>NC_083324.2:75521490-75846847 GCF_963455315.2 Globicephala melas | reverse complement strand
TTTGCTACAGAAATAAAACAATTACAGGTTGCCGTCACACATTGTGGAATATCAGTTTTTTCAGATGCTTAAGTTGTCTGGCAGTCAAGGATGTTTCCTGGCCCTTCCAGAACAATATCTGTCCTGTGCTTCAATCTCACTCCATTTTATACAGGCCTGGGACTATTTGGTAAATTGATGGATCAGTTTTCCAGAGGTTTGCAAGCATCCAAATTCTATTCACATTGATTTTTGTCAGAAATGAAGAGAGAGTTTCTTAGAAACCGTATTTTTCTTTGTATTATGTTTTACAGTTCTTTCCGGTTTTTATGTGTGGATGATTCGTATTAGGCATGGGACCAGAACTCCATTTTTCCTCTAAGTTCAGCCGGTTGATGTAGCTAGGATTGTGAGTGTAAATCTAAAGACATAGAGGAGTGCTACATTATGTGCTCATTTAAGTGTCATTTCCATTTTGACTGTACATAAAAGGGGTAAATAGATTAAAACAAATATATTGAAGTCTGTCGAAGTAAAGGGTCATTCTACATTCACTGTAAAGGTGGGCATGCCCAGGGATGTCTGGACAAGTTTTAGGGTAGATCCCCTAATCATTTATTTTTTGAAATTCTGGAAAGAAATTCTTCTATACCAGAATGGAAACCGTAATGGTTTATGCCATTTGCATGTGGTTTAGTCCATAAGCTTGTGCTAAGACAAGCTTGGTCATTAGCCAAGAGAAGGACCGATGTTTACTATAGAGTATCGTGTGTAACTCAGTTTACTTGCCAGCCAAGCTCTCTGTGATTCATTCCAGGGTCTTCAGGAGAGGGTTCTTCAAGAAAGGCTAAAAGAGCCACATCTTTTTTGTAAGAGATTTTTGTAAGAGCTGAGTGACCTAGACAGCATTGATCTCTCAGCCACCTTTGTATAGAGATTGGTGATATTTGCTTTGCCTCTGAGAAGTAAATAAATTAAGCTGTAGGATGGAGGAGGGGTAGCAAGACACATTTCGAATCACAGAGAAAGGAATTCTGAGAATGGGGAGGGGTGGCAACTTCTTGGTCAGGTTCCTGCGAAGCCAACATCAGGATCAGAAAAAGGAAGATGATAGATCTCATGGGTGCAATCAGGAGGCCATGACCACCTGGGAGACAGCCCCTGGAGGCCTCCCAACCAGTTCAGAAGAATGCCCGCTCTGCAAAAGCTCCCCAAACTGCCCTGAAACAAGAATCCCATTTTTTTCATTGTTATTATGGCACTGCAAACCTATTTCATACGAAAAACATGTTACATACGTGTTTCTTTTTCTTTTACCTGAAAGAATAAAATAGAATTTAGAACTTGTAAATATTGAAGATAACACTCAAGAACATAAGTAAAAATTCTGTCGAATACAATGTTTCTACCGCTTTTTTTTTTGCATTTTACAATTACCAAGTTCCAGAAGACTCGTATCAGCAAAAAGAAATAATAACAAAATAATTATATTCAAAAGCCAGAAAGGCATTATAGCTGAGAGGTTTGATTCCTATTCTCATTCCAACCTGTTCTAGTAATTCCTTTAGAGATGTTTGCAGCATCCTATGGTTTCTAAAGCTATTCATGATCAGCTGTGAATAAGACAAGGCCTTTTTCTGGAATTTTTCAGGAGCATTTCCTAAATGTTCCTGCAGGTGTTTTGGATGTAACATAAAGATTTTTTTTTCCCTTTTTGAAATTTTACTAACCTAGGAAGTCTAGTATGTTAGGAACCTTTACAACTTTGTTATTATTGGAAGCATGTTAAATTAAGTTTTAAGATATCTACCGTCTTAACCCAGATGTCAAGGAAGGGGACTTTGGACATTATCTGAGCCAGAGATTTTCAGTGTGGGAAAGTGAGTATCAGAATCACATAGATGGTCCTATTTCTGGACAGGGGACAGGGGACTAGCAGGGCATCCCTATTCCTGTAAATTTATTGAATTTAGCAGAAATGTTTTTTTGCATACTAGGCATCAATCAAAATATTTCAGATAACTGTCTCTCTGAGGTGGGTGCTGCTTCTGCCTGGAATATGGGCACGTCTCCAGATGCCGGAGTAGACAGCTGCATAAGATCACAAGCATTAACAGTGTCTGTGAAGCAAGCCAGTTTAACCAAAAATATTTTGTTCACCAATGATTATATAATATGTGTGGATATGAGGACTTGAGTAGAAAAATTGAAATTGATAAAACCCAAAAAAGCTAAAATTGAACTACTCAGAGTTGTGATTCCCAAAAATAAGTGCACAGTATTGGAAGATGCCAGTGATGGGAACAATGCTGTGTAAATGAAGGCATCCATGTTTTGGCTGAAATGCTCCAATGCCAAGGCTGTGAGCTCCTTAAAGCACAGGACATAGGTCTTCACTTCTGTAGCTCTTTGAGTTATGCATTCATTCACTGAATTGTTGAGGACACATTAAAGCCCAGTGCTATGCTAAGCATGGAAATCATGGTGAACAAGTTAACGTGATACCCTGCTTAGTACAGTGTCAAAAACAAGGTAGCTTTAATAACCTTTTACTAAACTGAACTCCCCTTCATTTTCCCTCCCTCCCTTTGTTCTGCAAATATTCATTCATTCATAGAATGATGTTAAATTATCAGTAGTTGCATATCTAATCTGTACATTTTAAAGACATATTTAAAGGTAGTTCTGGCTGGGTTGCAGAATTTGGGCTCTTTATAAATAGGTTTCCTGATCTTTACTCATTACCAAGAAAATTTTTATAATGATTGGTGAAGGGCTTAACATCATTTTCAGTCATTGCCTTTCTTCAGAGATTCTTGTATTACATCCTGACTCATTTCCGATTTTACCACTAGCATATCTTCTTTCTCAATCCTCTTTTAAAGCTATTTTTGTAAGAATCTTTAATTTAGTTTGTTGCCATATATGTCTTCTATAAAATATGACCCACTGACACTAGGATTTTGTCTGTACAATAAGCTATCTTTCATTGGATAGATGATTTGCATTTGCATTTTTATGTCTTTTTACATTCTTTTATGGTCAGAGTTAGTGAGAGATCTATCTCCCTGTATATTTATCTTCCAAAACATCAAGAACAGCTGTTATTTATTTTAAAAAATAGATACTTTGCGTAACGTAATATGTTTTTCTCCTGACCTTCGGTAGTGACATTTGCTTTCATACTGCCTGGTAGGTTTGTGTCTGTGTGCTGTTGGATTATCTAAATGAGTATACATCGAATCTCATTACTTTGCAAGGAAAACATGGCCTTAATATACTCAGTAATTGTATTCACTTTACATTCTGGTTTTTTTTTTTTTTTCATTTTCCATTGTCTTCAGTTTCCCACCTACTCTGTATTGCTTTTTCTGGTTACGATTGAAATGGTGAATCACTGAATGTGGTGGAAGAGAAGAGTAGAGCATACAGGTCAATTTTCTAGGGCCTAGTTGCTTTTTCTAGCTAAATATTACAATTTGAGTGGCTCTCAATCCTATTTAATCTATATTGTTAGGGAATATATCTCCTGCCATCATGAATTACCTGGAAATATCATCACTGATCATGGGATGGCAGAATAAAAAATTGTTAGAGAAGGAAGACAACTTTAAGCTAATTCCGGTAATCCCCTGAAATTACAGGTAAATTGTATGTAAATGGTGCATATGTGAAGATGTAGCATTTCCTGAGCAGAAGGACCCCTAGTTCCAGTAGACTCTTAAAGGTATCCTTGATCGCCTCAAATAAAGAGCAACTATTCTAGTTTGACCTACTATTTTTTTTTTTAAATAAGAAAACAACACATTAATTGTAGTTACTGAATTAGATGTTCACACTTCTGCGTCTGTTTCATGTTCTAATTTCCTCAAAATATTTCCTCTAAGAAGGAGAAAGTTGCTGTTTATACATCTTGTAGTTCTCTTAAATTCAGTCAGGGCTTTGTATCCATGGGTTCCAAATCTGCAGATTCAACCAAGTATGGATCGACAATATTCGAAAAAAATTCCAGAAAGCAAAAGTTAAATTTGCTGCTGTAGGCAACTATATACATAGTATTTACATTGTATTTACAACTATTTACACAGCATTTACATTGTATTAGGTATTATAAGTAATCTGGAGATGATTTAAAGTATATGGGAGGATGTGGGTAGGATATATGCATCATTTATGAAAAGGGAATTGAGCACCCTTGGATTTTGGTATCTGCTGGGGGTTCTGGAATCAATCCACTGAAGATACCAAGGGATGACTGTATGTGATCTACAAATATATGACCACTTGTCCTTAGAGCCTCTAACCTGTGCAGCCAGAGGAACCCTGGGGGCGGGGGTGAAGCTCCTGTGTAGAGTTTACTGGCTCTGCAGGATGAAATGACCCCAGTAGGAAAAGACTACTGCATCCTATGCACACATTCCATTGGTGTCCATTCGTAGGGAGGCACTAGAAATCAGACTCTGCTTCTTTCCCAGGGTTTGCTGTTTTTGCTAGTCTTTGTGTTTATTGTTTTTTGGTTTTGTTTGTTTTAACTGTAGGCTGTCTCTTTGCCTAGTGTCAGTCTGAGGTGTAAACTTAAGGTCTTCTCAGGTCTTTTCTGAGCCTTTCCCTGGACATGCATGGTCACTTTCTGATTTTCGCTGCATATGCAGTTGTTTTTGAATCTCCTAGTCTTTAAGGTCTGGTTCTCGAAAGAGAAAATTGAAGGGAGGAAAAAGAGGGTGCTGGCCCTTTAAATCCCTTGGCAGTCACTGCAGCCAGAGCGGGAGGGGCTTGCAACAACTGGGGGAGGTACAACAACAATGGTGGCCTACCTCTTTGTCTGCACCTCTTTGATCAGAAATAGCAGTCAGCTAGGAGAGCACAGATCCTCCACATTTGGAGGACTGGGTCCTTTCAGCCCACCCTGGCTCCTGGAAACTGCATGCAGCTTGGGGATAGGTAGCTGCTACTGTGCTAAGAGCTGAAATTGATGAAAATTAACTAGCAATTTACTGTCCAAGTCTTCCTCTAGAACTTGCAAACTGGATACATCAGACATTCTTCCAATGCAACTGTTTAGGTGGAGAGGCTGCTTCTTGGTGTTTCCTACTCTGCCATCTGCTACGAATTCAGCTGTTGTAACATTTAAGACCATGGATCTGGCAGCTCTGTAAAGAATGGTTTGGAAACACCTGGGGTAGTGGGTGACTGGAGGCAGGCCTGCATCAGAAGACTCTTACGAAGTCTAAGTGTGACTTACTGAAAGTTTGAACTTGGACAGTAAAGGCGGAGATGTTTAAAGAACATGAAAGTTCTTCAACAGGCCACATAAAACATATTTAAGGAGGCAAAGTTTGGGACTTCCCTGGTGGCACAGTGGTTAAGAATCCACCTGGCAATGCAGGGGACACGAGTTCGAGTCCTGGTCCATGAAGATCCCACATGCTGCGGAGCAACTAAGCCTGTGAACCTCAACTACTGAGCCTGCGCTCTAGAGCCCGCGAGCCACAACTACTGAGCCCACATGCCACAACTACTGAAGCCCATGCACCTAGAGCCCACGCTCTACAACAAGAGAAGGCCCTGCAGTGAGAAGCCTCCACACTGCAACGAGGAGTAGCCCCTGCTTGCCGTAACTAGAGAAAGCCAGCACGCAGCAACGAGGACCCAACACAGCCAAAAACAAATAAATAATGTATTTTTTTTAAAAAAAGGAGGCAAAGTTTGGAAGGAAAGAGGAAAATCAAGGATCCCACCAAAGAAATGAAAAGAAAATACTTACTCATTGGACAGAAATGAAGCCTTTTGGAGGTTTCATTTAGAAATAAAGGCACTCTGGTGGCAGTGAGAATCAGGATCCAGGCCAAAGTTACCTATGTCTATCTTTTAAGTCATTTTAAATAAAAGGGAAAATTGATTACAGCAAGGAGCAGGACCCTTCTGTACCCTCTGGTGGCAACGATTATGCCTTTTAGTTCTTATCTGGAATGTACCCTCAGAAACTTAGCAGAACTCCAAGAGCTGGCTCCAGAAGGGATGCTTATTGTTCTAGTCTTAGTTGTTCCTGACTTTTCTTCTACTTTGTCCTATTTACTGAAATCAAACCAGTACAAAATTGTGGTGCACTTTTCAATTTCTCTAACAATCCTGTAAATTATCATGGACGATAGAAGAATACAACACAAATTTCAGCCACCCTAAGCTTCCTTGACCCTGGCTCAGAATGGACTCTCAGGGGTTAGCAGTGAAGATCTCATCATGTTCTGTCCTTGATATTCAAACAGAGTGGGTATGGGAAAGTTGGTGATGACCTACAGGGCAGGTATTCAGAAAAGATGGATGCAAATTAAGCATCTGCATATTAATATGGAAACTGTAAGTACTAATTCAAATAATGGCCTTAGGGAGTTGGAATTCTTCTTTTACCAAAAACCTTAGTAACAAATAAAAATAAAAGTTTTACTGCCACTAACCTGAAACTATCTACCATTTGCTAACATTCCTGGATTTTGCTCTCATGTTGTCCCTGATAATGACTTTAAATGTTTCCTTTCCCCTACTGACCTGTGGAAATAGCTTTTTCAGCAAAGTTGCCATTTTACCCAAATAGCATGGTCCTGCTTCAGAGATTACATAGATTAAAACAGCTGCTCATTTTCTATTAGTCTGCGAAGCTGAGCTGGGCTCTGGGACTCTTGGAATACCCCTTAGGTCTCCCAGTACCCCAGTGTGATCAGTGGTGGGTGACAGGCTCAGCGCTCGGTGCCTCACGCTAAACTTGGGCGCATTTTCACATATTACTCAGCAGAAAAGACTTCCCTGCTCATCCAGGGAAGGGGGTAATGGGAAAAGCATAAGGTAGGAGGGGAAGCACTGAAATGAGAAGTGGGAAGGAGGACTGTATCTGTTCTTACCCATCTAAGTGACCCTGCATATACCATCTAACACTGTGGATCTCATGTGTCACTTCACTTTTCTAAACTTAGGAGTTGGGCGGGACCATGAAATAACCCATCATTTCTACAGACTTTATGGTCTTTACAAAAATGTTAAAGAGTACTATGAATTAAGTTTTATTTTTAAATTTGTTATTGTAAAACAAAACATATAGAAAACCACACACAAAATATATTGCCTATTTTTTAAAATTTTATTTTATTTATTTTTTATACAGCAGGTTCTTATTAGTTATCTATTTTATACATATTACTGTATATATGTCAGTCCCAATCTCCCAATTCATCCGCCACTCCCGCCGCTTTTCCCCCTTGGTGTGCATACGTTTGTTCTCTACATCTGTGTCTCTATTTCTGCCTTGCAAACCGGTTCATCTGTACCATTTTTCTAGATTCCACATATATGCATTAATATACGATATTTGTTTTTCTCTTTCTGACTTACTTCACTCTGTATGACAGTCTCTAGGTCCATCCACGTCTCTACAAATAACCAAATTTCGTTCCTTTTTATGGCTGAGTAATATCCCATTGTATATATGTACCACTTCTTCCTTATCCAATTTATCTGTCGATGAGCATTTAGGCTGTTTCCATGATATTGTAAAGAGTGCTGCAATGAACATTGGGGTGCATGTGTCTTTTTGAATTATGGTTTTCTATTGGTATATGCCAAGAAGTGGGATTGCTGGGTCATACGGTAATTCTATTTTAAGTTTTTTAAGGAACCTCCATACCGTTCTCCATAGTGGCTATTATCAGTTTACATTCCCACCGACAATACAAGAGTGTTCCCTTTTCTCCACACCCTCTCCAGCATTTGTTGTTTGTAGATTTTCTGATGATGCCCATTCTAACTGGTGTGAGGTGATACCTCATTGTAGTTTTGATTTGCATTTCTCTAATGATTAGTGATGTTGAGCAGCTTTTCATGTGCCTCTTGGCCATCTATATGTCCTCTTTGGAGAAATGTCTAATTAGGTCTTCCACCCATTTTTTGATTGGGTTGTTTGTTTTTTTAATATTGAGCTGCATGAGCTGTTTATATATTTTGGAGATTAATCCTTTGTCTGTTGATTCGTTTGCAAATATTTTCTCCCATTCTGAGGGTTGCCTTTTCTTCTTGCTTATAGTTTCCTTTGCGGTGCAAAAGGTTTTAAGTTTCGCTTGGTCCCATTTGTTTATTTTTGTTTTTATTTCCATTACTCTAGGAGGTGGATCAAAAAATATCTTGCTGTGATTTATGTCAAAGAGTGTTCTTCCTATGTTTTCCTCTAAGACTTTGATAGAGTTGGGTCTTACATTTATGTCTTTAATCCATTTTGAGTTTATTTTTGTGTATGGTGTTAGGGAGTGTTCCAGTTTCATTCTGTTACCTGTAGCTGCCCAGTTTTCCCAGCACCACTTATTCAAGAGAGTGTCTTTTCTCCACTGTATATCCTTGCCTCCTTTGTCATAGATTAGTTGACCATAGGTGCATGGGGTTCTCTCTGGGCTTTTTACCCTGTTCCATCGATCTATATTTCTGTTTTTGTGCCAGTACCATATTTTCTTAATGACTATAGCTTTGTAATATAGTCTGAAGTCAGGGAGTCTGATTCTTCCAGCTCCATTTTGTTCCCTCAAGATTGCTTTGGATCTTCGGGGTCTTTTGTGTCTCCGTACAAATTTTAAGATTTTTTGCTTCTAGTTCTGTTGTCTTAATTCTGCTTGCTTCTGCACAAAATCTGTTCCATGTGAGAGTGGGTGGACTTTTCTTCTTCCTATTGTGGGTTTTATGTGGACACTTTGTCATTAAGTTTGTTGAAGATGATGTGTGTTATTCCTTTTGTTACTCTCGTTGCCTTTTCTGTTTCAATGCTTCCGTAGCTAACTTGCTGAGTCCTTGCTAAAAATTTTGGTGAAACTTATTTTTAGGCTCTCTCTGGAAGGAGTACCATGACTGATTAGCATCATCTGCCATAGATTTGAAATAGGGGATGGTAGGACGTTAGAGGACTGTAAATATAATATCTAATGAGAATAGATGAGGGGAAGGAGTACATGACAAAGCAGGTTGTCTTCAGATCTTTGTACCCTAAACTGAATAATTTGTGCTTATCTTATAGCTAATGCCAGTTTCAGAAGAATAGTTCCCTTTTAAAATCTGTTCTAATAGCAAACATAATTTTGTGTAACAAACTTGCAGTATCCTCCCAAACAACCTGGCTCAGGCGCTTTAAAAATTACATTGTTCTAGGTATATGATGCCACTCTACCACTGTTAAAAGAAATTTGTGGTACAAGTTTCCTTCTCATGAGTTTCTTTTCTATTTCTCTTTATTAGTTATATTGGGGCATTTTGGAAGAACTCTACTTTCTGTACTTTTAGGTCCTATTTTATGTTCTATTCGCTACTTTTTTTTTTTTTTGCGGTACGCGGGCCTCTCACTGTTGTGCCCTCTCCTGCTGTGGAGCACAGGCTCCGGACATGCAGGCTCAGCGGCCATGGCTAACAGGCCCAGCCCCTCCGCAGCATGTGGGATCCTCCTGGACTGGGGCGCGAACCTGTGTCCCGTGCATCGGCAGGCGGACTCTCAACCACTGCGCCACCAGGGAAGCCCTATTTGCTACTTTTGTATTTACAAAAATCTAAGGTGCTAAATTTTTTCCCCTAGATTCCATTAATATGAATTAAAATGAACAAACACAGAGGACTAAGCGAAGTCAATTATAGACAATTTTTGGAGTTGTGTGTAAATGTTATTAAGCTGTGGTCTGGATGGGACAAAACAACTTATTTTTTCAGGTTCAGGATTCTTCCTAATCTCTAATGGCACAGTGCTATTCTAGCAGCCTACACTTATATCTGTTCTGCTTTATTCTGATTTGTTTTTGTTTTTATTGTTGTGGGTTACTCACACCCTCCCTATAATCATAAATAGATGGCTTGACAAACATTGATTTTGTTCTTTCTATTCAACCTTAAATCCATTCAATTACATGCATTTAGGTACTGATCAAATTAGGTCTTTTGGAATCATCTAGTGTAAAATGATTCTCAGGTTCTGAAACATTAGCCAATTACTATTTCTCACAGTCCCAAATATAAACTTTGGCATGTTAAACTTGTTAAGGTGAAGGACTTTTTATAAGTCTATAGGAAAATATATACTTTTACAGTGAATTTTAACAAGCAATTATCAGTGTGAGTAATATTCTTTGGAACCTTCTAGCAAGGAAGTACTGAAATTATACTGAAGCATTATCATTTCTTGGAACAGTGCTGGCCTCACTAAGGTGACCTGATTCCATGACAAATAGAATGTAACCAAACAGCTTCTTCCATCTGCTTTTTGATTCCTAGATTTGTTTATCCACAAGGAAAAATGTTTTTTTTATTGTATAAGTAAAGATTAAACTGAATATGAATACACTCTGCAAAAAATGTTAGCCTGCTGAAATTCTGTAGTAAGGTGTAAATGTCTGCCCTGGTCACAGATTATCACGGACATTTAACACAGTAAATTGCACAAGCAGACTTATAGAAGATCAGAGGCAACTGAGAATGAGAAATGGTGGGGGAGAGTTACCTTCCTTTTGAATTGAATCCCTCATTTCAGACTCTGAAGTCTTTGATGCTATATTTCTTCATTTAATTCTGTGAGCAATTACTGTATTCATGCCTGCTATATGAACCAAATAATTACTGGTTTTGCATAATCTCCTTTGGGTTTTTGTTACTTGTAACTAAAAGATCCCTGACATACATCAATCAAGAAGAAGATGAGGGCTTCCCTGGTGACGCAGTGGTTGAGAGTCCGCCTGCCGATGCAGGGGACACGGGTTCGTGCCCCGGGCCGGGAAGATCCCACATGCCACGGGGCGGCTGCGCCTGTGAGCCATGGCCGCTGAGCCTGCGCGTCCGGAGCTTGTGCTCCGCAAAGGGAGAGGCCACAACAGTGAGAGGCCCGCATACCGCAAAAAAAAAGAAAAAAAATAAGAAGATGAACTGGAATTATAAACTAATTCAAAAGATCCTGCCACCTTTCTCAATAAGGATTCTTTGTCTGAGTTGCAGAACACAGGAAGTGATTGCAGTGACTATACTCTCAATTTATTCCAAAGATGATACCTGATTAGTATCATTCTAAATGAACAGGAAAGAAGTTAATTCATTGCATCAATGAATGCCTTAGGGCTTTAAGGTTTAATTCTCTCAACAAATGTCAATTTCAGTTGAGAAGTGCTGCACTATCCCTTAGTAGTTGATTTTTTTTAACTGTCCAAATCTGTCAGTTCACATTTTTTTCCCATGAGTCAGCCCCACGTGATGTGTAATCTCAGAAACCTGATTCCTTGACATCAAATCAGGCCACACAACTTACTAACTGGGTGACCTTGTACAAGTTAACTTCTCTCTGGCTGAGTTTCCTCAATATGTGAAATATGGGTAGTAACTTATCCCATAGGGTTGTTGTGAGGATGAAATGAGTATGTGATTAGAAGAGTTCTTGGCCCATGGTAAGAAAGGAAGTTGCTGCACTGCTTTATTATTATTAAATATATCCTATTTTATTTCTTAACAGATAATTTTGGTTAATGAAAACCATTTATCTTTATATTAAATACTGCATTTAATAAAGAAACAAACTCAGTCTTTTACGTTTAGTGCTCACTAATACATAATGTATACAAATTCTTCACTTTCATATAATTTAAAAGTCACTAAAGTCCCAGTTAAGTTTCAAGCACCCAGTTAGATAGAATTGAAGTATCATGAAGATTTTTACTTTGGCCTGTGATTCAATTTATACAAATGAGTATTCCAGGTTTGTCTGGACTGTGTAATCATTCACCAGAGCTAAGGAAGAAGAATCACAGTATTTTGGGCTGGACTATAGGAACTTTGGGTTTTTATTTCATAGAATACTCATGAACCCCAAATTTACTAGGACCTAGCATAAGAAATAGTCATTAACTTCTACAGAGTGGAGGGAAATCTGTCTATTTCCAATTTGTGTTTAGCTTTTGGACCCTAAAAATAAATCAGAATTCATTTGCAAGCATCATAGAACAGTATTTAAATTGATAGACTAAAAAATAGACTTCAAGCTTTGACCCTGTATTCCCCTCCCAATGATTATACTAAGTGAACAATTCAGATAGTATTATTTTTCACAACATGCTTTATAATACAAAAATAGAAATAATGTAAGGGCTTAATAAGGAGACAATTTTAGAAGTATTACTTATCAGGAGAAAGTAGCAATAAGGGTAAATATTGAATAAAAGAATAAATACACATCACCTAAAGCAATTTTCTTCTATGTTGTAGATCCAAAATCAAATTGAGGTTGCAATTTTATTAGTTTTCAAAATCAAATTGAGCTAGCAATTCTCATGTGAACTTTGTGCGATGTTGTATGTATGGTCCTGACTTATTGAAATGTCTAAATTGTAGCTCAATTCCTCTCTAGAGGAGAAAATATTTACCTAAGGAAATCCCCTCTATATATTATTCAGCAGGCTCAATGCTGAGACACCTGAGGATACAGCATAAATGACACTTTGGGATATCTCTTATACTTCTTAATCCACCAAACAAAGCTTGGTGTTACATTCCATTACGGGTGAATACCATAGATCCTTGACACACTCCCTGTAACAGTCAGAGGAGCACAGGCTTGGGAGGAATTTTTAGAGTTAACCTAATTTATCCTCTAACTAATAAGATATTCCTTGAATTCCTCCAGAGAGACCACTTAAATCTGATTCTTCAAATGTGTCTTGTTTGATTATTTCAGAATCACTTTTCCTAATTTGTTTTAATAATTCACAACCCAGGGAGTAAGTTTATCATTTATTTCTGACCTAGCTCTGGCCAATGTAAAAGACATTCTTGTTCTATTAATAACTTCAGTATTGCATTTGTATTACATTCATTAGAAGAACATTAGGGTGCTTAAATATCCTGCTCCAGCAACTCTTGCCGCAGAATCAAGTAACCAAAAAATTGCAACTGAAGACAGCCATTTTTATCAGGCTGGCAGATTCTGAGGCAACAAGAATCAAACACAGCACCAAGGATTGCTTCCAAAATGCCCGGGAGCTCCACTTCCAAGACAAGAAGGTGGGGGTTAATTGGCAGCTAGAGCATGGGATCCTCTGAAGGCTCATTCATCCACATGTCTGGCACCCGTGTTAGGATGACTCCAAGGCTAGTAATGCTGACTAGAGCACCTAGACAAGATCTCCTTGTGACTTCCCCACAGGGTGTTGGCCTGAGGTTAGTCCATGGGGGCCAGGGTTCCAAGATAAGTGTTCCAGCAGGCAAGGGGAACCTGCTCCTGGTTCCTTTTATGACCTAGTCTCAGAAACTGTGTCATTTCCACCTTACTCAAAGTAGTTACAAGCCTGCCCACATTCAAGAAGATAGGGCTAAACTCCCCATCTTGATGGGGCCAAGTCAAGGTCACATTGTAAAGTAACATATGAGATGGAAATTATTGCTGTGAGCTTTTAGGAAAATACAACCTACCACATTCATTAAGACTATGAAATAGACTTAATGAGATACACAAGTGTCCAAACTTATATACTTCTTTATTTCAACTTGTATTTGTACATAAAGTGCTATAGTAATTTATAATAAAATACGGTTTTCTAAAATGTATTAATATTTCACTCCCCTTACAATTCTACAAAATCCTCCAAAAGGGGGTGAGGTAAAGAAATATTTTATGGAGTCCAAATGTATGAAATGCATACGTTTACTTCACCTACATTTAAATTACTCTGCAATTTTTAAAATTATGGGTAAAATTAACACATTCATATAGCAGTATCCAGTTAACAAAGACTTTTTCTTTCTGATTGATGACAGAGGTAAATATTATCATTACTGTTTTATGGATACCAAAACTGAGGCTCAGAGATGCTGTGTGAGCTCTTAAATGGTGGAACCTGCACACTTGGTTCATTTCCCTGCCACTCACATGTCAGTTTCAGAAAAGCATTCTCTATGTTGAATTTCATTTACTAAATTTTCCTCCTCTCAGTTTACTGGACATATATTGGCCATTTATATTTTCTGATATTCTGTAGTTGTGTTATACTTTAAAACAGAATATGTTGACAGAAATCTATATCTGATAATATGATCATATCAACCAAAATCTCAGAAAGAGACCCGATTGAAATAAAGAGGCTTTTATTTGAGGTTTGTTAAGACTGCAGCCCAGGGGACACAGATTCAAGAAGCACTTGAATTGTGTTCCACTGAACTACAAGATGGAGGAAGCTTATAAAGGCAAAAACGGCAAGGCCACAGTTAGTTACAGAAGTTGTTTGTCAAGAATTATAATTGGAGCTGGCAAGAAGTAAGGGTGCTTATTAAGCAAGGATTGGCTGGGCTCGGAAATGGTTGCTAAGTTACAAGGCAGGACCTGGAGATCATAAGGTTGCAGCTGGCGGATGTTGTTCTAAACGCTCTTTGTGATGTCCTTGGTTTTGATGCAGTTCAGAGAAAATGCAAGTTCTCAGTGGTGCAGGGATGTGTCTGAGACCAGATCCTCAATGGCTGCATTTTTTTATGCCTGAACTATGATTCCTCCATTATACTTTCAATTTTTCATCAATCATTAGTGTAAAAAACAGAAAAATACCACTTATTACCTGCAATGTGTCAAGCAGTCCTCAGAACGTTTTCAGATACATTATCTCAGTTGGACCTCAAAATTCTGCCAGAACATATGGATTAGTGTGTCTTTTTTACATATGAGGAAATTGAAGCTCAGTTTCAGGGAGTTGGAGTTTGAAAACAGGAACTTCTGACCCAATAGCTCAGCCTTGATCTTCTAGTTCAGCATGTTCCGTTGAGTTCAAATTGTGTAAAAGTTATACTAGAAGTGGAATTCAAAAGAATTTTCACCTAAAGAATTTGGAATGTTAAAATTAAACTACATACTTCCTGAATAATTTCTAGTCATCTTTATAGAAGAAAAAAAAAACAGAAAGATTCAAGAGAGGCTAATCACTAATCAGATTTTAATTTTTGGATAAATTTTAAAAATCTCTTTGGATATTGTTTTTTTCTTCTATAAGCAGAAAGTTGTCTTATAATCAACTTATCACCTTGTAAAATCTTGCTAAGGCTTTTGTTTTTGCAGCTGAAGTCACAGACAACATTACTCTGAAGACAGCTCTTATTCTGAACATTTGTTAGAATACTGTCTTCATTTTTTTTGCGTTTGAATACTATGCTCCAAATACCTTACCTAGGTCATATAGTGAAGGTCTGGGGAATGAAAATGAAAATGCAAGTGATGTGTCTGTGAAGGCTGTTCTAAAAGCCACAACTCTAGGAAATATTCAAAATATGAAATGATCCTGCTGTGTTGAGGCCAGGTAGTTGGCATTTGCCTTATTGAGTCACTTTGAGACTCATCCCCTTCTTAGAAGTACGTCACTGTGACTATGAAGACTGTTCAGGCTTCTCTGTTTATGCCACAGATTGGTCTGGCATTTTCTATAACAGAGGCCTCTCTGTGCTCTGCGCTGTGCATTGACTGGTCTGGTAACGTGCTTGCAAAAATTATTTAGAGTTGTTCAAAAGTGAAAACCAAAGTACTCTTAAGAGCGAAGATCTGGATTAAAGAATTAGGTTAAAACAATATCTGTGTATTCTATATTCAGCTCACAGGTTGATGAAATTTATGTACTGTATTATTTTTTTCAAATAGAAAAATACAACAATGGATAAATTGTAGATTAATGCAAATTCCCAAAGGGGGGAAAATAGAGATTTTTTTTCCTAAGGTGAATGCTTCTCTTTAAAAAATGTAATAGGACACTTTTCCTGGATGTAAAATACTTAATCGTTGATCAGATAATATAGTCTGGAACATTTTTGGCACCTGTTGCTTTGTTAAGTTTTCAGACAAGTTTTAGTCTTTAAACTTGCCATTGTTAATCAGAGGGGCTATATTCTTTCAAAAGGAACAGTGCTACAGATAAGAATATTTTTCCTTTTACTATGTTTTTTAAATTTACTACTTGATGTACTAAATTTACTAAAATGATTCACACACATTTTCTTATTTTAGTCTCAGCAACCCAGGCAGGGAAGTTATTAGCTATTTTACATAAGGAAAAGCAATATCTATGGCTTATACAAAATGACACGGTAATGTCTACCAAGCATACTTTTTCCTCTAAGTTCATTGTTTTTTTCCGTACTGACACCATGGTAGCCATCTGAGCCTCAGAAAGAATTGCGACGCGGAGCACGTGGGAAGTACAGATAACCAAAGAAAAAATTAATCGTTGATATATATATATTTTGACATACCCAGGTAGTGGTGCAGCCAGTTCAGTCATATGTGAAATAATATTATTTTGGGAAGTATTTTGGAAGCAAAAACCTTTGAGCTAATGGTGACCATCTGCATTCAGATTCTCAGGTTCTTGTTAAAATGCAGACTCCCAGGCCCCATCTGAGACTGGCCAAATCAGAATGTCTGTGGGTAGGACCTTAGAGTTTGATTCTTAAACTCTTCAGGGAATTTTTATGTACTTTAAAGTCTAAGAAAAACTGCTATTCATGGTAAAAAGAGAATGAGTCTCTCAGAATCACAGTGAAATTACAAATATCCTTTATCATTCTTTCTCTTCCTGCTGGGAATTGGTGGAATAGCCAGAAAGCTAGAAGCAATAAGAAACAGTGTATACAAACCTAAAAGTGATTGTCCTTTGCTGTGAAGTTGAATTTAATCCTGGATTCATGGTCCTTTTTTAATCCGCCACCATGAGCTATGTTTTTAACATCTTTCAAATGATTTTATTCTCACTTTGATGGCCGATCTTCTCTTTTTTTCCATCTTGGTACCAATAATAAGAGAAGTTAATTCCAGAAATTTGAATAGACTTCCCTTAGGTAATTTCCATATACATTCTTAATTATACAATTAGTAAGTAGAACCAGGAATGAAATATCATAGATTTAAATGCATAGGAGGGCGTTTACTCATATACGAGACCTGTATTAGGTACAGTTTAGGTGGAAGTCTGTTGAGCCATGCTAAGAAGGGATGTGACATGGTAATGACATGTGAGGTAAGAGCTTTTTTATGTAAGACCCCCCAATAAATGAAAATTTCTTGGAACTTCTACAAATACAAACACAGGGAGCTCATTTTAAAAATCATGGGGTTCTTTATAAATCCTAATGAAGAAAAATCTAAGCTGGTTAAGTTCTGGGGAATGATTGTGAATCCTTAAAGGTAAATGTGAATTAGGTTTTCAGCCTTTGGTAGTTGTACCATCTTACGTGCATTCACAACCCACAACCCTAATAGTGAGTCCTGAGCCAATCCTGATAGAGGTTGGAGGCTTCTATGAGTCAGGCCTAACTTCTGATGGGGCTTCATATTCACTTCCCCACTCAGATCTGTTATTTATTCTCTTGGGCTTTGCTTATTTGCAACAGCAAAGAAAAAATAATAAGAAAAGAAATAATAGAGACTAGCACATAAGTCTCACTTGTGAGATGACACACACATATAAAAATTTAATGAAAACTCTGTAATAATTATCCAGTTAAAAGTTGAGACAGAATGTGCTTTAGCAATTGAAAAATAGGAACATTAACTGTGGGCTGGAAGTAATAAGAAGGCTTCACAGAGGGTACAGTTGCATCTGGACCTCTAGTAAAATGGGAGAAATTTCAAATAGCAGTGAAAAATAGGCAGAACATCCCAGACTTAGGAAGCCTTTCTAATCTAACTAGAGACAAAATCCAACTATAGAATACTCCTTATTTCATAATACTCTCAACACAGTGTTTGGGATGGGATCTGACCAGGATAGTGTATAGTAAAAGTAATACTATTCTGCTTGTAACATGGTCACAGTTTCTCTTTCAGGAATTTCTTAATATTTTCAAAAGCAATATTACCTTTATGAAGCAAACAAGCAAAGACCAAAATAAATATATCAGTCAGCAGGCACCAAATCCAAGTGGATAAGTTAATGAAGCCCCATCAGAAGCTAGGGCTGACACACTGATGGCTCTTGCCTCTGTCAGGATTGGCTCAGGACCTACTCTGGGACCCGTGGTAAAGGTTGTGGATTGTGAATGGGCATCGGATGGGACCACTACCCGAGACTGAAGAAACCACATTCACATTATTCTTCAAGGACACATAATCACTCCCTAGAGCTCAACCAGCTTAGACATTTCTTCATTACGATGTATAGAGAATCTCAGTGATCTATAAAAATGAACTCCCCATGTTTCTACTTGCAGAAGTTCCTGGAAAATTTTATTGAGGAGTCTTACATTTAGATGCTTACATTAAAATGCTCTTACCTCACATTTCATTACCGTAATGTATTCCTTCTCAGTATGGCTCTTAGTCGTTCCCAGAAGTACAAACTTAATGTCTTAAACACTAATCATTTAAAAAAATGTTTCACACACTTGAGTGGGTTCAGGTTAGAGCATTAAAGAACTAGACTGTTGCTACTAGGACTTGGTAGTCTCTGATGTGGGTTCAGGGGCCATTTCAGGATACCAGAAAAGGCGAAAGAGAATAACAAACCACTTTTGTACTTCGTAGTTTCTCACTATACTTCTCTTTGTAAACAATGTTGCTATTTCCAATATGGTGATACTTCTCCACCATAAACCCTCACCACAGGCAAATGGTTAAAAGCTGGATGTTTTATTTCTAACATCCAGAATGATGAATTGTTGATTGCATTTCAGTCGTAAGCCTGAAAGAAAGGGTTTGAAATACTAACACTGAGTGTTTGTACCAATAGCTTATTTCTGTTTATATATTGTTTCCTTAGTGGCTAAAAAAACAGTGAGTACTTGAAGTGAGATAAATAGATGAGGGTGGTGAACCAACTTTTACCTTGGATATTAGTATTTGGATAAGCTTATGTTGCCAAATAAGTGAAAACTGTGAGGTTGACAAAAATTAGCTATATATTCACCTTTTAATATAGTAATATTAAACAAATTATTATTTCTCTCAGAAGAGTTTATTCAGCATGTTCAGACATGCTTTTCCAATTACTTAATTGCTGTAATCTCATTACAAATAGGTTCTGATGAAGCACACGTTTAGTATTTTTAAAAACACTATTAGACATCTCATATATTAAAAACAGCATCTGCAGGGATGGGGCAATTTAATTGGCAGCATGAGATTTTTTTTAATCTTTAAAAAAAATTATTTTGAAAAGTATGAAGACTATTAACATCATATGAATTACCAGGAATAGATCTGGAGTCCTGGACTGTATCTCCTTTCTGATTCTCATATTGTAAGATAACTTCTTTAGTCAGACAGACTCTTAGAATAAAAATTAATGTTATCAAAAGTAAACTTGTATTTATATGGAATGAGAAAATTAATTGGTCTTACTGATTTAATATAACAGTCATAACTATCACAAATCATAACTCAAAATTTTAGTGAGATCCAAGCGAGTATAGCTAATTTCAGTGAACCCATCAGTGTTCGCTTAGTTAAAACAAACACCAAGCACATAAGCCTCCATGGTATCATAGTGAAGTTTTTCTATTATAACCTTACCAATTCCTTATGAACTCAACTTTACATCAAATTCCATTAAATATACATGACTCACTAGTAGTATGAAACTATTCTAATCTCTAGTCTCAATCCCTTACCCCCTCACCCCAACCAAATATGTAGTACAGAAAGGATTCCAATGCTTTAAGCCCGGACATGCTATCCAAGTCCTTTAAACTAACGATAAATTATAATATGTTTAGTTTTGAATATGTATCTTGGGATATGTTGTTTACTCCTAGGGTGGCCCTTGGGAGCCTGGAGAAAATGGTAACCCATGGTGAGTGAAAGGCAACTGTCTGAATTGCCATTGTAAGTGGTGGGGAAGGATTCAAGAGCCCCCGGAAGTGGGTATTCTGAGTCAGATATATTCTGTGAGGCCAAGAGACCCATCAGAAGATTATGTTCCACAGGAGGGCCCAGAGGCCAGACCATTCACCAAAGATATTGGGGATGCACTGGTGAGAGAAGCACCAACATCACCAAAAGGGTCAGTGATGATTCTTCTCTGCAGGCCAGAAGAATTAACTCCACAGGGAAAAATTTACGAATTCAACTATGTCAAAATTAAGAACTCTCGCTAATCAAAAAGCACCATATATATACAGAAAAAATAAAAGTCATGGAGATATAATATTTGGGACATATATACCCACAAATGACTTGTTTTTATATTAATTCTGGTGAAGATAGCTGCCACTAAGAAAAAAAAAACAACCCCACAACATCTCAGTAGTATAACACAACTAAATTTCTCATTCACGTAAAATTCAGTTCGTGGTCAAGGTAGGGGTAGGGGAAGCTGTGTTCTCTGCAATCATTTAGGGACACAAACTGATGCAGTCTCTGGCATCTTCCACACTTGGCTTTCGAGGTCACCCAGGTCATCAACATCCACCAGTAGGTGGGGTGAGGAGAGAGCATGGAGGCCAGATGTGGAAATGGTGTACATCACTTCAGCCCACGTTGCGGTGGACAAAACTCATTCCAGGTACAACCTGCTGAAAGGCAGACTGAGAAATGTAGTCTAATACTGTGCCCAGGAGAGAAAGGAAATTATTTTGTGATCAACTGGCCAATCTCTTCCTTAGCCCACCTTTTTGTTATCAAATTTATCTTCTTTCCAGACATAAAACACACTTACCTTCTCTGGAAGGATTATCTTCCAAATTCCCATCTAGTTGGTGCATCCCAATTGAGGGCCCACATCTCGTAATAAATGTGAGGTTCTCTCTCTCTCAGGACCTGGAAGTGCCTCACTGTGGTCCTGTACACTATAAATTATGAGGAAAATGACTCTCCACCTCTCATGTCAATATTTGAAGTTGATCAATATCTGAGATATCATGTTACTATCTGAAGGGGAAGAAGCCTTTCTTGAAGGCCACACAGCTTTCACAACCTGTGTCCGGCCCATGCTAATTTGGAGCACAGTAGTGGGTGTAAAGATTTTTTAAGGCTCCAACAATCATAAGCTTTTTTTAGTTCATGTGTCTGGTTTCACTGTCAATAAAACTGCCTCAAATACTTATTTGGCTTTTGATCTATTTCCACACAGTTCCGTGAGCCAATATGTATTAAAGTTCATCCTTGTGTAGATTTCTCAAATCTCATTTATTTCTTTATTTCCTCTCTGCCGTGCTTTTCTTTTTCACATGCTACTATAAGCCATGATAACTAATAGGTGGAAAGGTTATATCCTCAATTAGAGTTTTGCCACAGACCTGAGTCTTAATGGATTTTTATCACTCATAACATTGCTCAGTCTTACTGATTACTGTCTGGCGCCTAAGAGAAGACAGCTTTTCTAACTCTCAAGGCCTCGCCTTTTATCAGTGGGTACTGGCTCAGCTGAAAATGAATATTTTTCATTATTGGAAAACCTTCAAGATTGCCATCTGTGATATCTTTAAAAACACAGAGAATGAAATAAAACAGTCTTAAATACACTTGATTAATAAAGCCTTTTTTCTTTTATGGACTCAAGCTTAGTTGATCTTCTGGCATTGCTAAGAATAGATGAAGTGCCCTTAGATCAGTCTGCAGTGGCTTCAATCTGAAGTGCACATCATAAAGTCACTAATAGCCAAGGTGGATTGTATCTTGTGCTTTTCTGGACCAGGTTCTTCCTCTGTTATCCAACAATTTTGAAATCATATCTCTTTCAGATGACAGTCCTACATAATCTCAACTGAGAATGCAACTAGAAAGCATCTCATCATTCAGACAACTCACTCATTCATTAATGACAACCTACGAAAAGTATAACAAAAGAGTTCTTTGTATAATTGAAATTCTGGAGAGTTTTAAAAATATGGCATATGCATAAGAATAGTGTAGGTATGTTGCCTCTCACAGGGCGTTCATTCTGTAAAGTCATTTACAGAAGCAACTCCTATTTCTGTCATTTCGATTTTGTGACCATGATCTTAGTTCCACTAAATATGTTTTTTGTTTTATGAACAGGTGCTAACTTAAAATAAATTACAATTCACTTGCTATGGAGAAATTTCAGGAAAATTTAAATAACCCTTGAGAGAAAACATAATGGGATTTACCAAGCTAGAATTGGGATCCCATTGTTTGCTTTCCATTCAGTTGAAATAAATTTGCATTTTTCTTAATTCAGTCTATCACATATTAACATTTTAAATAGGATACGACCTTTAACTTGACCCTTCATTTCTTTTCATATTCAAATATGACATGTCATTGCCCAAAATAAAATTTCAAAATTAGCTTCACTTACTGTATACATAACAAATACTTTGAAAAACATTCTGGATTTACTCTTAAGCAAACATTGTGAAAGAGACAATTAGTCACTATTTAATAAATAAAGATTACTAGTGAGAAGATGGGATCATTAAGAACCATCTTAGATGTCTCCTTACCACATGTAATCTTTTTTTTTTTTCACTTATTCACCCCATAATTTGGAGCCTTTATAATAATGTGTAATGTACCTTTTTATTGTTCTGAACATTTAGAAACAAATTTATGGGATATTTAAATTACGGAGTGGAGCAAAATCTTCTTACTCCAACTGAGCAGAAGAAATGAGTTTTTTAAATACTCCACTGGCTATAATTAACTTTAAAAAAATTCCCAGTTAACAGGTTTCTTTAGTAATTTAACTGCTCTTTAAATTCATTTTATTTTATGCAAGGACAGTTAAAAACCATTGGCCAAAATTAATGGACAATAACAATCCTGTTAACTTTTGAGAAATTATAGTCACTTCTAAATAAGTTTGCATTGACAGAGCCATATTGTGAATTGTTTGAGGAACAGTTAATATGTTTTCTAGCTGATCTATTTGTATTTGCATCTTCTTTCTATAATTTTTATGCCACACATGACTTCTGTTGACTTCCAAATTAGATCCTGATTTCCCAATCTAAATGACAGAAGTGAGCGTTCCAGTTTTAGCTGGAGGTCACTTTGAAGCAGGCAACTCTAGAGATGTCATGAAAAACAAGAACAGAACAGAAGGCACCCTAAACTTTCTCAGTATCTATTTATCTGCTGTGCATTCTTCTTCTTCGCCTCCTCATTATCATCCTCATGATTAATATACTTATTTATTGGCATATATCTTCTATTCATCCCCTCCTATTTCTTCTCATTTGAAATCTTTGAGATACCCACTGGAGTATTTTGTAGACACGGCAAATGAACCTTAAAGAAGGAAGGTAACTTGTCTAAGATCCTAAATTTAGCAACAGGCAGAGCAGGCTTTCTATCCAGTGTAACTCTTTGTTTCCTAACTTATATTAGGCAAATAAAGAGATCGTTCTAAGGGACAACTGAAAAATAAACAAAAAGCACAATTAAAACATTAAAAAAGAAAACTATCAATCTCAATCTTACCTCAAATCAAAAATTCAGTCGGGGGAAAGTGCTGGACTTCACAGAGAGGTAAGTTCTTTTTCCCTTTGACTCTGTGGGGCCTTTTGTTTGTAACCCAGCTTCACAGTTTAAAAAAAAAACATCTACAATAAGATGAATGTAGTGGTTTTTGCATAATTTTAGGACAAGCAGACTCACTTCCAGTAGGACAGGTGCCTACCAGGTGCATATCCAGTAGATATTTCAGACATTGAACTGACAGCACTGAAATGAAACAGGAAGAAATAATTCTAGTTTGTGTACTTACTACGTGGCATTTGTCACTAAACCTGCTTGGGCCCCTTTTTTCCCCCTCACTTGTAAAATTAGATCCGATGATTTTTACTGAACTCAGGTCCAGCTGTGCACTGCTCAAAAAAATCAGAGAGAGAGACAAATATTGGTAGAAAAGAAAGTTGCTTTTAATCAGAATGCTGGCAGTCTGAGGAGATGGTACACTCAGTGTCCCCCAAAAGCCACCTCCAAAGATTCTGCTCAGCCATGAAAGTTTTTTAAAGGGACAAAATGGAAGTAATCTCAGTTAATCATTGAGATGGGGGGTCGGAGTCGTCGCCATCCCCCACCGTGTGCAGGCTTGTGTGCAGCCTTGTCGACTTCTCGTGATTTTTCTTTAGATGCTCTCTTGTTCACACAGTTTGTTCGCAAGACTACTGAAAGGGAAGCTAGAGAAGAGATCTGGTCATCTGTTAATTACGTATTCTTCATTTCTACTTCTTTGATCTACAGAAAGAACCAGCAGTTAGGCAAGGTGTTGTGTTATCAAAAGATCTGAAAGGTGTGCTAGGCCCAGAGATGAGTAGAGTATGAGGGTGCCTGGTTTAAGGTTAGTGGACTTAACGAACATGCTCTCAGAAAGGAACTCATTTGTATGTAGGGGACTTACTGTACATAAGTTGGTGTCACTTGGAATAATGCATTGTTTGAAGACAGAATAACAGTGGTGCTCAGCTTACTTATTTAGAGAAGCAAGACATGGAGCTCAAGAGTGCTCATCTCACTAGGAGGAGTAG
The DNA here is from genome assembly GCF_963455315.2 of Globicephala melas. Taxonomy (NCBI): domain Eukaryota; kingdom Metazoa; phylum Chordata; class Mammalia; order Artiodactyla; family Delphinidae; genus Globicephala; species Globicephala melas. The sequence goes on along the minus strand of NC_083324.2, from coordinate 75,822,421 downwards.
GAAATATTTTTAAAAATCCTATGAAAGTAGTAGTTATTGGTGTGATAGACTTCATATAATTTACCCTTGTATGTACATCTGGGATTAGAATTCACATCAACCATGAGAATGTAGGTATTTTTGGTCAACAGGTTAGAATGTGAGCGTACTCATACTAACCAAGTTAGGTGATATCTAGCAATCCACAGATTAGGCCATATAGACTGTATCCATCTTATCCAGAAAAATCGAGACTTTCGCTTAGTGTTCCCTGGAAACCCCAAGGTCAAGTCCAAGACCCAGTGTACTACAAAAGTTTAAAAAGATAGCTTCAGAGGTGACTTATATGTATATCTGAATAATAGTACTATACATTATCTCAGTATCAGAAAAAAACTCAAGATGCCTATGCTTTCTTTAGTTAATTTATCTAAATTTTTGACATTTCTTTGAATTATTTAATCTTCTCATTTACTTCACCTCTTTCTTTACAATCGAACCCTAGTATTGTCTGAAAGATGCCCCACTAATCATTGTCACTCTGGATAGGGAAAGAAAGACTAAACTTTAACTCTGTTTTTAGCTGAAATCATTATATTTCCAGTTCTAATAATGAGAAATACTAATTTTTGTAAAGAAAAGCAGGATGCAGGGCTCTCTGGATTCTTTTTCTATTGCAAAGATTTAACTCTCAGTCTTTGACCATACTTCAGAATAATCAGTGATACATCAATCTGTCCTTTCTGAGTTCTTGTATTCAAGTGTCTTGTAGTTAGAAGTGGCTCAATACAGGGAGATATTAAATGCCCTACATGTGTGAATGGGATTAATAAGGGAGAAATTAAGCTGATGGCTCTCAGCACTTAACTCTGTTTCTTATGCAATAAGGATAAGGAAAGTTCTTTGTGATAAGGAAACTTGGAATTTCTTTTCATAATGAAATAGTCACGACTGACAAATTGAAGGAGAATGTTTAACTTCTTAAATAATGTGATAGTTTTGCCTGTTGGTAAGAATGTAAAACCCTTTTCAAGTTACCCTTAGGTAAAATGGCAAAGAAAAATTATATATTTGTATATCTTAAATACAAACACATATTCATTTTTTATTCAGTCTTTGCACAGATAGTAATTAATTAGCAACAATTATGTGCTAGATTTTCGCCACCCATCCTCTCCTTTGTGGAGTTTATAGTCTAAATGAGAAGACAGAAAATGAAATAAAACACAATCTTTTAATACAGCAGAGTGTGTGTTATGTTAGGGAAGTAGAGGGTATTGTGAGAGTAAATATGGGCCAGTCGGCAGCCATGGAGCACATGATTGGCATAAATGCAAGGGGTAGACTGATACGTATTTGAGGTGTGGTCTAAACCAAGGGTTTGCACAGTTTTTCTCTAAAGGACCAGATGGTAAACCTTTTAGGCTTTGTAAGTCATATGGTCTCTGTCTCAGTTACTCACCCTTGCCCTTGGAGCACAAAAGCAGCTATAGGAAATACGTGGAGTATTTTGGCTGTGTGCTAATAAACTTTATTTATGAACACTGAATTTTGACTTCCACATTATTTTCATGTGTCATTATTCTTATTTTGATTCTTCTCAATCACTTCAAAATGTCAAACCTATTCTTTGCCCTCAGGCTGTACACAAACAAGTGATGGTTAAGATTTGGCCCACAGGCTGTATTTTGCCAATCCTGGCCCAAGAAACAGGAAGAAAAGAAAAGAATAACTTTTAAATAAAGAAGAGAAAATTGATGATAAGATTTATTCACATAACTTTTACTGTATTTCATTTCATTAACACAAACATTCTGGAAGGGAAATAATATAGTTTTGTTAGACTCCTTTTACAGCTGAATAAATGGGCTTATTCAAAGTCCCCAAAGTAGTGATATATAGTTTTCAAGTTACTTTATTGACCAGTAAATGCACTTGTTGGGTAATGCAAAAAAATTTGTCCATGATTATCAATTTATCAAGAATTTTACCTTATTCCTTGTATTTTTCTAGGTTTGAGGCACACAAAAGAAAAATGTCATGAACTGTATCCTCAAAGAACTATCAGTCCAGTGGGGAATGTTGACATATGAATAATAAAAGGATAGTGTTAAGATAAAACTTTATATATTTCAACAAGCATTTATTGAACAACTTTTATGTGCCCGGGGTTCTATAGTTTAAGTGCTGAGAAAGTGGTTCCACAGACACACAGGTCCTGGCTGTTGCATTTTACTTTCTATTGGTGTAAGACACAATCAATAAATAAAGGAATCAATAAAATAATTCCTGCTAATTATAGTATTATGAAAAAAATAAAGTGATATAATACAGAATGACTGACATTATATTGGGTTGAGTAGTTAGGAAAGTTCTCTCTACAAATATGGTATTAAAACTATTACGGGGGGTGGGGGGGATCCCTTCCAGGGCCTGAGAGTGGACTCTTGTGTAACACTTGGAAATGAATTGTCCGAGGAGACACAAATACTGACAAAGCAAAAGACTTTATTGAAAAGGGATGCTCGAGCAGAGAGCAGCAGGGTAAGGGAGCCCAGCACTGTTGTGCCTTGTGGCTCAAAGTCTCAGGTTTTATGGAGGTGGGGTGAGCCTTCCAAGTTGTCTCTGGCCAATCTTGCTCGTACCCATACTTGGTCTGCCGACTCAGGGCCCTTCCTGGTGCTGCGTGTATCTCAGTCAAGGTTGACTCAAGTGTGAGGATTTCTGGGAAGTTGGCAGGATGTATTATGGGCTGGCATCTCCTCCCTCATTTTGGCGGCTCCCAAATTCTTCTGGTTGGTTTTGGCAGTAGCTTGTCAGTATTGTGCTCCTTATCAGTACCTCCTGTTGTGAGACAACTTAGGCAAGCCAAGCGGTTATTATCATGCCTGGCCAGGGCTAGTGGTTTCAGCCAGAGGTTCCCTAACAAAACTGAGAGTTGAATGCTGAGCAGGGCCCACAGTGTGTAAATCAAGGAGAGAGGCTGCTAACTAGTTTGCTCTGTTGGAGGAACATACTGAGGGCCACTGCTGTTGGCGTAAAAGAAACAAAGGAGAGAGGTAAGTCAGAGGCATACTTGAGATAAGACCAGAAAAGGAGGCAGAGTTTGGGTCATCTTATGGTAAGAAATTTTTACTTTATATTGTATATAATGGTAAAATTGGGGCAGTGATAAGGTAGGAATTGACATGATACAATTCACGCTGACTGCTGTGTTTCGATTGGAGGAGAGGAAGTGTAATCAATAAGACGGGTTAGGATACTGTTACCAGAAACCAAGTGGGAGACATGTTGACTTCGACTAGGATAGTGACAGTAGAAATAGAAAAAATATATATATATAATTTAGGATTCAATATTTATAGTGAGAAATGATTTGTTTTAAAATACTTAAGGTGCTTTAATTTTAAGAATTCTACTTTCATGCTGGTTAATCTATTAAACCCCTTTCCTCCTTTTGATAATCACTTAATTCACTTTCACAAATCCCCATTTAGAAACTTCCACTCCCAGAGGCACTGCACATAAATATCCTTAGCACATCCCTTCTTTACTTCCTCTGACCTTTAATATGCAAGCATTAAATTTCTTTTACTGAAGACAGTCTTTCTTCGTAATGTCTTATTTTCATAATTTATTTTCTTTGACAGCTTTTGTTAGATCTGTCTTCTTTTGAAAAGTTGCCTATGAGACTGCTCATAAACCTCTTGTCTGCAAAAGCTTTATCTCTTGCAACTCTGGGTCAATAATTGCTTTTTATGTCACCTGAAGCAATAATTCTTAATCTTTAGCTTTCCTTAGAATCGTCAGGAGGAATTGTTAAAGCACAGATAGCTGGGCTTTGCTCCCAGAATCCTGATTCAGTGGAGCTGGTGGGGCCTATGGATTTGCATTTCTAACAAATTCCCAGTTGACGGTGGCCTGGGGACCACACTTTAAATTGCGCTGGCTTATGTAACATTTCCTTGTTCAAAAGACTTTTGATCTTAGTTATCTCGATATTCCCATATGCTTAGCTACTTGTTTCTCTAAATTTCTTGCCCTTTGTTGTCTTATATACATCCCCCAGCATTTCTTCTCCTTTCAGTTTGTGTGAAATTCATATCATGCCTTATTTACACAGAAAAACTTTTTGTGAAATGGAAGGTTAAGTACATATGGCTCTCTGTTATAACTGAAGTTATGTACTTGTACGGATGCTAAGAAAGCAAATGCTGCCATGGCACGAAGGTGTGAGCTGGATATGCATTTAGCCTCTACCCAAACACTGCCTCTGAGTTTTAACACCAGCTCCTAGACTCTTGTGGCTGCCTTGTGAAGGGATCAGACTCCTTCAATCAGTGGTTTGTGTGTTGATACTAATGACACTTCATACACCAAAAATGTTTGAAAAGAAGTGGATCATTCACACGAGTAGCTTCTGGGGAGTGAGGGACACACACAAGCTGGTCCAGAATGGCTTGAAGGAAAGGAGTGGTGCATTGGCTTTGATTTGAATTGTGGCTAAAAGGTGGTGTCTGTGGGGGGGGGTCTCTACCTATGGGATTGGGTTTGTGTGATATGAATTCCCAGAGAATGAGACTGAGACAGAGACAGAGACTGAGTGAAAGAGGTCTTATTGACCTGCCCGGACGTGGGGCAAAAAGCAAAGGGGGAAGAATGGAGCTGGAGAGCTGTCAGTGGTCAAAAATAAAGGTGAAGTCGGACTCTTTATTACATGGAGCTGTTGGGTCAAAGTCCTTACCAGTCAGCCTCTGATTTTTCATAAATGTTCTAAACATTTGGTAATACAACATAAATTCATTAATTTCAGGGTAAAAATTTCCATCTTTAAAAAGAAACATAACCTGATGAAGTCCGTACAGTGATATCGGAGTACTTTAACCACAGAAAAAGGCATGGATGCATAAGGATCTGACAGACTTAAATGATTTAAGTTGACACAAAAAAAGACAAATAACAAAAATAATGATATGAAATAATGATTTGAAATAATGTATTTCAAAAGAGAGTGATTTTGTATAAGTGCTTTAGAAAAGAGGTTGGCAGTTTTTAATAAAATTAAACATATACCTACAATATGATCCATTCCTAGGAAATCATGTCCTAGGAAATCCCATTCCTAGGTATTTATGCAAGAGAACATGTGACCACATGAGTTGTTCATAAATGTTAATATCACATTTACTGTTAAATTTATTATTAAATTTATTCATAATTGCAAAAAACTGAAAACCTACTAAATGTCCATTACCAGGTAAATGAGTAAACAGAGACTGTAGTCTAGGCATATAATAGAATATTACTCATCAATAAAAGTGAAGAAACTGATGATTTATGCTACAATGTGGATGAACTTCAAAAATATTATGCCTTGTAAAATAAACCAGACAAGAGTCCATACCATATAATTCCATGTATATGAAATCCTAGAGCAGATAAAAATGACCTACAGAGCTAAAGAAGATCACTAGTTGCTGTGACAGGAGAATGGAGTAGGGAAATGAATACAGATGAGCAGAGTGGATTTTTTTGGTGGTAATGGAAATGTTTTGTATCTTGATTGTGGTGGTGGTTACATCAGCATATGTATTTCTCAAGATTCAGTGAACTGCATACTTAAAACATATGCACGTATGTAAATTATACCTGAATAAAGTTGATTAAAACAAAGAGACAGTGATTTAAAAATGAAAGGATTAGGGCTTCCCTGGTGGCCCAGTGGTTGAGAGTCCACCTGTTGACGCAGCGGACACGGGTTCGTGCCCCGGTCCGGGAAGATCCCACATGCCGCGGAACGTCTGGGCCTGTGAGCCATGGCCGCTGAGCCTGCGTGTCTGGAGCCTGTGCTCCACAACGGGAGAGGCCACAACAGTGAGAGGCCCGCGTACCAAAAAAATAATAAAATAAATAAAAAATAAAAATGAAAGGATTAAAGAGAACCCCTTAGGATAAATGGGAAGGAAATCCAAGAAAAAGGGGATATATGTATACGTATAGCTGATTCACTTTGCTGTACAGCAGAAACTAACACAACATTGTAAAGCAACTATACTCCAATAAAAATTAATAATAAAAAAAAAGAGAACCTCTTAGGAAAATGATGGCAATAGTAAATATTGAAAAGGTAAAGTTGCCAGAAACAGGAGGTAGGTGGGCGTGGGGGATGAGAGAGAAGGGATTCCAGATTTAGGGCCTGTGTAACTGAGGGATGGTGGTGTCATTCTCTGAGAGGGGACTTAGAAAGGGCATCTGCATGCCCAAAGATATCATCTAGTATTTGATTCTCAAAGAGATGGTGTATAAAATCTCTGCCACTCAGAGGAAGTGAAATATATGATTAGAGTACTACATTCCTCTTTTCTGCGAGCATGAATAGGCAACTTTCAGCTTCTGGAAATAATTATCTAAGTCCAGCTTGCCCGTGGGTGGATTAGCCTCATTGATGAGTGCTGGTCAAGAAACAAGCCAATGACTTTGCTGAATAGGCCAGTTTTTTGGCTTTCTCTAAAAGAAGAAATCACAAAACCATAAGGTTAGTTAAAGTCTGATTTTCGTGGCTCTGTTTAATCTATTTCCTTTGAGAACTTCAGTCATTTTTATCAACTCTTTCTTTAATATTATTTAAAATTTCTGTTGAAAGAATTTTAAGACAGATTTAAGAAGTAAAGTGAGAGAGGACAATGATAATACATTTAGAAATAGAAGCTTGAAAAATGCAATGTTATTCAATAGGATGAGCTTCAAAGTTAAAAGGCTCAAATTCTGTTTGTAACTGCCTCTACTCAGTTGTATCTTTAAGGTTATATTCCTTAACCTTTCCATGTCTGTTCCTCGAGTCTCCATGTAGGATAATAGTATTTCTATTCATTGTAGAAACTTGGCATGAGGTTTGAATGAGGTCTATAAAATTTGCTTTAAAATAAAAGCCTCTGAGTACCAAAAAAAAAAAAAAAAGGGATCTGATTTGAAGGGAGGAACATAAGGTTAATCTTGGACCACCTAAGTCTGAATTTCCTTTGATACATCCAAGCAGATATATAGGTTGTTGCTGTACGTCTTTGGAAGTAAAATGACTTTGGTTTTTACATGCATCATCATTTTATATAGCTCTTAAAAGGAAAAATAACTAACTTGCATTTTTACCCAGATTTTAGAGGTGTTAAGATATGAAAAAAAAAATCTTAGAATTGATTATGTAAGGTAGCGATCAGGGTTTGGCTATAAATCAGCGGTTCCCATATCTCGCTCCTCAGGTTTGATAATTTGCTCTAATGCCTCACAGAACTCAGGGAAACACTTATTTACATTTGCTAGTTTGTTATAAAGGATGTAATAAAGGATACAGATGAACAGCCAGCTGAAGAAGTACATAGGATGAAGTCTGGAGGGGTCTGGGGTGCAGGAGCTTCTGTCCTCATGGAGTTGGGGGCACCACCCTTCTGGCACGTGGATGTGTTCACTGCCTGGAAAGCTCTCTGAATCCCACAGTTCAGGGATTTTTTATGGAGGCTTCCTTATGTAGGCATGATCAATTAGTAACTCAGTCATCAGCCCCTCTCTCCTCCCTGGAATATGGGGTGTGGGACTGATAGTTCTGAGCTTCTAATCATGCTTAGTCTTTCTGGTGACCATCCCTCATCCAGGAGCCTGCCAAGAGTCATCTCATTAAAATAAAAGATGCTCCAGAAAATCCCTAGGAATTTAGGAGCTCTGTGTAAGATGCTCTGATCAGCCCAAATCACTAAGGAAATTTTAAGTGTTTTAGGAGCTCTGTGTCAGAATTCAGGGACAGAGATCAAATGTATGTTTCTTATTTTGTCACAGGCAGAGACTTGAGGATGCCCCCTCTCCTTAATCAGGAGATTAGGAGACCCAGAAAAGCCTAGAGTGATTGCCCAGGTCTAATGTACATTGTCTCTTGGGGCTTCCCTGGTGGCGCAGTGGTTAAGAATCCACCTGCCATTGCAGGGACACGGGTTTGAGCCCTGGTCTGGCAAGATTCCACATGCCGCAGAGCAACTAAGCCCGTGCACCACAATTACTGAGCCTGTGCTCTAGAGCCCTTGAGCCACAACTACTGAGCCTGCATGCCATAACTACTGAAGCCTTAGCGCTTAGAGCCCGTCCTCCAAAACGAGAAGCTCCCACTCGCGGCAGCTAGAGAAAGCCTGTGCACAGCAACGAAGACCCAACGCAGACATAAATAAATACATTTATAGAATAAAGTTTTTTTTTTTAAATGTACATTGTCTCCATGGGATACTCTTATCTACTTAAAACCTTCTATAGGGTATTGTAATTGAGATGTTTTCTCTGAACCCTAGGTGGTGGGAGGGGGATCCTACCTTCATGCTAGAATTAAGGAGCTCAATCAGAAATTCATGAAAGAAACAAATGTTGGGAGAGAAGGTGACATATACTATCTCATTCTGTAAGAAAGGAACTTCATCAGTGAGCAGATAGGATCGAGCCCTCTTATTTATTCAACCAGATGGTACCTGTCTCACAATTGTGATTTCTCTTTCACAACTGCCCTTGACATTCCTGTTAACAGAAAATCTGTGCCTGAAGAGTCCTCACAACTCTCCCTCCTAGGGATGCTCAGCCTCCCATGATTCCCTGTGGTTACTGTAGACTTTCTTTCAACCCTCTAATTTTGCTGTTGGTTGCAGCTAATTCAGCTTTAATGAATACATGGATGAATGAATGAATGGTGAGAGAACTTCTAAATGGCATGCAGGGATATGTTGGTATAGTCAGTGGTTTTTGAACAAAATCAAGGGACAAGACAGGATCTGACACCATAGTAGTGACTCAAAATTTTTTGATAAATGAATGAACTTTATGGGGAATTCCTTTATTACATAAAACAGATAAAAAGTAGAAAGGTTTATGCTTAATGTAGGCATAAATAGAAGCATAGAATGAGAGACAAGAATATCACCTCCTTTGCCTTTCTTGTAGCCTGAAGCACCTCTGTTTAATATTTGGGATCCAAGAGAAACTGATCAATAATCATCTGGAGTCATTAGGCAATGGCCAAAGATCAATGAGCTGTTTTAGAGAAGCGCTTTGCATTACTACATGTTAATTGAATGTTGAAAGAATGAATAATCTACATTAATACATTAATATTTCATCTGCCCAGATATGATCTAATAATTGGACAATAATATATAACCGTAGGATAAAAAGCCATTAATAAAATCTAGATCTAGTCACATCAGGCTTTGGGGTACATTTTTTTTTTTTTTTTTTTTTAATGTCGGTTCATTGGTTTATTTATTTATTTTTGGCTGTGTTGGGTCGTCGTTTCTGTGCGAGGGCTTTCTCCAGTTGCGGCAAGTGGGGGCCACTCTTCATCGCGGTGCGCGGGCCTCTCACTATCTTGGCCTCTCTTGTTGCGGAGCACAGCCTCCAGACGCGCAGCCTCAGTAGCTGTGGCTCACGGGCCTAGTTGCTCCACGGCATGTGGGATCTTCCCAGAACAGGGCTCGAACGACCGTGTCCCCTGCATCGGCAGGCAGACTCTCAACCACTGCGCCACCAGGGAAGCCCTGAGGTACATATGTTAATTTGTCAATTTTACCTTATCATACATGACCTGTTAGATCTGAATGATATTCAGTGCTGATATACTATAGCAGTTGGAAATATTTTTCCTCTCCTGTGCCACCAATGTTATTATATTTGTGGCTTCCATTAAAAACAAAATACAAGGGCTTCCCTGGTGGTGCAGTGGTTGAGAGTCCGCCTGCTGATGCAGGGAACACGGGTTCGTGCCCCGGTCCGGGAAGATCCCACATGCCGCGGAGAGGCTAGGCCTGTGAGCTATGGCCACTGAGCCTGCACGTCCGGAGCCTGTGCTCCACAACGGGAGAGGCCACAACAGTGAGAGGCCCGCGTACCGCAAAAACAAAACAAAAACAAAATACAAACTTTAAAACCATAAATACTTTAAGATTTTAAATTCAGTTACAGAGGCTGAGGACATATTCTCTTTATTCAGTTGTATTCTACCTAACTCTGTTGACACATTTCAGTGTAGTCACCTGTCTTCAGGACTCTGAAAAGTTTGGGCACTTAATTTTCATAATGCCAACTCCACGAAGATAGTGACTCAGATTGAAATAGCTTGAGTGCTGAGTAACTGTCTGTGCATTTCAGGTGAAGCTTCTTTTTTCAGCTAGATAGTATAGTTTTTTCAAGTTGTCTTTTAAAGCAGTCTTATCTTTTCTTCTTGCCTTGTTCACAGTAACCATGTAATATCACCTCCGTTTTTTTTTCTGTTTTTAATGAACTAAAAGGATTTCTGAGAATAGGAGGAAAGAAGTCATTATTCATATATATGGAATATAAACTGCAACTATTAATGAATGTGCCTTAGGCATTTATTTAATAAAACCATTTATCCAACATTACGGCGTTTGAATCAGTATTCTTGACTCAAAACGTTAATTTTCATAATAATATGAATATATTTGTATTCTAAGTTCTTGGTAACTTGCCTGTAATTATTTTAAATATTTCAATCTGTTAATTTTAATTTATACTCTAGGAATAGTTAGTTAACCCTTGATATTCTCTAATTTAGAGTATAAAATCTGGGGAAAAGTGTTAGATGCTATTCAAATCTCAACAATTCAGAAGGGGCTCTTAACCAAAACTTTCAATTTTGCCTATCTCCAGTCAATGCCAGTGGGTTTATTAATTAACATAGTGGGTACAGAACTTTTTTTTTTTTTGGCTAAAAATATAGTACACATATTTTCAGTCTTGCAAAAATAAAGTGTCAGAATCTAGTACTTGTAGTAGCCTGTGTAGTTTAAAAAGGCTCAGAACCCTGACTGGTCCTGTATTCAGCAGGCTACAGAGGATTCTGATACCTGACAGAATCCTGACACCAGAGCATTCTGCATTGGCTTTACTACATGTTTCATGCAAGACAATTGTCTTAGTACCTAGAAAGATAGATTACTGAGATTGCACTGAGTTTGCAAAACAGGTTGTGAGACTTTTTATACCAGTTTACACACAAACCCTGTATACACACCTGAATTTGTGACTTGCTTTCATTGTCATAGGGAATGTTATATTGGAATATCTACACTCTTCTTATTACTAGAGGTTATACATAGACTGAAAGGAACTTAATAATATTAATAAAAAAACAAACAACCCAATCCAAAAATGGGCAGAAGACCTAAATAGACATTTCTCCAAAGAAGATATACAGACTGCCAACAAACACATGAAAGAATGCTCAACATCATTAATCATTAGAGAAATGCAAATCAAAACTACAATGAGATATCATCTCACACCAGTCAGAATGGCCATCATCAAAAAATCTAGAAACAATAAATGCTGGAGAGGGTGTGGAGAAAAGGGAACTCTCTTGCACTGCTGGTGGGAATGTGAATTGGTTCAGCCACTATGTAGAACAGTATGGAGGTTCCTTAAAAAACTACAAATAGAACTACCATATGACCCAGCAATCCCACTACTGGGCATATACCCTGAGAAAACCGAAATTCAAAAAGAGTCATGTACCAAAATGTTCATTGCAGCTCTATTTACAATAGCCCGGAGATGGAAACAACCTAAGTGCCCATCATCGGATGAATGGATAAAGAAGATGTGGCACATATATACAATGGAATATCACTCAGCCATAAAAAGAAACGAAATTGAGCTATTTGTAATGAGGTGGATAGACCTAGAGTCTGTCATACACAGTGAAGTAAGTCAGAAAGAAAAAGACAAATACCGTATGCTAACACATATATATGGAATTTAAGAAAAAAAAATGTCATGAAGAACCTAGGGGTAAGGCAGGAATAAAGACGCAGACCTCCTAGAGAACGGACTTGAGGTTATGGGGAGGGGGAAGGGTGAGCTGTGACGGAGCGAGAGAGAGTCATGGACATATACACACTAACAAACGTAGTAAGGTAGATAGCTAGTGGGAAGCAGCCGCATGGAACAGGGATATTGGCTCCGTGCTTTGTGACAGCCTGGCGGGGTGGGATAGGGAGGGTGGGAGGGAGGGAGACGCAAGAGGGAAGAGATATGGGAACATATGTATATGTATAACTGATTCACTTTGTTATAAAGCAGAAACTAACACACCATTGTAAAGTAATTATACCCCAATAAAGATGTTAAAAAAACAAAAACAAAAACAAAAATATTAATGACCAAACTGAATTTTGTAAGTTTACAACACCAAAGGCCCTATCTTGAAATACGGAGAATGCAAATCCATAAGTTGTATAAAACACATATGGTTTAATATAAAATACAATTTTAAAAGTCAAGGAAAGCCACTGTTTTTAAACTTAGGAGATTATTTAAGTACTGTCGTGTGCTGGGTCCTTTACTTGGTGCCTTCACCTATTTGAAGAGAGGTGACATCCCAACAGTTTTCTGCCTAGAGTTATGTGCATAAGGTTAATATTTTCTAGAGCAAGAAGGGATGTTTATTTTCCAAGAAAGAGCGATTTCTAAAAATCCCTTCAAAATTCTTTGGTGCCTCTGTACCTGTGCCAGATACTCAAGAAAGGATAACTGTTTCAGTTCAGCCCAGGTACCTGAAATCATCAAGAAAAATATTCTAACCACATTGCAAATCTTTCATGACAATTAATTTCCTTAGAAGATTGCTTAGTTTATCAGGAGTGAAGTGGTGACTCACAGCTGCTCTTTTATTCCTCCTTGCCTACCTGGCCCCTTCTAACCATAATTTAACCCCCATTGCCTAATAATTTAAATACCTGGCAGTTTCCCTTAAAGCATTCCTTTTGAGAAATGGGGGAAATACTTTGACAATAATTTTTCTTACAAGCTAATGGGGGATGATCATTTTTGAAAATTATACTTTTGAAAAGATTATTACTTTTCAAACTTATTACTTTTGAAAAGATTAAACATGACAAGGCCAATAAAAATAGTCCAATTAATCTATTCCATAATAATAAGAATAGCCATACATTCCTGTTATGGATCTGGAAAAGCTTAATTGAACAGAAATGTAAATGATTGACTTTTTCTCACTTGCCAGGAATATTTTGGGGGCTATTAATTCTACTAGTAAAATTTTTTTCTCAGGTAGGACATTTCATATTTCCTGTTACTACATTTTAAAAATTCATAATGGGTGGTAATTATTACATCAGTTGCCTATCCAGCCCATGTTGATTTTACCAGAAATTTCAAGATAGACTTGGGGTATGAGTCTCAATGACAAAGTTCTAATACAATTATTTTTATGTGTGTGTGTTTGCATTTGAGAAAGGAGGACGTTTTCCCAGAGTTTTGGCATTAAACAGTTAACATACATGATTTTTTAAAATTAAATGTAAAGTGCTGTTTTTAGCAATGATTAGAAATAGGAGCTTTCTTAGAGTTGTATTGCATTTTAGCAGGAATTTGCTTTCCATATTAACTGTAGACTTATAAAATATATGGTGGATCCATAAAGTGTCTCAATAATGTACTTAGCTCATACTGCTCTAAAACACGTGATGTTGGGATAATTCCCTGAGTGTGGCTATTGTAGGCATTGCAGATGTTTTCCTCTTTCCTCATTACAAAAATTATGGCAGTTCATCTTATCTTTAGACTAGACACATCTATCTCTCTTTATTTTTTTCTTTTTTCAGGAGTTATTCAATAGAAATCCATGATTATTGTGTAAATGTTTTGTGAATATATAACTAGAGAATAGCAAATTGGATGTCTAGACTATAGAGCTCAAGACTCATTGTCCCATCTCTGTTTTGATGAAGACTGAAGGAAGAGAACAATTTCTTACATAAGTGACAACATACTAGATGAATGGTCTTAACAAGAATACATTTCAGATGCAGGAAGGTACTATTTTGTCTCCATGGTATAGAAATTATCTGTGGACGGATTACTACATCTTACTCTTGAGTGCATGTGTAGGACCAGCATGCTGTCATACCATCTGGTTCAATTAGAAGTGCCATGCATATAAGCTCATCCATTTCCCCCTCGTCCCAGCCTCTTGACAACTACCATTCTACTCTCTACTTCCATGAAGTTGACTATTTCAGAGTCCATTATCTTAAGAGAGATCATGAAGTATTTGACTTTCTGTGTCTTGCTCATCTCACTTAGCACAGTGTCCTTCAGGTTCATCCATATTTTTGCAAACGGCCAGATTTTCTTCTTTTTTAAGAGTGGAATACTACAGTTATGTTTTACATATTTTTGCCACATTTTCTTTTTCTTTTTCTTTTTTTTTTTTTTGTGGTACGCAGGCCTCTCACTGTTGTGGCCTCTCCTGTTGCGGAGCACAGGCTCTGGACGCGCAGGCTCAGCAGCCATGGCTCATGGGCCCAGCCGCTCTGCGGCATGTGGGATCTTCCCGGACCGGGGCACGAACCCATGTCCCCTGCATCGGCAGGCGGACTCTCAACCACTACGCCACCAGGGAAACCCTTGCCACATTTTCTTTAGCCGTTCATCTATTGACAGACATTTAAGCTTCTCAGATCATCAAGGTATACACCGAAAATGTATACAATTCTTATTTGTCACTAACACCTCATAAAGCTGGACAAAAGTGGGTACATTATACATATGTGAATATACATATGTAAATTAGAATAGATGTGGTATATGGATCCATTTTAATATATTTAGTATCATGTAAAATGAGGTATCAAAAACATTTGCGTTAATAGTATGACAAGCAGAAAAATACTGTGTTGATTGTGTGTCGTATTATAACTTTTCTGTTGAGTCTAGTAAACCCCCACTTTCTTTTTATGGGAAAAAAGTCAATAACTGATCTTTGAGACTGAGACTGCTATATATTTCCATCTTTTTAAAAATCAACTTTCTCATATATCTTCTAGTAAAGGAGATGTTAGTGATGGGGATAAACTAATGCAAAAATTAGTGGATCTGACTCACAAAAATAAGTTAAGTAAACTTTAACAAGCTGAGCAGTTTGCGTCCTTAGCTTTCTGCTTTGGGGAGAACTGTCCAGCATAATTCAGAAAGTAATTAAATCAGAAAAAGTAATCAGTGTAGCCACAGATGTATCAATTTTGTAGTTAAACTTCTGGGGGGATTAAAATTGGGATTTTCCCACTACAGTTTTGTGGAATGCAAAGCAATTTATGTTTCTTCTAATTTTTAGAATACCCCACTCATGCAGAAGATAATTTCTCTGATCCAAGAAAAAAGATTTATCCTGTGTGGGCAATGAGCAAAAATAAGTATACAAGGGTGTTTGGTCATACTTGTTATTATACTTAGGCTGGTTATGTGATTACAGTTTACTTTTTTGGAATAATTATTAAGCAAAATATTTGACAAAACTTTGGCTGAAAAACTAGTACTGTCCTGAAAATGGGTTTCTAAAGAAAATATATTTATTTAGTAATCCCATTGTTAAGTGCAAAATTATTTCCTCTGTTTTTTTTTGCATTGGATTACTCATTTTGTTCCTGGAACTTTCTGCAGGAAAGTTGTGTTATGTTATCACTAACTTTTGTGTTGTTAATAGGAGAGTTTTGAAAGCCAACAAAATCAATCAAAATGGTGTATTTATTTTGGGGAAAGAATGTAGGAAAACATTAAAGTAGTAGAAATAGGGCTTCCCTGGTAGTGCAGCGGTTAAGAATCCGCCTGCCAGTGCAGGGGACACAGGTTCGAGCATTGGGCCGGGAAGGTCCCACATGCCACGGAGCAACTAAGCCCGTGTGCTACAACTACTGAGCCTGCGCTCTGGAGCCCGTGCTCCACAAGAGAAGCCACCGCAATGAAGAGTAGCCCCCACTCACCGCAACTAGAGAAAGCCTGCCTGCAGCAACAAAGACCTAATGCAGCCAAAAATAAATAAAAATAAAGTAATAGAAAATTGTTGTGTCCAACTCTGCTAGTAGACTTCAAAATATTCATTGTTTCTATCTTGCTTATGAAAAGAACCAATTTATTCAGCGTTTGTGACAAAATTGTTAAAACAAAACAAAACTATATTTCCTAGTTACCTCATCCAAACAAGGAGAAGATTCAGGTGCTGGGGTTCCTTTCCTGATAACGAGGCCATAAAGACCATCTCCTTCCTCCAGCAATGCAGACAGGAGCTGGTGGTAAGGCAGTCATCTTGTGGCCATGAGACTATCATGGGGATGAAACTAAGGATGGTGGAGCAGAAAGACAAAAGGAGTGTAGGACATTGAGGATAATTTTATGGAGCTGCTGATCCAGCCCCGGTCTGCCTATCTTATGAATCTTATGTTATCACACAAAAAGAAATTAATATTTGGCCAATATACTCTAAACAGATTTTAATTCATGCAGTAGATCACCAGTCCTATCTGATAAAACCATCAAATGCAAAAATTTTATATCATAAATTTAAAAATTGTAGACAATGACATATCTTAGATAGTAAAGGTCTTGAATACCTTCTTGCAGAGTGATTGGTTATAAGCAACTGTGAATATTTTACTTGTACATAAACAGAAAATTAGTGCATTATTTTACAGAATACTTCCTACAACACAATGCTAAAAGTTCTAGAATTTTCAGGAAGTCAGATTTAGTATAAGATAGTCAGCAAAGCCTTTCCTATCTATAAAACCCCAGACTCTAAAATGGAGTTTCTTAGTGCTTTTCATGTTTGGAGGCATGCAGTGGTATAGAATAAATTTTCCAGTGAATAAATTGCTGTGTAATGTTACATAAAATGTCAATGCCTCCTGGTAGACGCCTGAGGCATATTTACAACAAAATAAAAAAGATGAAGGAGCATTTTGATGAGGCTTTTTAAATGATTCATGGCTGACTTCTTTTCCATCCTTTTTTTCAAAACAGCATCTTCAGCTAATTCTTCAGTCTATCTAAATGCACACCTAGCCAACCATCTAGATCTCAACTGCTCTGGGAATCAGTTCTGTCATTAATGATGTAAATGCTTGAGTAGTTGTGTTCCAGGAATATTGGCTAGAGGCTATGGCAGCTAAGGGCAGGAAGCCAGACACACCAGATAATCAAAGGATTTTTTTTGTTGTTGTTGTTTCCAAATATCAGACAGGTAGCTATGAACAGGTTCCGCTTGTATGTGCAAAAATTTTCTTTAGTGTTATTTAAACACTAAATAACCACCTTTGTTAAGAGGTGGAAAGTTCGCCAATAAAAGTCTGTGTTCCAGTGAATAAACTAAACATTTATAGGAAGGCATAGTAAGAAGGTGTGGCCAAGATGGCAAAGTAGAAAGACCCTGAGCTCACCTCCTCCCATGGGCACACCAGAATCACCACCATCTTCAGAGAAACTACCAGTGAGCATGACCTGAGGACCAGCAGAAAAGTTTTTCCACAGCTAAAGATATACAGAAAGAAGCACAATGAGACAGGTAGGAGGGGCAGAGACATGATATAGTTAAGACCCTAGCCTAATTTATTTTTTTAACTCTAGCTCAATTCAATTCCAAAATTTCTTTTTTTTTCTCAGCACAAATTCTTCTGACTTGTTCTTTGTCTTATCTCTGTAACTGCTGTTTTTTCCCCAAGATTTTCTTGTCCTTTACTTCCTTTACTTTTAACCCTTATTTTGAATTATGTTTTTCTAGATTTGAATATGGTTTTGTACATGTTTTATGAGCTTTAGCTCTTAGAGCACTGCTAAACTCTTATTCTTTATTGCTATGTAATTTACCACTTCAGGAAAATAATTTGTTATCATTTTATATTGCAAACCAATTAGGGTACACCAGTAGAAAACTGACGAGTGTGGATACTTGAGTCTGTGAGGGTAGAATACCCTGCTAATCCTCCACAGCTCCCAAGTGAACGTGGCCAATTCCCACAAGATAACTCTGACCAGAGGGGAAACAGCCCGAGGGCCCTGCTGTTTAGCATTGGTCAGAGTTCCTATGTTTTGCCTTACACTGTTCCTTTTAATTTGCATTATGTCCATTTGGGATCCTCTTTTCTTTCTTGTTTTATATTTTATAGGAAAAATAATTGCCTACTAATAATATTTTCTTGGAAAATGGTTACTTATTGTTGATGATGATCAACTACTTGAGACTTTCTTTAGGTTTCGTAAATATTTTCACCTCTGACTCTTCTCAGCTTACAATCTTATGCTATATCAGTAATTCAATTAAATACAAAAATCATGTACTGAGAGGATATGTGTTCTAAGGATTGCTTGAAATGTTTATTGGGCAAGGAACCTAAAAACCATGAGCTTGTTTCTAGGTTCACTGGAAGAGGTTAGCACATATAAATTAATGAGCAAATAACACATGATTATAATTAAGACTACAAAATGAATATATTTAAGAAATAATATGAATGATCCTGACATTAAATTGCATTGGTCAATAGGAAGGAGTTTGATATTCTTTCTTGGCTGGCATTAATGAAAGAAGCATGATGTAAAAAGTGGATGCTGGCATCCACATATACACTGATTCTGACCCTAACTGTACTTTCTTAATGTTTCATACTGGTTTCAAGGGTTTTTTTTGTTTTGTTTTTGTTTTTTTTTTTTTTTTTTTTTTGCAGTGTGCGGGCCTCTCACTGCTGTGGCCTCTCCCTTTGTGGAGCACGGGCTCAGTGGCCATGGCTCACGGGCCCAGCCGCTCTGCCGCATGTGGGATCCTCCCGGATCGGGGCACGAACCCGTGTCCCCTGCATCGGCAGGCAGACTCTCAACCACTGCGCCACCAGGGAAGCCCTGGTGGGCTTTCAAGTTTTTAACTCAAATATTTGGGTTTTAGGTTTCTGGTTTTAGTCTTGGACCATGATACTCATTCCTGATTCTTAGTCCTGGGTTTCAGGTGCCTGTTTATTACTATTAAAGCGCTTATTTACCTTGAAATTATTTTATACGATTCCATATGGTAAAAGATCTTCCCATATCATATGCAGCCATTCTCCACTTCCTTCCTTCCTTCCTTCCTTCCTTCCTTCCTTCCTTCCTTCCTTCCACCCTTCCTTCCACACACATTAATTGAACACATAGAAACTGTTAGACATTGTCATAGAAAATGGAAATATAACGAAGCTTTTGAGTAGCTCATAGTCTACTAGGGAAATTTACAATATAATACACTCAACTTTTTAGATTCTGGCTTCCTTAATTATTAAAAAATGGAATTTTCTCACCATTTTTTTCTGACATTTTCTCCTACACGAAAGAAGCTCCTAGCCTCCCTTCTGTTAGATCACCTTAGCAAAATTTGCTGCCAAAAGGCTTATCAAGAGATTTTCAGCACCTGTTAGACAGCTCAGTGTATATCTATTGAATAAAATCATGTAATGTGGAGAGTAAAGGAAAGCCAATATCTGGAGGCCATGGAAAGGTGGACACGTTTTTGATGGTTGATGGCACCACACACCGTGGGCCAGCAGAACACTGGGAGGAAAAGTAACAGCTGGCACCACAAAATTCAGAAGGTTAATGCTGTCTGTCCTTTGAGAAACAAAATGTACAATTATAACTTTGAATGATAAAGTTCACTGGAAGGCTTGGTAGCGCTGATTTTATTTATTTTATTTACTCTTGGCTGTGTCGGGTCTTAGTTGCAGCACGCGGGATCTTCTTTGAGGCATGTGGAATCTTTCGTTTTGGGGCGTGGGCTCTTCACTGCAGCGTAGGGACTTCTCTCTAGTTGTGGCGTACGGGTTTTCTCTTCTCTAGTTGTGGCACGCGGGCTCCAGAGCACGCGGGCTCTGTAGTTGTGTTGTGCAGGCTTAGTTGCCCCGGCGTGTGGGATCTTAGTTCCCGACCATGGATCAAACCCGTGTTCCCTGCATTGTAAGGCAGATTCTTTACCACTGGACCACCAGGGAAGTCCCTAGTAGCACTGATTCTAAATGTTGTACTTCTACAGTCACACTCTGTGTGACTAAAATATTTTAATTCAGTACTTGCAGGTACAGAAAAATTCAAATTTATTTTGAATAAAAATGCTATGGAACATTTTAAACTTTTCCAAGCACATTAAAATCCAAGTTATAAAAGCATAGAATACCCAGTAAAAGTTGAGGTATTATTACTAGCTCTATGAGATGTAGAAGGAGAGGTTTTATTTCAGTGCTGGTCCCTGAGCTGTACAGAAGCAGCTTCTGGGGATCAAAATCACGCTTAGGACTGTTTGTAACTGGAAGCAACAGTAGTGATGATATTAGTCTTTGACCTCCAGGCATCTCAGTATGGGAGTTAAGGTAGAGATGACCAGGGGACAAGAGTAGAGCCCTCACTGTGTCCCTGGAAAGAAGGCTATTCTGTGGAGCATAGTGAATTCATTCACCATGAATTTCCAGTCTGTTAATTTGTTGTGAGGAAAATGCTTCTGAGTTAGATTAATGGAAATTTTTATATCAAGAATTAGGAACAATATGACAAACCCACAGCCAACATCATCCTCAGTGGTGAAAAACTGAAAGCATTTCCACTAAGATAAGGAACAAGACAAGGTTGCCCACTCTCACCACTCTTATTCAACATAGTTTTGGAAGTTTTAGCCACAGCAATCAGAGAAGAAAAGGAAATAAAAGGAATCCAAATCGGAAAAGAAGAAGTAAAGCTGTCACTGTTCACAGATGACATGATACTATACATAGAGAATCCTAAAGATGCTACCAGAAAACTACTAGAGCTAATCAATGAATTTGGTAAAGTAGCAGGATACAAAATTAATGCACAGAAATCTCTAGCATTCCTATACACTAATGATGAAAAATCTGAAAGTGAAATCAAGAAAACACTCCCATTTACCATTGCAACAAAAAGAATAAAATATCTAGGAATAAACCTACCTAAGGAGACAAAAGACCTGTATGCAGAAAATTATAAGACACTGATGAAAGAAATTAAAGATGATACAAATAGATGGAGACATATACCATGTTCTTGGATTGGAAGAATCAACATTGTGAAAATGACTGTACTAGCCAAAGCAATCTACAGATTCAATGCAATCCCTATCAAACTACCAGTGGCATTTTTCACAGAACTAGAACAAAAAATTTCACAATTTGTATGGAAACACAAAAGACCCTGAATAGCCAAAGCAATCTTGAGAACAAAAAACAGAGCTGGAGGAATCAGGCTCCCTAACTTCAGACTATACTACAAAGCTACAGTAATCAAGACAGTATGGTACTGGCACAAAAACAGAAAGATAGATCAATGGAACAGGATAGAAAGCCCAGAGATAAACCCATGCACATATGGTCACCTTATCTTTGATAAAGGAGGCAGGAATGTACAGTGGAGAAAGGACAGCCTCTTCAATAAGTGGTGCTGGGAAAACTGGACAGGTACATATAAAAGTATGAGATTAGATCACTCCCTAACACCATACACAAAAATAAGCTCAAAATGGATTAAAGACCTAAATGTAAGGCCAGAAACTATCAAACTCTTAGAGGAAAACATAGGCAGAACACTCTATGACATAAATCACAGCAAGATCCTTTTTGACCCACCTCCTAGAGAAATGGAAATAAAAACAAAAATAAACAAATGGGACCTAATGAAACTTCAGAGCTTTTGCACAGCAAAGGAAACCATCAACAAGACCAAAAGACAACCCTCAGAATGGGAGAAAATATTTGCAAATGAAGCAACTGACAAAGGATTAATCTCCAAAATTTATAAGCAGCTCATGCAGCTCAATAACAACAACAAAAAAAAACCCAATCCAAAAATGGGCAGAAGACCTAAATAGACATTTCTCCAAAGAAGATATACAGACTGCCAACAAACACATGAAAGAATGCTCAACATCATTAATCATTAGAGAAATGCAAATCAAAACTACAATGAGATATCATCTCACACCAGTCAGAATGGCCATCATCAAAAAATCTAGAAACAGTAAATGCTGGAGAGGGTGTGGAGAAAAGGGAACACTCTTGCACTGCTGGTAGGAATGTGAATTGGTACAGCCACTATGGAGAACAGTATGGAGTTTCCTTAAAGAACTAAGAGTAGAACTACCATACGACCCAGCAATCCCACTACTGGGCATATACCCTGAGAAAACCATAATTCAAAAAGAGTCATGTACCAAAATGTTCATTGCAGCTCTATTTACAATAACCAGGACATGGAAGCAACCTAAGTGTCCATCAACAGATGAATGCATAAATAAGATGTGGCACGTATATACAATGGAATATTACTCAGCCATAAGAAGAAACGAAATTGCATTATTTGTAGTGAGGTTTATGGACCTAGAGTCTGTCATACAGAGTGAAGTAAGTCAGAAAGAGAAAAACAAATACCATATGCTAACACATATATATGGAATCTAAGAAAAAAAAATGGTCATGAAGAACCTAGGGGCAAGATGGGAATAAAGACACAGACCTACTAGAGAATGGACTTGAGGATATGGGGAGTGGGAAGGGTAAGCTGGGACGAAGTGAGAGAGTGACATGGACATATATACACTACCAAACGTAAAATAGATAGCTAGTGGGAAGCAGCTGCATAGCACAGGGAGATCAGTTCGGTGCTTTGTGACCACCTAGAGGGGTGGGATAGGGAGGATGGGAGGGAGGGAGACGTAAGAGGGAAGAGATATGGGAACACATGTATATGTATAACTGATTCACTTTGTTATAAAGCAGAAACTCACACACCATTTTAGAGCAATTATATTCCAATAATGATGTTTAAAACAAAAAGAGTGTATATGAAACCTGCCCTCATGGACCAGTAGCATGGGATGTGGGTAGGGAGAAAGATTAAAAAAAAAAAAAAGTTGCGTGTGGGGAATTCCCCAGTGGTTAAGAACTCTGTTTTTCCACTGCAGGCGGCACGGGTTCCATCCCTGGTCTGGGAACTAAGATCCCGCATGCTGCCAGGCACAGCCAAAAAAAAGAGAAAGTTTGTGTTTGCAATACACATCATAGACTATTATCATAAACACTGTAATGAAGACGACTATTTTGTAGGCAGCTTTATAAAATCACTGGCGCATAGAAGAATGTTGAAGAGGACAGGAAAATAGTGTCTGAAATATAATTTTGGTTGGTGAGTACTCATCATTTACTATGAGCAAGCCTTAAGCAAGCCTGACTCTAAAGTTATACAAGTCTATCTAGTTTCTCTCTAAATAATAATCAAATATACAAAATGAGCCCCAACTGAATCAAGCGAGGAAGAATGAGCACTGGCTGCATCAAATTCAGAAGGCAAGGTGATGAGAAGTTGCTGCGTTCTTGATTTATTAAGCAAACAACAGCCAGGGAGATAGATAGAGAGGAGATAGCTCATAAATATAGGTAAAGTCCCCGTTGGCTCACTTGTATTTGGACTTCCGCTGAACTGCAAAGGTGAGGAAGGATTCCCTGTCTCTGTTGCTACTGCCTCCCACAGTTGTGAGTTGATGGGCTAGCACTGCACCACCCTGGAGAGAAGGATTCCTTTAATTCTAATTCAGAACCAACCACAAATGTATGAGATTCCACCAGCCCAGAGTTTCTCCACCTCAACACTGTAGACATTTTGGGCTGGATTATTCTTTATTATGGGAGCTGTCCAGGGCATTGCAGAATGTTTAGCAGCATGTCGCCTCTGCCTATTAGATGCCAGGAGAAATCTCCTAAATTGTGACAACCCAAAATGTCTCCAGATATTTACAGACATACCCTGGGAGGCAGGATAGTCCCCGTTTGAGAACCACTTGTACTAAACCATATACAGGATCTCTATGAGAAGCAATAGTAAAGATATCTGGGACCAGAAGCACCAGGAAAATGTTAGTCCCCTGAGGCCGCTGCAGGTTTAAACAACTCATTTCTGCAGGCCATTTTATGTAAGAAACCATTGAAAGCAAATATATGTATAGAGAGAGTAATTATAAGGTTTGGCTTTCATTCTGTGTCTTCCTCAGTTACTCAGCTATCCTGGACTTATTCCTCCCTTAGTTTGTCTGTGATATACTCAGGAAAATAGAGATGTTTCATGTTGTGGAAGACATTTATTAAGAAGAAATGCTACAGAAACACATATAACTATATTGCTAAAAATAAGTATAATTTTACTAATTCTTTGCAATGTCAAACTTCCTTCAAAATGGAGGTAACATCTGAACTGTGTAAAGCTGTAAGTCAACTACAGTTTGTTTGTGTGTCGAATAACTGGAACTAGTTTAAAATACCACTAAAACTTCCACTTTTATAAAGTTTCACACATTTAAAAAACTTACTAAATACATTATAATTTGTGATTTTCAAATCCTGGTAAGTTGAAATTATTTTGTCCTTTATTTCTAGATAAAGAAGTTCAGGCTCTGTTGATAGACACTTGGGTTGCTTCCATATCTTGGCTGTTGTATGTAGTGCTGCTACAAACATTGGATTGAATGTATAGTTTCGAATTACTGTTTTTGGTGGTTTTTTTTTTTTGTTTTGGACGTATACCCAGGAGTGGAGTGGAATTGCTGGATCATATGGTAGTTCTATTTTTAGTTTTTTGAGGAAACTCCATACTGTCTTACATTTAGATCTTTAATCCATTTTGAGTTTATTTTTGTACATGGTGTGAGGAAATGTCCTCATTCTTTTACATGTAGCTGTGCTGTCTTCCCAGCATCACTTATTGAGGAGACTGCTTTTTCTCCATTGTATATTCTTGCCTCCTTTGTCATAGATTAATTGAACATAAGTGTGTGAATTTATTTCTGGGCTCTCTATTCTGTTACCTTGAGTTATGTGTCTGTTTTTGTGCCAGTACCATGCTGTTTTGATTACTGTAGCTTTGTAGAATAGACAAATGGATAAAGAAGATGTGGTATATATACACAATGGAATATTACTCTGCCATGAAAGAATGAAATTCTGCCATTTGCAACATGTGGATGGACCTAGAGATAATTATGCTCAGTGGAATAAATCCTACAGAGAAAGACAAATACTGTATCACATATCTGAAATCTAAAAATATAACACAAATGAATGTACATAGCAAAGCAGAAACAGACTCACAGACACAGAAAACAAACTAGTGGATGCCAGTGAGGAGAAAGAAGGAGGGAAGGGCAAGATAGGTATATGGGATTAAGAGATACACACTACTATGTATAAAATAGATAAGCAGTGAGGATATATTGTACAGCACAGGTAATAATAGCCATTATTTTGTAATAAACTTAAATGGAGTATAATCTATAAAAATACTGAATCACTATGCTGTTTACCTGATACTAATATAATATTGCAAATCAACTATACTTCAATTAAAAAAAAAAGAAGTTAAGGCTCAAAGAAATTAAATGACTTGTTTCAGGGTGTGTGTGGGTTCTGTGTGTATGTGTAGAAGTGATGAAAGAGCTGGGATTTCAACCCATATGGTTAAACCATTGGATCCATGTTAAAAAGTCGCATCTGATAGAAAGTATTGAGGAACCTGATTTCATAAAAATACATGAGTGATCTTAATTAGAATATCAATTTTTATATAAATGACCTATGTAAACAACATGAAACTATTTTCTTCATAAGGGAATTAAACTGGCCTTTTATGGCTATGCTTTCACTGATAACTTGCTCCATAAACGCCTTTTTTCACAGACTTTAAGAGCCGAAAAAAAAAAAAATCACGGCACTGTCTGCATTATTTATGAATTAGTGGCAAAAATCTAATGGAATTTTTCCTCTCCAGAGAGATAACATGCTCCTTTTTTCCCCCTATATTTAAGTGCTGCAGAGAAAAAAAAAATTAAAAGAAAACTTTGCCCTTCATTTTAGTCTTCTGGAGGAGACACAGCAGCGGAGCAGATGTCAAGAGTCATGTTCAGCATTTTAGGAAGAAGATTTGTTAGGCAGCTGCTAACCGTGTGGGGCAATGGCAGGGCTTGAATTTTGGCGAAAGCAGGGCTTAGAATTCTGCAGGGAATTTTCCCAGACAGATTTGAATCAGAAGAGATGAGGCTGGTTACAGGGCAAAAAAGCTGGTGAATCCATCCAAATGCTGTCTCATGACTTACAAAGAGTTTAACATATTTGTGACATTTACCATGAAAGCAGTTTAAGGTCTGTTGTCAAGTGGGAAAAGCAGATCACAGTACATGATGTTCATTCTATAAACTCATTTTATTTGATTCTATATGTATACTCCTGGGCATATTTATTCCCAGAGAGAAAGCAGTGTATTTCCAGAGAGAAGGGTAAAGATGAAAAGGTTAATCATATTGTCTGTGGAGTGGGGTGGAGATATGGTGGGTATGGTTTCTAATTCCTTCTTTTGGCTTATCAGTTGTTTCTGAATTTCTTTACAGTTAACATTTACTACATCTGAGATGTTTTACATTATTGAGTTACTGATGAATTGTGTTATATAGAGTAGGACATGCACCCTGATCTGACATTTATGTAATCAGAGTCCTAGAGAAAAGAAGGGGAGAGTAGGACTGAAAATGGGCTCAAAGAAATAAGAGTTATGGCTAAGTAATACTCCACTGTGTACCTTGCTAATGGTAGCAACATGGGTGGATCTGAAAGGTATTATGCTAAGTGAAATAAGTCAGAGAAAGACAAATACCATATGATTTCACTTATATGTGGAATCTAAAAAACAAAGCAAGTGAACAAACAAACAAACAGAAAACACAAACTAAGTCTAAGTGAAGGTCCTGCTGAATTTGGCAGCGTAAAGAGACAAGGCTAGTACAGCAGCTGCCTAGGCAGTTCCACTAGCCACTGCAGCTGGCGCTCTCAAAGCAGGTTTCTCCGCCCTGACATCTGGAAGATGGCTTCCAGCATCTCCAGCTGTGACCACAAATGGGCTGACTTCAGCTTGGCCAGCTGCTGTGGACATCCACTAGGTCCCTAATCAATTCTGTGAGTCATAAAACCAGTTTAGCCGCTAAACAATCAGCAGCTTTCCTGCAAGCAGTGCATCCAGCATCCTGCAATCATTTGAGAAGGGAATTCATCAGTCATTCAAGAAACATTGTGTCTTCTTGCTGAGAGCTGAATTGCTGGCTAGGAGAGAATTGGAAAGCAATTGTTCAGCACTTCTGATTGCTCACCTGGTAAAATTTATTTGATGCAATTTATATCTTGATTACAGCCTGAAAAACAGTTTTTGAAACCCTCGTGATCAAGTGATTTAGGTAACTTAGATTCTAATAATAAAATTGAGATTGTTTAAGGCCACATCCCCAAGAAACCATTACCCATAAATCTGAGTCTTCCTGAGCATGTTAGGTCAGTGATTCTGAATTTAAGTTCACTACAGGCCAGAATTTCCTTACATTTGATAGTGTTGAGCTTACAAGTAAAAGATGTCAGAATGGGAAAAATATAGGTTAGAGAAAATCTGAGTAGTAACCACAATCAGGGAATAGTGGACGGTTCGGTATGAAGCTGTGAAACCTTGTTTTCTAATCTTCAAAGAATGTATTGCAAAACTCTGCTCTGGAGCATACTTTAAATTTTTATATCAGCTTTTACTTTTTCTTACTTAAAGCATGTCTTCTTTTGATTTTAATCTTGTTTACTTCCAGTCTTGGGTCTGTGAAATTCAGTTAGGCATATTGTCATATAACCTGGATGATGTTTCTTTAGTGTCTTAAGATTTTATTTCTTTGTCTCACAAAATAAATAAGAATATTAACTGCCCTAACAGCTAACACAAATATAACAAAGAGTAATATAATTATAAGCAGTCTGTGAAAATGCTAAGCATCTAATCTGTGCCTAGATAAGGAAATAGTTGGGGGGGGGGGAATGTTAGTTAGGATGCTTTTGCCAGCAAATAGCGAAATACTGGCTTAAACAATAAGAATGTGCTTTCTCACTTGAGATTTGAAAGCGTGCAGCTTTAGAATTAATATAGTGACTTAAATCATCAAAAATCCAGAGTCTATTCTTCTTTCAACTGGGGAAAGCTCAGCCTGCTGACTTTTCTTCTCAGAAACACTCTGTGTTTACAAAGTGGCTGATACAACTCAGGGTATCTTATATTCACACAATTATAATAACACACATACACACACATACAAACACACACATGCGCACGCACACTCTCACACACAGTAGTTTTTCCTTGTTTATCTCTGTCTCTCAAGGATGAAAATCTTTCCCTCAAATCTCTCAAGGGCCTTCCTCTCGGGTTCCATTATCCAGAATGACTATGTCACCCTGGATGGGGACAGGCCCTACCAGTCAGAAATAACTGTGGCACGAAGGTGGAGTTCAGATAACTGTTGAGTAGACAACTTAGTATAACTGCCACAAAGCAGAAGATGTTTTCTTAACTTCAAAGGCTTACAAGTTGATTATAATTGTTGGACTTTTAATTATATCTTTTGTACACTGATTTCAATTTGCAAATTACCTCAAGCATATTGTTTTACTTAGCTGTGACACTAACCGTGTAAAGTATGTATTATTGCTATCTCCTTCCGCAAATAAGAAAATTAAGTCATGGAATGAAAAAAAATTACAATTTAAGCTTTCTCATATTTATAGTATCAAAAGTCTCAGAGCTCAATGTCAAGAGATAATAATACACGCATGCCCTGGACCTATTGTGGGTTCAGTTCCAGAGTACTTCAATAAAGTGCATATCTCAGTAAAGTGAGTCACAGAAAGTTTTTGGTTTCCTGGTGCATATGTTATGTTTACACTATTCTGTAGACTATTAAGTGTGGAATAGCATTATGTCTAAAAACCAATGTATACACTTTCATTAAAAAATACTTTATTGCTAAAAAATGCTAACTATCATCTGAGCTTTCAGTGAGTTGTGATCTTTTTGCTGGTGGAGGGTCTTGCCTCCATCCTGATGACTGTTGACTGATCAGGGTGGTGGTTGCTGAAGGTTGGTTGTGTCAGTTTCTTAAAATAATACAGCAGTGAAGTTTGCTGGACTTATCCTTTCATTTGAACACTTAGAGGCCATTAAAGTGTTATCAGTCGGTCTAATTTCAATACTGTGGTGTATCA
Organism: Globicephala melas; assembly: GCF_963455315.2. Taxonomy (NCBI): domain Eukaryota; kingdom Metazoa; phylum Chordata; class Mammalia; order Artiodactyla; family Delphinidae; genus Globicephala; species Globicephala melas. The sequence continues at coordinate 75,793,475 of NC_083324.2, read as the reverse complement.
GGGAATAGGGAGCCCCAAGGAGAGATGAAGGAAAGGCTGGTTGGTGGAGCAGTTAGAACATACACAACATTTATGAACTAAGTTCACCATCTTATATGGCATGGTTCGTGGTACCCCAAAACAATTACTATAGTAACATCAAAGATCACTGATTGGGCTTCCCTGGTGGCGCAGTGGTTAAGAATCCACATTCCAATGCAGGGGACACGGGTTTGAGCCCTGGTCCAGGAAGATCCCATATGCTACAGAGCACCTAAGCCTGTGCGCCACAACTACTGAGCCTGCGCTCTACAGCCTGTGAGGCACAACTAATGAAGCCCGCATGCCTAGAGCCCGTGCTCCACAACAAGAGAAGCCACCACAACGAGAAGCAACGAGCAGTAGCCCCCACTCCCCGCAATTAGAGAAAACCCATGCACAGCAACGAAGACCCAGCACAGCCAAAAATAAATAAATAAATAAAATAAATAAATGAAAAAAAGATCACTGATCACAGATCATCACAACAAATATTATGATAATGAAAAATTTTGGAATATTGTGAGAATTGCCAAAATGGGGCACAGAGACATAAAGCGAGCAAATGCTGTTGGAAAAAAATGTCGCTAATAGACTTGCTCCACACAGCGTTGCCACAGATTTTCAACTTGTAAAAACCACAACATCTGCAAGTGCAATAAGGTGAAGTGCGATAAAACGAGATATGCCTGTAATGGGTTTGGAGATGAAGCATCTTAAATCAGAATGAAGGGAATCAGTTGATCTATGATATCAACCCTACTGTAAAACAGCTGCTATTGTAGATAAACAAAGTAGCAGACAAGGACCACTTGGAAATCAAGGAAATGCTATGTTCTGTAGTATATACTATTACTGTATGTAGTGAGTTGAATAGTGGGTCCCAGAAAGATATGCCAATGTCCTAACCCCTTGGAACCTGTGAATGTTTGGAAAAACACTCTGGACAAAAAATGAATCTTTGCAGATGTTAGAGGGGGTCCTAAGTCCAATGACATAATTCCTTATAAAAGAGAGGCAGAGGGAAATTTAACACAGAAAGACACAGGGGAGAAGGCCATGTGAAGGTGAAGGCAGTGATTGGAATTATACTGTCAAGTCAAGGAACACTTGAGCCAACAGAAGCTGGAAGAGGAACAGAAGGGTACATGATTCTCTCCAATAGCCTTCAGAGGGAGCCTGGCCCTGCCAACACCTTGATTTTGAACTTCTGGCCTCTAGAACTGTGAAAGAATACATTTCTGTCATTTTTCAACTACCCAGAATGTGGCAAGTTTATTACAGAAGCCCCACGAAACTAATATAGGTTCACATGTTCACTAAGGAACATCAGGCTGGCAGGGATGTGCAGAATGCATTAGATTGAGGTGTCAATTTACTTAATCGTTTAAGTAGTATGAGGGTGTGAAAGTGAGTGACTGAAGCTGAAGTTATAGGAAGAGATGCATCTGAGAGATTTCCAAAGGAATGAAAGAGCAACCAAATAGAAGATGCACAGTAGGAAAAATCAAAGGTAATTCTAGAATTCGCCTGGGACATGGAAAAAATTGCAATATCACTGATAGAAATTGAGATGGCAAAACAAAAACTTTATTTGAAGGGTCTATCAGTGGTTGGGATGTAGTATGTTTAAGGTAATGATTCAAGTTCCACACAGAAAAGCCCAGCAAAGTGATGTTCAGAAGTGAAATCAGGGACCTTCCTTTGGGAACCATTTATAGAGCAAAGATAGATAAGGCATGAGTAAGGCATGAGTAACAAGATACCAACCACATGGAGGATATACCCAATTTAGGAAGCCCATTGGGTTCCTAGGCCTGGCCCATCCTGTTTGTTCAGGTGCTAGGATGTGTCACCTGCTCAGTGATAGAAGTGGGATGCTTCAGTATCCCTAGCCTTCAATTACTATCATGTTAATCTGGTTAGTTTTCTTCCTAGTAGATTTAACCAGCTGAATTTATCAAATATATCACATATATCATCATATATATGTGTGTGTATATATATATATGTATAAATTCTGTTTTCATGAAAAATATCCTTGGAATTTTGATAGGGTTTTCATTGAATTTGTAGATTGCTTTAGAGAATGTGGACATTTTAGCAAAGTTAATTCTTCTAATCCATGAGGATGAAATATATTTACATTTTTTTGTGTCTTCAATTTTTTTCAACAGTGTCTTATAGCTTTCATTGTATAGGTCTTTCACCTCTTTGATTAAACTTATTCTTAGGTATTTTATTTTATTTTATTGTTGCAATTATAAAGGGGATTGCTTTCTTAATTTCTTTTTCTGCTAGCTCATTGTTTAGAAATGCAACATATTTTTGTCTGTTGATTTTGTATCCTACCACCTTACTGTATTTGTTTATTATTTCATTTAGTTTTTTTGTCAAGTCCATAGGTTTTTCTATATAAATATCATGTCATCTGCAAATAGTTAGTTTTACTTCTTCCTTTCCAACTTCAATGCCTTTTATTTCCTTTTCTTGCCTAATTACTCTTGCTATGACATCCAATATTTTGTTGAATAAGAGTGGTGAGAGTGGGCATGTCTCTAAGTATGTCTCTATTAACAACATAAAGTCTTTGATGGAAAGTTGTTCACAAATAGACTCTTCTTCCAATTCTGAATAAATATCTTTATTTAATTTTTCTCTGTTATTGATATTCAGATATAGTTGGAATAAAATTCTGTCTGGATCAAGGACATTTCCTTACAAATACATCAATATTGCAAAGCTTACATCATATCATATGATTTTAGACTGAGAAAAAATATAAATAGTTTGCCATGGTTTTTAGTACCACCTTCTTTCTCGATCTCAGCTGTCTCTATTTTTTGTCTCCTAAACTTTCTTAAGAAAGTTGACAAATGCTTATGCAACTGTCCTCCCAGAGACTTCTGTAAATATCATTAAGACTCTCTTTCCAGACTGAGAAAAGTGCCTTGGGTAGCTGCCTAGCCTGGTCTCATTATTATGCATCTGCATTGCCTTCTTGTGACAGACAGCAGAGGAAATACAGAGACAGGAGGGTGGGGAATTAAATTATGTGAATTTTCCTCTGGTGACAAGATGATGAATCAAATAACCACACAGGTCTCTGAATATCTATTTTTATTCTTCATTCCTGGAATTTCCCGAGGTGAGGCAAACTACCAGAAAATCTAGAAAATTCATTCATATTGAGGTCAGTTGACAGTCTTTCACAGAGTGGTTCTGAAACTCACCCTTGACTTCTGAATAAGGGTTCACTTTAGAGAAGAAAAGTACGAGAGCTTAAGTAATTAACCATTATGTTTTGTTCGGCATTGAAGTCTGTATCTAAATGGATATCTAGGTGACCTAAGAAGAGGAATAAAAAGTTTTTTATTGATTGGAAACTTTGGCTTTTATCCTGTGTATTTGCTCTCATTCTTGATTTTTAACCATTAGTTCCTTCCATAAATGAATATAATGTGAAACTATTGTTTTTTACTATAACTTACACATTTTAAAGAATTTTGGTTCTTATTAAATAGGGTTGTTGAATTTGGGAAGAAAATTAGAACAGAGTTATGCCTGGATTTTCCAGGGTAAATAAAGAGGAAAACAGTATTAGAAACGAGATGGTAAGGGTTAGAAATAGAGACTGTGTCTACTGTGATTATATAGAACATGCTCAGAGATCACTCTTAAATAATACTTTGTTGCTCAAAGAAGTGAATGTAGATCCATATCTGAGGAAAGAGAAAAACAAGACAAGGCTGATTCAAACCCAATAATTAGAAGGTCAGTATGTACCCTCTTCACCTACAGGAACTAGGCATATTCACTGTACTTACACATCATCCATCTATCCATCTATTCATCCATCCATCCATCCATCCATCCACCTATCAGTAATCTCTCCATCATCTACATAATGAATCTGTTATTCAAAAGAAGGTAAGGAACAAAATGTAAAATAGATCAAAGCAGAACTGCTCTTTGTCAAGACAGAGCCTTTACCTTTATACCTTGCTTCCCTGGCATCCTTGCTTTTCAGAAAGACCATGGAGAGGAACATAGTGCTCAGCTTGAAAACTACCACTCAGAGTGATTTCTGTATTAGGAAAACCCATTACTGACTTATTCTCTATGGAGGTCTTTGCAAAATTATGAAGGAAGACAAGATAACTCTCTTTCTTTCCTTTCTGGCTACATATCTTCCTTTCTGGCAACTTCTTTCTTTTTTGAATGCCTGGAACTTCCCTACAGCTTGTAGTTGATGAGATCTGCCCTCTTCGACTCCTAATTATTATCCTGCTCACATTTGCCCACTCTTATTCATTCTTCTTCATATGAATGACTACTGGCTTAATTTACCCAGAGTTAACTGATCTCATTACACTGTATAGAGGAAAAAAGTCTTGTATAAAATGAATAAAAACAAAATGATTCCTGGCTTTAGGGCACAACAGTGTTTTAGATGTATTGAAAATCCTACTACATAGGTGTTTGCCAACTCACCTTACTAAGATGTGCAGCTCTGTTTCTACTTCGCCGTGTATGCTCGTAGGACCTAGCATAGTATTGGTGCACTGCGTGGATTTTACACATACTTGTTGAATTTTACCAGTAAATGTATTTATGTCTAATAAGAGAGCCATGAGTGTCAGGACCTTGTTTGTTACAAAACAATGGCTCTTTTAGCATCTGCAGGTGAGAAATTCAGTGAGAATGGGTAAAATCGGGTTCACTAAGAGGGAAAGGGGGTTGAGGTCTGGATCTTATTTAGAACACTATACTTAACTTGCATGGTACAATGGCACTGGTCTAGCAATGGGTCATATTTGTGAATCTTACAGAATAATGGGATCTTCTGAAAAACCTTGTGAAAGTTATAGACCTTCTTTATATAAATTATGCAAGCAACAACGTGGGCAGTGTGTGGACATTTTAGGGGCTTCATGATGCCTTGTAATACAACCCAATAGATCTATAAACTCTATGTTAAGAATCCCTGTTCTTTTACAGTCTAAAATAGGGCTTAGAGATGTGGTGATAGTGGAAAATGAAATTCTCTATAGTTATTTTTCATGTTAGGACACGGAATTCTATTATTAAAGAAACTGCAGTGGCCCTATGGGAAGCAGGCTCTGATAAATGAATTGTGACTTCTATAACTTAGCACCAATTACAATTGATAGTGATAATTTGTATATGTGTTGGTCTGTGTGGTTGAGTATGCTGATAGATAATGCTACTAAATTATTCCTATTTGATTCATGGAAAATGCCAACCAATAGAGTCTCACATGACAGCTAATTTGCTTAATAATGACTTAAGATTTTGCATTTTATTAGTGAGTATTAGTGACTCAAATAAACTCTGGGAACTGACAAGATGCAACTTGAAAGCTGCAGCTTGTAAAAAAAAAACCAAAAAAACAGAATGATGCAGTGAAATGACCCTCAGTGTCCTTAATTCAACTCTCTCAAACAGAGAAGAGTGTGCTGTATTAGAGCTCTTATCCAAGGGTCCCTTTTGCGTAAGTGATAGTTTTATACAACATTAAGATATTTTTGATGGCCAGACACAACACACTGACATTCAGATGAAAGGCAGAACTTTTCCTTACTTATAGCTCCAAATGAAAATTGCCAGACAGGGCCACAGGGGTGGCACAGGGATTGGTGGGGGGTGGGTGGGACAGAGTAACAGCATGCATGACCTGTAGGGGGCAGTTTGTATAGGGCAAGAGAGGAGGTTTTTTCACGGATCCCATGGATTGGCTAATCTGAATCAGTTTTGTAGGCTCCAGCGCATAGGGGCTGTCCCTAGTTGTCTGGTTCCTTTCACTAAGTCAGATGCATAATGGCCCCAGAGTGTAAGGGCCCCATATTGGGTCAAGACAGCATTTTATACATATATATATGTATTTATATACATAAATATATATGCATATATAAAATTACATGTAAAGTACATACATATGTTTATATTTTTAAAAATATATTAAAATATACATTTTTATATATAAATATTTATATATATGTATATTACAATGGCCAAGTAATCCAAGCCAGAGTCAAATACAACTTTTTCCTTTTCGTGATTCTATTATTCCTGAAATTCCTAAATTTCATTTTTTTTCATAATCTTTCATTCACTCTACTTATTTTAAGACTGATCTGCCTGCTTAGCTTCTTCAAATTCTTCCTGCTGTCATCAGAGTAAACTTTGTAGTTTATAAATGTGATCATATCATTCCTGTGTTATAAAGTATGACTTAAAAAATAATTAAGAGACTAAATCTCAGCCTCTCAGTGTTGTCTACAAAGCATGTCTAACTCTACACTTTTAACCTCACTCCTCTCTTACTCCACAACGTGTCAAGCTTTGTTTGAGAAATAGAAAAAATAATAGTTAAGTGAATGAATGAACTGAGTACGGCATGCCAGTAATACATTTTTTCTTAAGCATGTGTCATATTTTACTGACTTACTAGTAAAAGAACAAGCAAAAGGACAGCAAAATTGTCTTTGCAGGGGAGGTATGAAAATGGAGGTATTATATAGATGGTGTCAAGAAATATTACAATAACATCTATATTTTTGAAAATAATTATTAAAGTTTCATTTCATGTGGTCACATGGTATATTGCTTGGTCTGTTTAATGACAGTTCTGACTCCATATTTTGATGTTTAATCATTGCCAGCTTTTAAGCTTACCCGGCCCTCTTCTCCTTTGCCCCACGAGCGGGCTAGCTGATAAAAAAGCTCCCTCCTTTGATGCCACAGGGGGATTCAAAACACACAAACCCCGGACTGCATGCAGGAACTCTCAGTCCAGCCCCATCTCCTCACCACAGTAGAAACTCAGGCCAGTCTCCTTGCCTTGCTCTCTCAAGCCATTTTGGACAGGTTTGAGAGGTTTGTCCTGCTCTCCTTAGAGAGCTCCATTATGTAAGTGCTAAATCTTTTTCATAGCCTTTTGCTGTGTGTGTGTGGCATGATGTCTTGACATCTGAACCAAACGTGGGGTGGAGGTCCTGCCTGCTCTTGCAGGGTGGTCATAACTGTGTGAGATGCCAGGTGCATCATCTATGCATCAGTTATGGCTAATCAGTACATTTCAGAAGGACTCAACTGCGATTGCGATTATAGATGTCATGTTCCTTTATGGTGAACAGTGGGGCCAACTGACATGGAAGCACAGAAAGTGTTGCAGAGTCAGACACACAGCAATGTGCAATAAGTTCTATTTTTAAAATTTATTTTTATTGAGATATAATTGACATAGAACATTGTATATGTTTAAGATGCAAAACATGTTGATTTGATACAGTTATACATTGGAATATGATTTCCACGGCAGCGTTAGCTAACATCTCTATCACTTCACATAATTATGGGGAACAGTTAAGGTCTAGCCTCTTAGCAACTTGGAAGTTTATAATACAGTATTATTATCTATAACTGCTATGCAGTGCATTAGATCTTCAGGGCTTATTTACCTACATACTAGTTCCAAGTTTGTACCCTTAAGCAGCACATTCCCGAGTCCCCTACCCCTCAGCCTCTGGTTGCTACGCTCTGTTTCTACCAGTTTGGCTTTTTTAGATTCCACATATTAGTGATATTATACAGTATTTGTCTTTCTCTGACTTACCTCCCTTAGCATAATGCCCTCAAGGTCCATCCATGTTGTTGCAAATGGCAGGGTTTCCTTGTTTCTGAATAAAGTGTGTATGCGCATGTGTTTATATATATATATATCTCACATCCTCTTTATCCATTCATCCATTGATGAATACTTAGGTTGTTTGGCTTCTGTGAATAACGCTGCAGTAAACATGGGAGTGCAAATATCTCTTTGATATCCTCTTTTCATTTCCTTTGGGTATCCCAGAAGTGGAATTGCTGGATCGTATGGTAGTTCCGTTTTTAATTTTTTGAGGAAACTTCATACTGTTTTCCATAGTGACTGAACCAATTTACATTTCCAGTAGGAGAGAGCAATTGCCTGAGGCTATCCTTCAGGGGAAAGGCTGGAGAAACGGGGAGCTGTGGTCTCCTGGGATGACTTCTAAGCTGTTTACTGCTGCGGGTCACTGCCCAGAGGAGCACTTGGCTCCAAGGATGTGCCACAGAAGGCCTATTTGGGTTGCTGCAGCCTTGAACCTTGGCAGTCCTGGGATTGGGATCCCAGAGGCCCACACCAGGAAACCGAGTTGCTGCCCTGGGCCTTGGGCCTTGGGCCTCCTGGAGGTCAGACTTGCAGCCTGAGCATATGCAGTTCACTCCCCCTCTTGCCTCACAGTCAGGCCCCAGCACAGCCATTGGGCCACAGCTTGGTCCCTGACATCTGGCCTAGTCCCTGGGGCAGCCACCACCGCACTGTGACCTGACTAGGGGGTGGGGGAGGCATGGGTGAGGACCGGGGCGTGAGCCAGACTCCTTCCTGATGAGTCTGGGACAAGGGGCTTCCGGCACCCGGGGCACCCAGGTGTCCTCATCCCAGGACTCTCCCACTGGCCTCTATGGAACTCCCAAGGTCCCATGAGATCTGGCTTCCTCTGGGGGAGGGGTTGCGGCAGCAGCTTTTCAGGCCTGATTCTTCCATCTTCTGAATCGCTCCTGATGGCCTGGGTAAGCTGTCAGTTTCTCATACTTCTCATTATTTCTTTCTGCAAATATTGTGTACACAGAAGCCATGTAGAATGCTTTTCCTTATCAGAAAATCTTCGTAAAAGCAGAACTTCTATGAATGGATTCAAGCCCAAGGGGGTAAAACAGCAGCTGTAAAATAAAAATATTCTACAAACAAATCACCTGGATAATGACGCTGTAGCAGGAAGAAGTGCCCCTGGATTCAGAGAGAATGTCAGCAGGAGTCTGGAACTAATAGCTAATTCTGTTCTTGATAAGAAAGAAACTAGAAGCCACTGAAGAAGCTAGAAGTTCTTTTGTCAATAAAAATCAGAACTAGAAGACAAGAAAGTCTAGACTTGGAAAAAAAGAGAAGCAGCCAAGATAGACTTCCACTATATAAAGCCACAGTACTTACTTTAAAAATTAATTGGGCAATATGCCAAGAAAAGTGAAAACTTCAAACAACGTTTAAAGTGATTTAAAATTGGATTTCTATTAAATTCTTTTTTATTTGCTTTAGTGCTCAATTTTCAAAGCCTGCAATGTAGGTACAGAAAAATTATATATATGTATATGTGTATGTGTGTATATATATATGTGTGTGTGTGTGTGTGTGTGTGTGTATATATCACAATGTTATAATTCTGTAATCTCAGTGATGGATTACTTTATATGTCTAAATTTTATTCAGTGTGAAAAAGAACAAGCAGTCCTTGATAACTGGAAACTGATCTGACATGTAGAGCTAGGACTCTGTTGCTAGGAGCTTCCCTGCTTCTTGCAGTTCAAAATCCACAAATGTTACTTTGCTTTTCTAGGTGTTTGCCTGTGGACTCTTCATATAAATTAGTGTAAATCAAGGTGGTTTTTCCATCTCCAGAAATGACCTTTAAGAATGTTTTCTGAACTGAATTTAAATGAAGCTGAATAAAACATTATGTCTGCATGTAATTAAAACAAACAAAAAAAAGTCCAGTCTTAGTTGATTACCTAAATCCTTCATGTGGTTTTTTCAGATTAATTTGAGCTTTAAGCCTCACTCATGAAGAACAGAAAATGACAACTCATCCAATGTGCAGGCCTTTCAATTTCCCATTTGTTGAGCCTTAATACACACTTCTTAGTAATATCTGTGGTTTCTTAGGGGTCTTTGATATTCTTATTTAATGCTATTACATTAAATATCATTTTTCCCTAATGGCCTGTGAGTGAAAATGCAATGATTGAATTTGTGTAAAATTCCAGGGGCCTTTTGGAAGCAGCGTGACTCACAAACTAACAAGGGGTCCAGAAACTTTGTGTAGAGTGAGAGCAGATTGCAGTAGAGACACAAGAAGAATTGAGAGCAAAACCTCTCTTGGCCTCTTTTAATCTCTATTTACATGGGTGTTTAAAGACCCCAAGTAGGTTTTGGGGAAAGGTATTACTTATGCCTCATTTTTCAAAGAAGTTTTCATTTTCATATTATTATTTATTGACCATCTGCTATGTGTCAACCAATGTTGTAGAAATTTATATATCTTCTGATACTAACAGCAGTACTTCAAGATAAATTTAATTATTCCTGTTTTATAAGTGACAGAACTACAGCTAAGGTTGATTAAATAACTTGCTACATGTCTGTCTTAGGCCAAAGTCCTGCGTTTTCCACTCTCTGAAAATAATAACTATTTAGTCCTACTCAAATATGAGGAAGTTTTCATTCCATATTTGAGCATACCCTTTAGTGAATAGGCAGAAAATATCTCCCCAAATGCCAATTAAATAGATCCGCTTAACTGGTTTGCAGTTCACTTAGAATTGTTGTTTCTCTTCCTGGTTCATTACGAAGCAATTATGTCTCTGGCAAGTGAAGGAGATAAAGATGACTATATTGACTTAGAGGAATAGCTTTGCCAGAATCCTGTCTTTGAGTTCTTGTGCATCGAGTATTGAGACCATATTTTACATAATAAAAGTTCCATTCTCATTTAGCAGCATTAAAATATTTTATGTTGTTGCATTCGGCAGAGACTAATTAAAATATACTTCTTTCTGGAAAAGGTCACTTAAAATGTTACATTTCACAGTGATCAGTGTATGTGGGGAAATAAATGGCTCTCACATCAAAGCATTTGATTATTGTTTCAAGCCATTCCAGGTTAACGCAGGCTTGACGAACACCTTGCAGGTGAGAATCCTGGGACCAGCCCCCGTTTGGGTAAATCTCTTTCTTTTGTTCCTAAGTATGCAAGCTCCAGTTTGAAGAGAAAGTTTTGCTTTAAACTTGGACTGAAGTTTTCTAGCAAATAGATTCTTCTTATTCAGGACACGTACACAAATTGCTCATTGAACAGCAACATTACCGGAATGCTATTCCTCTTGAAAAATTGCAGCAAAATTGAACAAAACAGTAAAGAGGCGTGGAGAGAGGGAAGCCCTGATGTCAGGGTGATCCAGGGGAGGGCCAGCCTGGCAGAGCCTGCCAGAGAATAAAATTCCGTGTCATTTGAATATGTATCAGAAGAGGAGGAAGTGACTGGCACAAAGAAAGAAGAGCAGGCGGGCAGGACGTGAAGGGAATCCTGTTTTAGGAAAAATGCTGCCAAAGAGCTTTGCAACATGCTCCCGAGGGTTTCAGCTCCAGACTGAGAGCTACGTGGCATTTTTTAAATAGGCCTAAAGCAATTTATATCTGCAAGATCACAACCTTAAGAATCAATTTCCGAGAATAAAATATGAATTTAGCCTTAATGAATAAGGAGGAAGAGGAAGAAGAGGTATTGATAGATGTGTCAGAGCTACCAGGATCTCTCTTGGTATCATTTGATATTGCCTAACTCTTTCTGAAATGATTTACAGACAAGATGGTTAGAATTTTGACTACAGGCCACACACACGCAAACACAGAGTCATGAAATGGGACATTCAACAATTTCATGTATGTTTCCTTCAGACTTGTCTTAAATTCTGAGCCATCTTTTCAGACACGTATTAGTAGTTTTAATGAATGAAGCTTGATTCCACAACTTTCAGAGTCAAGCTGTTCTAGTTTGAACCAGTTTCCGCCACCTGTTAGCTGTTTGGATAAGTTTTTAATCCCTCTGGGCCTCATTTTCTTCAGTAAAATGGGATAATTATATTACCTACTTCACATACATATAACTGGTCTAGAACAGTGAAAAACAAATGGAAAAAACCACAATTTTTAGCTATAATAATTATTATATTGTTCTTATGATAACGTGATCAGTATTATTTTCCACCCCTTCATCTCCAGTTTTTATCCCAGGAAAGTCTGAGTACACTCATTAAAGAAAAAGCCTCTGGAATCATGAAGTCTGGGCTTACATCCTGTCTTCGTCACCTGCCAGTTTAAAAACTGTAGGCTGGTGACTTCATGTATCTGAGCTACAGTTCTCTCATCTCTAAAATAGGCCAATGAATCCCTTAACTCGCAAGTCCATATGAAGATTATCTGTGATATTTTAGGTATGGTGTGTTCCACGATAGTACCTGTGTACTATAAACCAACTTTCTAGCTACTCTTAACACACCCAGGTATATTGGATCTTTGGAGCTTTCCTTTACAGGCTGAACCCTCTGGAGAAAATGGAATCTGTAGAATGTTATAGCAACGAAATCCTCACATATTTTTTTCTCTGCAGCCATTTGTACTTTTTTTTTCTTTTTAATTAAGGCTATATCTTTTTAGAGCAGCTTTAGCTCACAGCAAAATTGAGGGCAAGGTACAGAGATTTCCCATAGACCCTTGCCCCCCCACATGTGCTTAGCTTGCTCTGTTGTCATTCCCTTCCAGAGTGACACATTTTTCACTGTCTCCAAAGTTTTGCCTTCTCCAGAATGTCATATGGTTGGAATCATACTGGACATAGTCCTTTCAGGTTGGCCTCTTTCACTTAGTAATATCCATTTAAGATTTTTCCATGTCTTTTTTTGGCTTGATGTCTCATTTCTTTTTAGCACCGAGTAACAGTATCTTCTCTAGATATACCACAGTTTATTTATCCATTTACCTACTGAGGGATGTCTTGGTTACCTCCAGGTTTTGGCAATTATGAATAAAGCTGCCATAAATATCTGTGTGCAGGTGTTTGTGTAGACAGAAGTGTTCAGCTCCTGTGAGTAAACACCAAGGATCATGACTGCTGAATCAAATTGTAAGAGTATGTTTAGTTTTATAAGAAACTTCTAAATTGTCTTGCCAAGTGGCCGTACCATTTTGCATTCCCTCCAGCAATGGGAATTCATTTCTGCTGCACATCCTCACCAGCATTTGGTGGTGTCAGTGTTCTGGGTTTTGGCTGCTCTAACAGGTGTGTTGTGGAATATCATTGTCATTTTAATTTTTATTTCCCTGATGACATGTGATGTGGAACATTTTTTTCATGTGTTTATTTACCATCTGTATATCTTCTTTGGGGGAGTGTCTGTTCAGGTCTTTGGCCCATTTTTTAATTGAGTTGTTTTCTTATTGTTGAGTTTTAAGTGTTCTTTGTATATTTAAGATAACATACCCTTATCAGATGAATCTTGTGCAAGTATTTTCTCCCAGTCTGTGACTTGTCTTCTTGTTCTCTTGATATTGTCTTTTGTGTTTTACATTTAGGCTTGTAATGCATTTTGAGTTAATTTTTCTGAAAGGTGTAAAGTCTGTGTCTATATTCATTATTTTATTTTTTTGTTGAAGTATAGTTGATTTACAATATTGTTCAGTGTACAGCAAATAGATTCAGTTATACATATATATGTGTGTGTGTGTGTGTGTGTGTGTGTGTGTATATATATATACACACATATATATTATTTTTCAGATTCTTTTACCGTATAGGGTATTACAAAATATTGAGTATAGTTCCCTGTGCTATACAGTAGGTCCTTGTCATTTATCTATTTTTATATATGGTAGTGTGCATCTGTTAACCCAAAATTACCAATTTATCCTTACCTGTCCTTCCCCTTTGGTAACCGTAAGTTTGTTTTCTGTGTCTGTGAGTCTGTTTCTGTTTTGTAAGTAAGTTCATTTGTACTATTTTTAGATTCCACATATAAGTGATAGCATATAATATTTGTCTTTCTCTGACTGACTTACTTCACTTAGTATGATAATCTCTAGGTCCATCCATGTTGCTGCAAATGGCATTTCATTCTGAGTAATATCCCATTGTATGTATATATATACCACATCTTCAAAAGCGTGGATCTCCTATAGAAATTATTCTGTTGTAGCCAATGAGTAACCAAAAACGGCTTATCTCTTAGGACGAAAGTAAGCATTGAGACCAGGAGGGCAAGCTTAGCTCATCTATAGGGTTTGTCTTTGAAAGATGAGACGGCACATTGAAAAATACAAATAAAAAGAATTAGAAGAAAGGCTTCTTTCAAAAGGGAAAGGTAGCTATCTGACAGACGTGTGTGGATTGTTGAGAGGATGTTGTGATCCTGTTCTATTGTTATCACAGTGATGATGATGATGATGATTTTATTGCTGCTTTTTGCTTTCTGAGCATCCTTTTTGCCCTCCACAGGATGGCCATCAGGTAGCTGTAGGTAACTTAGGCCAGTTTCTTTTCAGGTACTTATCTTTCAGTCTGCTACCTTAGATTTAGATTTAAGGTACTTATCCTTCAATCCATTAATATTTAGAGTTTTACCCATGTTTGAGGTCCACTCTTACATGTCATGTACACTTCAGGGTGTTGGCGATAAATGTGTGTCTGCCCCATGCTGGTCTTTTAAATTAGTGTCTGTCCATTATGATCTCAAAGCAGCGAAGGAGAAATAACTGTACAGCACAGCATTAGATGATGAGCCATGGCCCTCCTCGAGCTCTGCATACGTGGGATTTAAATCAAATCATGAACCTTATGTAAAAAGTTTTACCACCCCTTCTGATCAAGGGATTTCCTAACACAGCATCCACAGCAATAACAGACTGCTGTGAGATTGAAATTTTGACTCAGTTCAACTTAATTGATATATATAGGACATTCCATCCAAAAACAACAAATACACTTTCTTTTCAAGTGCACATGGAACATTCTCCAGGATAGATTACATCTTGGGTCACAAATCAAGCCTCGGTAAATTTAAGAAGATCGAAATCGTATCAAGTATCTTGTCCAACCACAACGCTATGAGGCTAGATGTCAGTTACAGAAAAAGAAACTGTAAAAAAATACAAACACATGGAGGCTAAACAATTTAGCACCTCCATCTTTTTCGATTGCCCTGAAGTGGTTCCACCGTTTACAATACAACCAAAACCTTAAGAGTAGAACCATGGTTGTAGAAATATAATGAAATCACCATCTCATCTCCCTTTCAGTGGTTTTAGAGGTCCCTAGATGTAGTGTCCTCCCCCAGAATCCATATTTATCTAGAAACTCAGAATGTGACCTTATTTAGAAATAGAGTCTTTGCAGATGTAATTAGGTGAGGAAATCTCCCTAGAATTAGAGAGGATCTTAAATCCTATGATTAATGACTTTATAAGAGAAAGGAGAGGAATATTTGGAAACAGAGACACAGACAGGCGAACCAGGTGAAGATAGAGGCAGAGATTGGGGTGACATGGCTACAAGTCAAGGAACATCAAGGCTTGCCCAGAGCCTCCTGAAGGTAGGAAGAGGCAAGAAACGATTCCTCCCGAGAGTCTTAAGAGGGAGCATGGTTCTGCCACACCTTGAGTTCAGAC
Organism: Globicephala melas; assembly: GCF_963455315.2. Lineage (NCBI taxonomy): Eukaryota > Metazoa > Chordata > Mammalia > Artiodactyla > Delphinidae > Globicephala > Globicephala melas. Next base: position 75,778,138 of record NC_083324.2, on the reverse strand, counting down.
TTCTAGCCTCCAAAATTGAGAGGACAAATTTTTGTTACTTTAAGCCATCAAATTTGCTTAAGTTTGTTTAAGCCACGTAGCAGCCCTAGGAAATGAATACACCAGGAAAGAGGGAGGAGCTCTACGGCACCTCCCCTCTCAGGGTATTTTGTCAGTACCACCCTACCTGTGATCCTAGAAAACTAAAACAAGTTTCTTTTTAAGCTTTAGCATGGTTACAGTTTTTACGGTCCATTGAATGAGAATCTCACAGTGAATGTAAACTTAAGTTTGGCGCATCATTTTTATTAGTCTCTTAACCTCTAACTAACCTCTCACACATGTAAGCTACTAGAAGACAAGGGTTCTACTATTTGGATTCAATATTTGTTTAGTCCTAGATTATCTGCATCTTAAAAGTCACCCTGTACTTAAACATCCTCCGTAGAATAACTGACAACTTCTTGTTTAGACTGTTTATGCTCAAAGGCAATTCAGGTTTTATTGAGGTAGCTCATACTACATTTTTGACTATTTCTCAGATTGGCCTTGTCTCTTCTGGAGCACAACAGCCAGAATCAAATATGCTGCCTTTTTGAAGGACAGTCTTCAGTGCTGTAGAAGGCATGCAGGACACTGTCGCTGCTTAGCAAATACAGATTGGTCAAGAACGTTAGATCTTCAATTAGAAGGATTTGAAGAATCCCTGCACTGAAGGTGTCATATAGAATATATTTCATACACAAAATATGACTCATTTCCTATAAAAAATAATTTGACACTTAGAAACCAATCACATGTTTTAAAAGTGTTCCCTCCTTCCCATGTAAGGTAAATCTACATATTCTGTGAACTTCATGTTTACCTTCCCTTTGTAAACATCCCTTCTGCTTTGTTTTGAAGTCCAATACATAAATGTAAACTATGCAACTTTTCCAGAAATTGGTTGTGTGATATGATGAGCTTCCAAGATCAGTTGTGCTGCAGAACTAGGCACAGATAGCAAATACGTGTAGAAACACTATTACCTGCCCCGTATTTTTTTTTTTTTTTTTTTGCGGTATGCGGGCCTCTCATTGTTGTGGCCTCTCCCGTTACGGAGCACAGGCTCCAGACGTGCAGGCTCAGCGGCCATGGCTCACGGGCCCAGCTGCTCCGCAGCATGTGGGATCTTCCTGGACCGGGCCACGAACCCGCGTCCCCCGCATCGGCAGGCGGACTCTCAACCACTGCGCCACCAGGGAAGCCCTGCCCCGTATATTTTATAACTATGCCCACCAAGACGATTACCCAGTGCATCAAGCAATTCAGAAACTCTCTCAGGAATCACAGTCTTTGCAAACAGAATGCACACTACATATTCCAAACTTAGTCTGTTCTTCGTAGCTCCTTTTTATACTCTATCAGATCTTGGCAAAAGAGACATTTTGTAGGCAATTGTTGCACTGTGCTGGGAAGAGGGGCCCACAATGAAAATGAAATTTGTTATTGAGAAAGTGCCAGAAATTTAGAGAGAGAAAATAAGGTGGAAAACCAGTAATCCTGAGGGAAGAAGGAGTAGGAATATTCCATGTGTATAATAGAAGAGAGGGTGAGGAAGTTGTATTGAACAGTCTTTACTGGAATCCAGTTTTGCTCCAGAGAATATATCCAACAAGAAAGATACACCACAATCTTTAGTCTGAAAACTTGCATAATTAGAAATGTTAGCATATAAGAACAGAAGGGTATGTTTTCCAAAAATCTACCCATATCCATCATGCAGTAAAATTAACTTTTTATAAATTTTCTTTTTGGCCATTCATAGAAAAATAAAATGACTCATGGGGTAAAAATCTTATGGGAGAACAGATTTAAATGAATGGGAAGAAGTGGCTCAAGGCAATGAAAATTCAAAGACATTAAATTATAAAATATAAGAAAAATACATTACAAATGACAAAGTCCCCTGGTTATATGGAACATTTAGTTTCAGGATTAGGGAATAACATCTTCAGCTTATATTGGCACTTTAGAAGACCTTTGTATAACCTTAGTCACAAGGAGGCATTTCATCAGGAAGAGGGTTTTTGTGGGTGCAAACGTTTTATTTTAAAACAGCTCTCATGTAGGTGATATTTAACTTTCAAATTACAGATGTAAACAGATTTTCTGTTTGCTCTTGATGCAGTTTGTGTTGACCAAGAAGGATCTGTACTCCAAGCACATTGCTCAGCTTAGCAGGTGGTTACAGATTTTATGTTTCTCTAGGTACCAGAACTGAGTACAGGGAGAAGCTCTTAAAACAGTTTTCTAGCAAAGGACTTTGCTCCTTGATGGGTACAATATGTTGTCCACATTCTACGGTTCAAGGAAGAGGATTTAATAACATGTTCCTTAACATCTTACGGAAAAACCCGAACGAACTTTTTGGCCAACCCAATATAAAAAGACATACATATCTTAGGGAAAGTGTTCTTTGTAGCCTGAGTACATCCTTTCTCTAACACAACCTGTAATCTAACCTAAAGATAAAAAAAAGAACATGGTAAACCTACATTAGCTAAGTTAAAACCTCCGATAAGACACACTCTTACGTGTTTTATTGTTTTATTTCATTCTTTTATACCATTTAGAATGTCCCTTAATTGTACGGTTTTCTCTTTCTTTCATATAGCTTCTTTATGAGCTTTTCTGAGGAATGGAAATGAAAATATTCATGCTATTTGAAGGATAGAAATAATTCCTCCAATACATTAAAAAATTAAAACACTAATATATTTTGCCAAGTTCATATAACCTAAATTTATAGTTTAAAGACTAAAAATGAATTTAATAAAAAATAGATATTATAGTTAAACTTTGGTCCAGATCAGCTGAAGATTGAATAAGAAAAACCCACAATAAAGTGATCAATTAATGCTACATAAAGAACAGATTTTAAAATTGGTCAAATTTTAGGTTGAATCTTTCTCTCTAAAGGAGAAGGGACTTGTTACAGTATTTTTGCCTTATATTCTATCAATTTTTACTTTTGCATATCATGAAAATACTCTGAAAATAATAAAAGCCATTTAATGAATATGGTCTTACTGTAATGTAACAGTAAACTAAAAGTTCTAAAATTGTAGTTCTATTGCAAGACAAGATAGCATGGAAGTCAGATTTGCAGTAATTAGAAAAATCCACAACAATGGGCACATCCTTGAAGGAAGAAGAGCATTACTATATTAAACAAGGTCTCCTGTCCCCTAGCACCTAACTCTTAAGTTAAAACTCACTCACTTCATCAGAAACACTTGCTCTTCCTCTCTCAAGACTCAGTGTCTCATTACATACATTTCTAATGAACACTAACCGTAAAGATCCCTAATTTTTCTTGTATCCCCCTACAGAAGTCTGTAGTTCCTGATCCGTTCAACATAATTAACAAGTGAATCAGCCTAGACATTAAAACCAATAGACTACACCTTACAGAGTATAATATTATCGCATAAAGTTAGACTCTGATGATACTTTAAAATCATCTACTTCTGTTAATTTATAAGAAGTAAAGGAGATCAGGAATGCTAAATGGCCTAACAAAGGTTATACAGACACAAAGAGCTGGAAACTAAACATACATAATACAGTACATTTTCCTCTGTTTTTCAATGATATAACTTGTGCTTTTTTTTTTTTTTTTTTTTTTTGGTGGTACGCGGGCCTCTCACTGTTGTGGCCTCTGCCGTTGTGGAGCACAGGCTCCGGACGCGCAGGCTCAGCGGCCATGGCTCACGGGCCCAGCCGCTCCGCGGCATGTGGGATCCTCCTGGACCAGGGCATGAACCCGTGTCCCCTGCATCGGCAGGCGGACTCTCAACCACTGCGCCACCAGAGAAGCCCTAACTTGTGCTTTTATAAAGTGATAAATGAAATTTTGATGGCTATTTTAAAAAGAAGAGAGATAGTTAGAAAAATAAAATGGATTGATTACTTCGACATTATATGGACCTTGACTCATTTAGAATATAGTTTCTAATGTTAATAATTATAATAATTTTGTATAAATTCTAGAGACTTTCAGAGATTTCACCAACAATTCTAAGATTATACTTTGGTTCAGATTATTTTTAAACATTTAAGTGAAAGAGAAGTAAATTCAAACTAAACTCATTTGGTACATAAATTTATTCTCATATTTTAAACTGGGCTCTTCCTAACTAGAATACAATTTCCTTGAAGGCTGGTATAATAAAATGTCTTGCCAGTGCTTAGATAATGTCATTCGAACAGAAGATGCCCCATATGTGTCATTAAGGATGAACTTAAGATGAACCCTCTGGGACTCTTGGGGCCATGCACCTGTTTAATCATGAAGTGACAGCTCCACAGTTGGTAGCCTCAACTTTTCTGCCTCTTGTGAAAGTCTTCTTTCTGCCACTTGAATAAAGAGTAAATAAACCACAGGAATTAAAACTAACCATGGGGAATTTGCATTTGAATAAAGGTCAAAGCCTCTAGCTAAATCTATAAATTTTTGTTAGTGGAAATTTGGGCATCAACAAAAATTAAGGTGGGAAAAGAAAAACTCTTCAGTGCCTGGCAGTCACCTTATACGATGAAGAACACGGTTCCAAGTTACAAAGGTTTTGGAGTTATTTAATGATTTTTTTTAAAATTACCTATTGCTTTTTGTACTCTACTAGTCCCTAGGAATGTTTCAGCTCCCTACAAAATGCCAGCAGTGGTTTGGATGATGTGCTATAAATGTACATTAAAAATAGCAAAGTAAGTAAAGCTAGCATGTTTTTCAAAATAACTAGTCTCAGTTGTGTGATCCCCCAGGGCAATAATTTGGAGGCTTTTGAACTTGATAAGGCCAATTTGAGCCAATACCGTTGGGCAGAATATTAGGTGCTCTGAGATGGCCTGAAGACACACTCTTGTATAAGATCAAATTTTCAGGTTATAAATTAATTTTAACCATGCCTATAAGACTTCCCAGGCTAGGATACCTTGAACACTTTTAATGCTTTGAGTTTTTGGGTTTTTTTAAGCTTGGAAAGTTGGGAGAGGGTTAGATATGTGTGTGTGTGTGACTGCATATACAGAATATCGCAGAGAAAATGCTTTTCTATTTAGCAATGACTGGAGAGAGAAATTAAAATTGACGATTGAAGAATGCATTTTAGTGCCTTAACAAATTTTAAGTTCATAGGTTCCTCTTTTAGCCTGTATTCTCTAAAATGTAAAATGTCTAAGACTCCCTTCCCTTTTCTTTGAGAGATAATAGATGAACTCAAACTATAAATAGGTTCACATGAAACTAAAAGTGTCAAAGAAAGGTAACTTCTATTCTGAAAAAAGAGGAGAAACCTGGAGAAATCCTGGGCTCTAAGAAGTAACCTCCGTTTAATTTTCCAGTTATTCTTTATATTAATATGCATCCCTAATGTGAGGGCTATATGTGCACGTGTGCATGAGTGATATCGGACACTTGAACGACATCACTGAAAATAATTTCAGACAGTTTAGTTTGATGAACATATCAAAGTTTTAATACAGACTTACTGTGCAATAGATTAATTCAACATTTTCCTTCTTGGTATGGACATTTTCTGGGACAAGAGGTTGGCAAGATAAACATTGTCAGAGGATTTACTGAAAGAAAAGAGGTTGATTATACGTTTCTAGAGTGTTGACTGATAGCCAGGAGGGATGGAATGATTCGTTTCCCTGAACACATTTTAATCGTAGTAAAGTATAGCAGATAATTTCTTAAGAATTTTACCTGCCAAGAAAGAGGTTGTCAGTTACATTAAGCAAAAAGTTTTTGTCCCAGATCAAGTTTGGGACAATTTTTTTTTCTAATAACCATTATTTAGAGCTTTTCTGGGACAAATATTCTGGAAGTAGAGAGTTATTTTATTGCCTAGGATTTCGAAAGTAGACAAAGTGTAAGGGGAAAAAATGAACACTAATATTTTACCTTTAAAATGGTTGCTATAAAGATATAGGGAGGAAGCACAGACCAAAGAAAACACCCTGACTGGATCTCCTCTTTTTTAGAGAAACTGCTTCCCTAACTTTTTGTACAGATTCAATATTTGTCAGCTGGAGCAACCAAAACTTTAGTCATCAATCTTAGTCAAAATTATTTCTACTTCTAAAGTGATTTCGTGTATTATCAGCTGTGGGTGAAACAGGTTCCAAGGAAAAGGAGGTATATTTGTTACCTTTACCTAATGGACTATCATTGTTTTCCAATTTTTGGTTCATAAATCTAGTTTCCTTTCTTATCTAAAACCCAAGTTGCACATATTTTTCCAGGCCAGTGCATCCATGGGAAATAAAACTTTTTAGGTGTAAATGAGAGCAGTTTGGGGCTCTGAGTCCTTACCAGGGAAATTGACGTAACCCAAGTCTCCCCCTCCCACTCTGCAGTGTCCTCAACTTCCAATCCTGAGCGGACGTCAACATTCTTCACAGAGGTTCTGGATACGTGTCACTTTGTGGCTTTAGCTCAAGAAATGTTATCAACTATTACTGTCCTTTTTCATTAAATAAAAAGCTCCTTGAAGAATCCACATCACAGCCACTTCTCTTTACGTGACCCGTGCTTTCGTTTGGTTTTCTCGACTGTCACGCCTGCTCCACGCAAAGAGGGTTCTGGGTTCCATGCTAAGGTGAAGACTTCCTCTTCCCCAGCTCTTTGCCGCACTCTTTCCCAGGCCAGAGTAGGCCTCCCTCTGGCCCGACAGTGACGCTAAAGCTGGCTGCATGCCAAACTGCTGAGCTACACCCAGGCCAGGAGGGGTGGCGCCAGCACACACTGTAAACCATTAGATAAGACAAGGGAGTAAGTCACGGGACTTCTTGAACCTTGAGGGGCTGGCCAGCCCCCCGGGGATCAAGAACATTCCAAGACTTACGAGTGAAGACCCAGGCATTTATGACAACAGCCAGAGCTGCAAACTTGTACATACACTGTTACCAGCTTGCGACCTGGTGGTAAATGCTGGGCTCCTTGGAGTGGCAAACTGAAGTCTCACCTGTGGGGTGGACGCACTGCCTGGGACCTTCCCAACTTGGACTCCAGACTGCTGTTCAAGGGACTTGCCAGCGCTGCTTGGATCTGGATGTAGGTGCTTCCCCAATTCAGTGACGTACAAAGCTCTGTCTCTACTATTCTTTCTTAGTTAGTTATACTATTCTTTTCTTGATTAGTATACTGTAATCTTTGTTAATTCAATAAACTCTCTCTAAATTCATGTTTAACTGAGTGTAGAGTGGTTATTTTGCCAGCAAATCCTACGAACCTTGAAACCGAAAGGAAGGCTTCCAGCAAAACACCAACCACATGCACATATGTATCCCATCCCTTAATTTTCTCCTGAATCATTGGGATAAGAAAAAAACTTGCCTTTTCTTCTCCTTCCATAAAACAAATATATCTGTGCATAGATATGGATACAAACACATCTTTTGTGTATATATAACATGCAGAAAGATTTTTACACCAGCGCCATCTGTGCCCTAGTTCAACCAGCCTAAAAATTTACTGCTCAACACACATGTCTGCAAAGTGTCATAAGTAATCATTTTTTAACTGTCTTGGGGAAGAGCATGTAGTGAATGAATAGTATAAAAATTCCGAGGTCTTTTATGCCCTATAGCACCTCTATATCCAGGCACATCTCCTGACCCCCCAGCTATGGGAGAATCGTTGGGACTGGCACTAGGAACCATCTTCTCCGAAGAGTCTCCTGGATGAATCCAAAACCATCAAAGTGCCTTTGGGAAGAATCTCCCCAAATCCCACCTTCTACAGTTGTAGGTCACTGCAAGCAAACTAAAGAGTTCACATTGCCTGACTCTTTGAAGTATTTGACAAACGCCACTGGATGCCAAAGAATGAACTTAGCCTCGGCAGCAGAAATACATTTAATACATCCTCTATGGGTTGCCAGATGGACTTCAGAAAAATGAAAGGAAAACTCAATAAAATCGTGTCCAATGAATAAAGTAAGAAAATGCATGTATCTAAGCGTCAAGATTTTATCCTCCTCATTTTCTGTGCTATTTTAAGGAGAAATGGGTCCCGGATAAATGAGGGGGGGGTCCCTGCTTGGATAGCTGTGGAGTAGGTGTGGGTGTGCAAGTTTGCTGAATTGCGCTGCGTAATACAGTAAGGAGCCAACTGCAGTCTGGGGAAGCAGGAGAAATAAGAAGCCTGAAAAATGGTGCAGGGTAGGGGGCTGCATGAGGTAATAGTGAAGGAAATTAATCCTATTGACAGTCTTCTGGGGACTAGAGGATTTGGGAGTTAGACCTGCCTGTTTTGAGAAGTTTGCTGTAGGGTGGGTAATGTAAACATCTTACAAAGTTACTGAAATCTTTTCAATGAAATTTGCATAGCTCCCTGAGCTTTTCATTTGAGTCGGTTATTTCTGGATAATTTGAATGTGTACTGGGTTCTCTGTTAAACTAGAGCAAAATGGGAATAGCAATGCCCACTTAGAGATATATTTTTATGTGGGAAATGAATTGATAGAAATTTACATTGCATCTTTTATTACAATGTGCATTTGAACAGATTTTTTGACCACATTTTTTGCTTCTAACTAAATCAAATACATATGCTAAAAGCCATTTAAGATTCACTTCTAAGTATGCTAGCTCTTGTGTTAACTTGTCCATAAATTATTCATAACATCACCGTTTACCAAAATACATTTTTAAGGTGGAACCAATTTGAACAAATTGGGAGCAGAACTTGTTTTGCTAAAGAATAATTATCAGGTAATGATATTTTACCAAAAATAACTATCAGGAAATAGTATTTTCTCAAGGGAAGAGAGACAGGTCATTATCTAGGAAAAGGGCCAATTAAAATTGTGAATGAAGACACACGTGTGCCTGAGTATAGCATTTACAATGTGATTACATAATGTGCATTTTATGGTCTAAGTATTGTCATTATTATTTTACAGTTGAGAAATTGAGTTTGAGAGTGTCGGCCCAAGGTCTCATAGCTCATCAGCCTCTGCCAAACTCTACAAGACTCTGGACACATTGGAAAAAAGTTACTCTTCCTTGATGCCTGCAGGTTGAATGTTGGCTAGGTTTTTCAGACCCCTCACCCTGTCTAGACCTGGCCTCTTTGCACACGACAAACATTGTTCAACTTTTCTTGGCTGCCATGGGCTTTTGAGATCCCCTGCTATGTTTGCTCTTCACCAAAGAGAAGGTGGAATCTATTTATAACTAATTATTTGGGGCACAAGCACAGAAGCCAAATCGTTTTCCTGCTTTGACCTCTAAACAGGAGCCAGTGTTTCTTTTTTTAATATTCTTTTGTTTCTTTTTTCTTAACGTCTTATTGGAATATAATTGCTCTAAAATGGTGTGTGAGTTTCTGCTTTATAACAAAAGTGAATCAGTTATACATACACATATGTTCCCATATCTCTTACCTCTTGCATCTCCCTCCTTCCCACCCTCCCTATCCCACCCCTCTAGGTGGTCACAAAGCACCGAACTGATCTTCCTGTGCTATGTGGCTGCTTCCCACTAGCTATCTATTTTACGTTTGGTAGTGTATATTTGTCCATGCCACTCTCTCACTTTGTCACACCTTACCCTTCCCCCTCCCCGTATCCTCAAGTCCATTCTCTACTAGGGCTGTGTCTTCATTCCCGTCTTACCCCTAGGTTCTTCATGACATTTTTGTTTTTTTCTTACATTCAATATATATGTGTTAGCATACGGTATTTGTTTTTCTCTTTCTGACTTACTTCACTCTGTATGACAGACTCTAGATCCACCCACCTCACTACAAGTAACTCAATTTCGTTTCTTTTTATGGCTGAGTAATATTCCATTGTATATATGTGCCACATCTTCTTTATCCATTCATCGGTCGATGGACACTTAGGTTGCTTCCATGTCCTGGCTATTGTAAATAGAGCTTCAGTGAACATTTTGGTACATGACTCTTTTTGAATTACGGTTTTCTCAGGGTATATGCCCAGTAGTGGGATTGCTGGGGCGTATGGTAGTTCTACTCTTAGTTTTTTAAGGAAACTCCATACTGTTCTCCATAGTGGCTGTATCAATTTACATTCCCACCAACAGTGCAAGAGGGTTCCCTTTTCTCCACATCCTCTCCAGCATTTACTGTTTGTAGATTTTTTGATGATGGCCATTCTGACTGGTGTGAGATGATATCTCATTGTAGTTTTGATTTGCATTTCTCTAATGATTAATGATGTTGACCATTCTTTCATATATTTGTTGGCAATCTGTATATCTTTGGAGAAATGTCTATTTAGGTCTTCTGCCCATTTTTGGATTGGGTTTTTTTTTTGATATTGAGCTGCATGAGCTGCTTGTAAATTTCAGAGATTAATCCTTTGTCAGTTGCTTCATTTGCAAATATTTTCTCCCATTCTGAGGGTTGTCTTTTGGTCTTGTTGATGGTTTCCTTTGCTGTGCAAAAGCTCTGAAGTTTCATTAGGTCCCATTTGTTTATTTTTGTTTTTATTTCCATTTCTCTAGGAGGTGGGTCAAAAAGGATCTTGCTGTGATTTATGTCATAGAGTGTTCTGCCTATGTTTTCCTCTAAGAGTTTGATAGTGTCTGGCCTTACATTTAGGTCTTTAATCCATTTTGAGTTAATTTTTGTATATGGTGTTAGGGAGTGGTCTAATTTCATCCTTTTACATGTACCTGTTCAGTTTTCCCAGCACCACTTATTGAAGAGGCTGTCTTTTCTCCACCGTATATTCTTGCCTCTTTTATCAAAGATAAGGTGACCATATGTGCGTGGGTTTATCTCTGGGCTTTCTATCCTGTTCCATTGATCTATCTTTCTGTTTTTGTGCCAGTACCATACCATCTTGATTACTGTAGCTTTGTAGTATAGTCTGAAGTTAGGGAGCCTGATTCCTCCAGCTCTGTTTTTCTTTCTCAAGATTGCTTTGGCTATTCGGGGTCTTTTGTGTTTCCATACAAGTTGTGAAATATTTTGTTCTAGTTCTGTGAAAAATGCCACTGGTAGTTTGATAGGGATTGCATTGAATCTGTAGATTGCTTTGGGTAGTAGAGTCATTTTCACAATGTTGATTCTTCCAATCCAAGAACATGGTATATCTCTCTATCTATTTGTATCATCTTTAATTTCTTTCATCAGTGTCTTATAATTTTCTGCATACAGGTGTTTTGTCTCCTTAGGTAGGTTTATTCCTAGATATTTTATTCTTTTTGTTGCAATGGTAAATGGGAGTGTTTTCTTGATTTCACTTTCAGATTTTTCATCATTAGTGTATAGGAATGCTAGAGATTTCTGTGCATTAATTTTGTGTCCTGCTACTTTACCAGATTCATTGATTAGCTCTAGTAGTTTTCTGGTAGCACCTTTAGGATTCTCTATGTGTAGTATCATGTCATCTGCAAACAATGACAGCTTTACTTCTTCTTTTCTGATTTGGATTCCTTTTATTTCTTTTTCTTCTCTGATTGCTGTGGCTGAAACTTCCAAAACTATGTTGAATAAGAGTGGTGAGAGTGGGCAACCTTGTCTTTTTCCTGATCTTAGTGGAAATGTTTTCAGTTTTTCAGCATTGAGGATGATGTTGAGCCAATGTTTCTTAAATAATGATGGTGATAACTCTGTGGAGCCAAAACTAATTTCATAGTAAGCATCCAGCGTCTCAATAAAAAGTGAGAATCACTCACGATAAAACACACATGTGTGTGAAGTGGAGAATTACATCACCTGTTAGAGAAATATTTTCTGAAATAGCTTCCAGGCTAATGTGATTTGCCTAATAATCAAAATCTTGCCTCCCAGTAGGAGCCAAGTTATATAAACAAGAGTTAATACTCTATTTCCTTATCATCTGAACTATCATGAAAATGGAGAGATTGAGTTATTTTGGAGAATTTCTCTTTTTTGACGTAAGTGGATACAGATTTAATTTCACAAAAGTGTAGTTTGTGTAAGCATTTCCCTTTCTGTAATAATCCAACCCAAATGGGAATAAAGCATTTAACTTAAGTGAATTTTCCTTATAACTGAAACTTTCCAGTATAAAACTGAAACTTAAAATCTTTCTAAATTATGTTATACTTTAACCTATTTTGTAAGACGATATTATGAAAGTAAGGTGATGTAATAGAATGATTATAGGTTGTGACCTCAAAAAGAACTTGTTTTTGTTTTGTTTTATTTTTGGTGGTAGGGTGGTGTTTTTGTTTGCCTTAAATTATTTTCTTTCTCTGAGCTTCCATTTCTCCCTCCATGAAATGGCTTCATGTGACTCACACACTATTTCTTGTGATCTCTGCTTCTGTGTAATTGAAGTAGTAATATCACTAAACCGTGTGTATTTAATCAGCTCCATACATTCTCCAAGACTCAAATTGCCAGGGAATGGGGTACCTTACTCAAGACGGTTGGATCAACGGAAACCCCAAAGGAATCATCTGCTTGAACAAGGGGAATGAGAAGGCATTAATTACAGGGAAAAGAAACAAAAGCACTGGCTTCAGTGCCACCTTCAGGCAAAGATGGGGACAAGTTGGAGAAGGCCGTTTGAAAGTGGCATGGGTCTTCTGGACTTGGCGGCTGGGGACCCATGCCTCCTGTATCACTCAGCTTGTGTGGATGGGTGGGGATGTGTACACACACACACATCTATGAAATGATAGTACTTACCTTACAAGATTACTATGAGGAATACATGAGATTATGTACGGATGTAATTTACCATCCAACTAGATGTGATGTCATCACTATTGCTATTATACAATATTATCATAACAAACAGGTAGCATAGTGGCAGTAACATTACGTTTAAAGCCAGGATTTCAACTCTGCTATCTATTGGTTGTATAACCTTAAACAAGTCACTTATCTCCATTTGGCACATTCATTCATATCAAGCCCTGATTCAACTTTTTAGATACTGCTATCAGAATCATCTTTCCAAATTAAGAAATATCACTCTCCCTCGTAGAGTTGCCTAGAATAGCACTACCCTGTCTGCAAAGCTAAGTTCATGCTCTGTAGTTGGGCACACAAGGCCCTTTCCAATGTGGACCTTGCATTTCATTTTTCCAATCCCTGGTTGCTGTCTGTAACTTTTTAACATTTTCTTAGCATCTGTGGCCTTCAGTCACTACAGTGAATTCCTTGCTACCCTCCCCGACATACATTTCTGCCCCTTTGGGGCCAATCTCCACATTAGAAACAAAGTATTCTTTTTTTGAAAACAAATTGTTACTTCCTTATTTAAATCTATCTACAATTGGGGCACTTCCCTGGTGGCACCGTGGCTAAGACTCCATGCTCCCAATGCAGGGGGCCCAGTTGATCCCTGGTTAGGAGTTTGCTAGCCACAAGTAAGGAGCCCATGTGCCACAACTAAGGAGCTGGCGAGCCACAACTAAGTAGCCCTGGAATGGCAACTAAGGAGCCCACCTGCCACAACTAAGAGCCCATGCAACCAAATAAATAATTAAAATATTTAAATCTATGTACAATCTTTTTCATTGTTGTTAAAGAAGAAAATTATTTTCATAGCATATGACGTTGTGAAAGGTCTGCCCCTGCCTATGTGCTGGTCTTCATTTCTTTCTACCTGTTGACACATGTTGGCTTACTGCGTACCAGGCACTAGTTCCTCTTGACGGTGTAGAGACTACTGTGGAGAACAAGGCAGTTCAGATCTCCTGCTCTCACAGAACTTCCATTCTAGATGAGGGGCAGAGACAGAGGCATACATCATGTCAAAAGATAACGCAGAATAGAGGAAAATAATGAGGGTCAGGAGTGTTTCATTCTAAATTACATAATCAAAGAAGACTTGAGCATTTGAGGCAAGACCTGAATGAGGAGAAGCAATGAGCCACAAGTCCATCTGGGGACAGAGCATTCAGAGAGAGGAAAAACAGGTGTAAATCTCGGGGACCTCTCACCCGAGTAAGTTCTGTTTCTACAGAACATCTTTCTCTTTCCAGGTTTTCCATGCACTCGGATTGCCTTCTGCTCCCTTAAATTTAATACCCTCTTCTCCATACTCACTTTTTATGTCACTTTGACTTTTTCTTCAGGTCTCAACTGAAACACCATTTTCTTAGAGGATAACTTCCTTGATCCCAAAGGTCTGTTGTGTCCCATTGTCATTCACTTACAACGCACGTTGTAAATTTCCTTCATACATCTTCTCACCTTTACAGGTGCTTGCTCATTGCCCATCTGCCTTGCTGGACCGCTGGTGAGGAAGCCTTCGTCTTTCTCATTCACCACGCCCTTCTCCACTGCCTTGGAGAGTTCCAGGTACCTTTTGGAATTCAGTATTTACATCATAAATGAATAAAAAGAGTGTGAATGGCCTTGATAATAATCTCACAGTCTAACCTATGTGACCTTGGGCAGGGAGAGGAAATCATAAGTATTTCCTGAGCCTCAGGCTCCTTCTTTGAAATGTGGGGCAAGAATACGTGCCTGTTTTGTTTTGTAGATAACAATGAAGGAGGGAAGGGAGGAGAAAAGGAAGGAGAGAGAGAGGAAGGCAGGAAGGCAGGAAGGAAACTGAGAAACGCTTTGAAGGTGTCCTCTTCCAGTTTATGAATGGAAATCTACATTTAAGAGAAGATTAAACCCAGGCTAGATTTTCTTAGTTTTATTCTAATTGGAAGGAAAAGAATGACAGTCACTTAACACGATTGAATTGACTCAAGGGCAGAGAAACAAGACTTTACACTGTTTGTAGGTGGGTACCGGAAAGCATAGGAAACTAGAGTTGGAGCAAATGAAACTGGAAAATAATGCTAAAAGTTAAGAAAAAGGATGACGAAGGCAAATGTCATCAACTTCTTTATTTATCATTCATCTTATTTTGCCCAGGAGTCTCTGAAATATCAAAACACTTCCAAAAAACTGCATTTCAAAAAGTAACCCGTCTCTCCATATTGATTATTTCTTTTTTCTGAAGTGGTTAAAACATTTTTTTAAAAATCCGATGAATTTTAATTTTTATTGTATCACATGTGAATGTTCTTTTCTTTAAAGTAATAAATGTGTGCAACCTGGGAGACGCTGATTGGGAGGTTGCAAGTACAGTCCTTTATTTGGAGACCTTGGTTAGTTTCCATTTTGTATAAAAACACGGTCTTCTTTCTGTTTTGTATTAGGTTTGACAAAATAGTGTGCTATGCAGAAATAGAGCCATGGACGTTGTGGGTTAGCCGTGAGAACACGCTCATTGGTGGCTAGCCTTCAATTTCCTTAGCTCTAATCGGGAATGTCCAAAGCAACAGTGTGACAAGATGAGATACTTGTATTTGGAGTGTATTTTCTCATTTGTGAACTGAAAGCCGTCATGGGTTTTCTGGTATTCTAGATTTCTTTTTATGGTCCTTGGAAAAACCCAATCCCAAGAATATTTCTGATGATGTGCATAACAGAAAGAAAAAAAAATGTTATTTGTCATTGATGTCCTACTCTTAAATTCTGTGGTATAATCCCTGCTGTTATTTCCAATTTAGCGTTCAGAAAGGAGGGCAGGTTCCTCTGTGCATTCTCGTAGCCAGTTTTTAATTTAAGCTTTCACTTCCATATCCAATAACTTCTAAATACTGAAAATCTATTTGGCTTTCAAACTTTTCGTTTATTCTAATTCTATTGAGGTTTTCTCCTTTTTTATTGAAGTTCTCTCTCTTTTTAATTCAAATTATCCCACAAATGTTCCAACTTTTCTGCATTCATCTGTATAGGAAAGTCTTAAGTGCAAACTGTATTTCAGGGTAATTTAAGATAAGAACCAAACCAAATGGGTAAGGAAATTGTCACATTATCCTATATACTCTTTCCATCTGTTTGTATCCAAACACCACCTTCAATTACTGTCTGTACATAAGTGATTTTTTATGGGTTCAGGTGCTGGAAGCATGCCTGTAACATCTTTAAGTCTAAACTTTGAAGCAAAGATGTCATAAGTAAATTCCAATGGTGGCTGCTTGCTAGGAGCTCTGTCACAGTTATTTTTTACTTTTAAATTCAATTTTAAGAGTATCCTTTTCATAAAATTAAATACATCAATTTTAAATGTAGAATTTGATAAACTTGGACAAACATATATGCCTTTGTTGTCAACTTGTGAATTAAATTTTATCTCCACTAAAATATCTCCTCTATTCCTCTGCAGTCAGTCCAATCCTATACCAACCCCAGGTAACATCTAATCTGTCTGAGATTATAGATTGGTTTGGCCTGTCCTATAATTTCTTTAATATTTTTATTATTTTATTGAAGTGTAGTTGATTTACAGTGTTTCAGATGTACAGCTAAGTAATTCAGTTATACGTAGACATATCTATTCTTTTCCAGATTTTTTTCATTTCCATTTTCATTATAATTTTTTACACGTGGAATCATACACTAGATTTTATTTTGCATTTGGCTTCATTTGTTCAACAAGCTTTTCCAATTCACCCATCTCGTCGCATATATTCATAGTTTGTTCCCTTTATTTCTAAGTAGTACAGTATTGACTTTGTGGATATACCACAGCTTCTAGTTGATGAATAAAGCTTCAGGTACACGTCCCTGTGTGGACAAAATTTTATTTCTCTTGACTAAAATCTAGGAGTAAAGTTATTGGGCCATAGGGTAAGTGTATGTGAAATTTAATAGGCAACTGTCAAACAATTTTACAGTGGTTGTGCCATTTTACACTCCCAACATCAGCGTATGCTGTTCGCAGTAACTCTACATTTCTACTAGATATTTGGTTTTTTTTTTTTTAGTTATAACAAAATGTGCATAGTGGAATCTCACTATGGTTTTTATTTACATTTTCCTCAGGACTACTGATGTTGAACATCTTTTTTTGTGTGTTTATTGACCAGTTATATATCTTTATCTTGAGGTGTCTATTCAAATATTTTGCCTGTTACAGCACATTCCACAAAGTCCCTTGCTCATTGCTAGTGCTCTGTCAAATACTTGTTATTGAATTCTAGATCTGTATGGGGTTATAAAATTTGTACAAAAAGCTAAAATCAAACCAGAAATTTTCCAAGAAGTTTGATGTTAAAGAGAGAGGTAAATATAAAATGATACACTGAGAGAAAAGAAAAATGGCCAGAGAATTATAAAGGCTACTGAATAGCTATGGCATAGGAAAAGTCTCCCAAAACTAAAAGCCTAATATGTTAACTGCTGGAACAATATAGAAGAAAAGCTTATTATTACACAATCTCAATATTAAGGAAGAGAAATGTTGCCCTCATCACTCCTACTGCTTTTCTTTTCTAGTGAGTCTAGCCTTTGAATGTGTGCTGTTGATTGATGGCCTAGGGTTTAGGTTTAGAAACTGGAGGCCGAGTGAAATGACAAAAAACAAACATAAACAAAAACTTTCAGCAGGAGAATTCTGCTTTGGCTCTACTTTCTGCTTAACAAATTTAATTTGTAAGACAAATAATTAAGTGAGAATTCCTCTTCAGAAAGCCAGTGTGGAAATACATATATTTTTTCTGTTGTAAGGGATCCCTATTTTAAAACATGGAGCTGGGAACAGCATTTTTTTGTACTCAGTTTAATAATTTTCAATGTTGTATAGTATTATTGCTATAGACAGCACAACTGACCAAATATGAATTTTATTCAAAATCGACCTTGGTTTTATTGTATTTGCTGCAAAGAGCAACTCAGTAAATGAATAAAACAAAAGATACTGACTTCACATTTCTGTCTGTGTTTTACAGTGACAGCCATAGTCATTTTATGCTTCTCGCATGAATTTAACTAAGTGCCTTAGTTATGTTTTCATTTTATATTTTACATTCACATAAGAAATTTTGTCATTTTGTCTTACTGCATATTTAATTTCATCATATTTCTTTTCTCCAAAGATACTTACTCATTTCTCAGCCCTTCAGTATGTAAGAATGAGCAGATGTGTAAATGATACCTTGATGAAATGAATTAAGATGAAATTGCACAACTTTGAAAATGAAACAGTCAATAATGAATATAATAGAAAAACCTAGGTCTGAAATCATCTTGGAATGTATAATTGGAATGAAAATTGAAGGAGAAATAATAGACATAAATGTCCAAAATAAAAGAAACCTGCAAAGAATTAATATGTTTTGCTCACTTGAGAGAAAACAACTAAAAAAAACCCATCAAATAGATATTTGAGAGATTCTTACTCAGATCAAAGCTAACTATTTGTTATGTGTTTAACAGAATTAACTTGTCCTTTTCATCTTAGATTTTTGAGTGTCAACAAGCTGAGCAAGACCTATTTTCTGACTAAATATATGTCTGACAGTACATCATTTTTTTTGCATTTGTGCGTTGAAAGTTAGCAATGCTCTAATGATTAAAACGCCATCCAAAGTCGGGTACTCACAGTAGCTGATTTCAAATCTTAAAACTACAGTCAGTCAAGAAAGTGGTATTGGAGAAAGACTAGATACATAAATCAATGGGACAATAAGGTCCAGAGATAAAACGTTCACATATATATATGATTAATTGATTTCAATAAAGGTGCAAAGGCAATTCAGTGAAGAATAGTCTTTCGAGCAAATGGTTCTGAGACAATTAGACATCCATATGCAAAAAAAAAGAAAAGGAACCTCAACCCGTACCTCACACTATATACAAAAATACAGTGTACTTCATATTTCAGATAATATACTTTATCTCTAATAGTTCCATTTGGCTTTATTTATATTTTTATTTCTCTCTTACTCATTCCTAAGTTTTCCTCTATATTCTTAAAATATAGATCATATTAACACAGATTTTTACATCATCATCTATTAAATGCATCGTCTGATATTTCAGTGTCTTTTCTATTAGTTGACTTTTCTTCAGATTACATATAGGTCATCTTTTTCTGCTTTGCATGCTTGGTACTTTTTTTAAATTGGTTGCTGTGCACTGTGACTTTCAATTTGTTGGGTCCTGGATGTTGTTTGTTCTTTTAAACCCTGTTGGGATTTCTTCTGGGACACAGTTAAGTCCCTTTGAATCGGTTTGGTTCTTTAAGGCTTACATTTAAGATTTGCTAGGACAAGTTCAGAGAAACTTTTAGTATATGTGGCTGGGTCCCACTAAAAAGTGATACCACTTTTGGGGCTGTGCCCAAAGCTCCGTATGTCTAGAGGCCTTTTGACTGGTGCAAACACAAACTGTTCCCATCCCTGTAGAAACTCAGAGAATTTGTTCGGCTTACTGCTCACCAGTGGCATTCATGGATAACTCGGTACTCGGTCTGAGACTCGAAGGCAACCCTCTTAACATGTCTGGGTAGCTGTCTCTCCCTGTATCCCTGAGAGATTCTGCCCCACAAGTTTTAGGCAACTTAACTTCCCTGAAACCTAATCTCTTCTTAATGCAGCAAGACTGCCTGACTCACTTTGTTTCCCTTCTCTTCATTGTGGTCTGGAAAGTGCCTCAAGAAAGCAAAGTAATTATAGGACTCACCTCAGTCCTGTTTTCTCAAAGGGCATAGTCTTACACTGCCTCTGGTCCGATATCTGACAAAAATGTTGTTTTATACGTGTTTTATCTGGTTTTTAGTTGTTTAATGTGAGAGGGTAAGTCTGGTCCCATCTCTGTCTTCAGTACCAGAATCAGAAGTCCTATGCAACTTTTAATATACAGAGAATATGCATTTGCAGTCATCACTGACATGAATGAATGAATGAATGAAAGAATAAGTGAATCACTGAGTCAATAAGAAAGTATTGTGTACTGTATTTCCAATATGTACTCTGTTCTTTGCTGTGTGCTAATACAGCATATATGTGTCCCAGCCTTGCTGGTGGAGTTTTCCATCTATTTAGGGTTACCAAACTATCAAATGGTTTAATGACATGGTAATTATGCATTAATTCATTCCGTATAGCTTAAAAGTTCATTGGTGGTACAAGAAATGTAATGATTACTACAGATTGGAGTGGCTACAGTTGCATGAACAAAGTAGAACTTTAATTAGACCTTGAACTACGGATGATAGATGAGGTCAAAAAAGGGGGGAGGCTGGCCAGTGGAAGATACATGATACCTGAATGCATGGTATCAGGGGTACGGGGTGGGGAGGTGGATGTGGCGGACCCCTGGAGAAGCGGAGCCTGATGCAGAAAGCATCGTTACACAACAACAACGACAACAAAGCAGACGTTAAAAGGAAAATTAGGGCTTTAAAACTATCAGGGTTACCTTTGAAGTGCAACCGCAGATGGTTATTTAACCTCTTTTAACTTCTGTTTTTCATCTGTAACCCCACTTTTTCTACAATATTACAAAGACCTCAGTGTGTCCAGGAGGCAGTATTAAGGGAACACCCACCCCCATTGGTTATAGTCGTGTATCATTTTAAAATGTAACCATTTCATAACCACTCTCAGGAACACAGATTTGAGACCAAGATAAAAATGATCACACACACTCTTCTATGCTTGAATTTAGTTCGTTACATATTTGACACTGTTACTCATTTATGTCTCAGACATAAAGCCTGAGAGCTCTGCCTTTTTTATCATGTTGATTCCCTACTTTAATTTTATTTTTTGATAAAAATTGTATATATTTAAGGTGTACAGTGTGACTTGACATGCATGTACATAGTAAAATGATTACTACAATCAAGCTAATTAATGTATCTTCTCTTCACATAGTTACGTTTTGTGTGTGTTTGGTAAGGGCACCCGAAATCTACTCTCTCAGCAGATTTCCAGTCTTCCACACAGTATCACAAACCGTAGTCATCATGCTGTACGTTAGATCTCTAGACTTATTTATCCTACATAACTGTAACTTTGTACCTGTTGATCAGTATCTCCTCATTTCTCCCACCTGCCTGCCCCTGGTAACCCTTGTTCTACTTTCTGCTTCTATAGATCTGAATTTTTTAGATTCCACATATAGGTGAGGTCATGCATTTTTTTTTCTTTCTGGGTCTGGCTTATGTCACTTACTGTAATATTTTCTAGGTTCCTCTATAATGGCAAGATGTCCTTTTTTATGAATAATGTAATATTCGTGTGTGTGTGTGTATATTATACATCTTCTTTATCTGTTCATCTTTCAGTGGACACTTACGTTGTTTCCATAACTTGGGTATCATGAATAATGCTGCAGTGATCGTGGGAGTGCAGATATCACCTTGAAATACTGATTTGGCCTTGGCAATACATTAATATTTCGCTATGACATCAAAAGCTCAGACAGTGAAAGCAAAGATAAACAAATGGGGCTACATCAAACTAAAAAGCTTCTGCACAGCAAAAGAAGTAATCAACAAAATGAAAAGGCAACTATGGAATGGGAGAAAATGTCTGCAAACCACATATCTAGTAAGGAATTAATATCCAAAATATATGAGACTCATATAACTCAAGAACATAAAAACAACCTGATTTAAAAATGGGTAAAGGACCTGAATAGACATTTTTTCCAAAGTGGATGTGTAAATGGCCAATAGATATATGAAAAGATGCATCATATCACCAATTATTAGGGAAATGCGGATCAAAACAACAGTGTAATATCATTCACCCCTATTAGGATGGCTATCATAAAAAAAATAAGTAAATGGTGATGCGGATGTGGAGAAAAGGAAATCCTTGTACACTGTTACTGGGAGTGGCGATTTAAATGGTGCAGCCACTATGGAAAACAGTATGGAAGTTTCTCAAAAAGTAAAAGTAGAACTACCATATAATTCAGCAATCCCTTTTTTATATACCCAAAGGAAAAGACCAAGATCCTTTTTTTAAAAAAAAATATATTTATCTATTTATTTATTTTGGCTGTGTTGGGTGTTTGTTGCTGCGTGTGGGCTTTCTCTAATTATGGCAAGCAGGGGCTACTCTTTGTTGCGGTGTGTGGGCTTCTCATTGCGGTGGCTTCTCTTGTTGCAGAGCACGGGCTCTAGGACCGTGGGCTTCAGTAGTTGTGGCAGGTGGACTCAGTAGTTGTGGCTCGCGGGCTCTGGAGGGCAGGCTCAGTAGTTGTGGCACATGGGCTTAGTTGCTCCACAGCATGTGGGATCTTCCTGGACCAGGGCTTGAACCCGTGTCCCCTGCATTGGCAGGCGGATTCTAAACCACAGTGCCACCAGGGAAGTCCCACTGAGATGCTTACTTTTAAAGTTTCCTCATTTAAAGAGACTTCTGGTTACGTGGAAAAGAAGAGAACACATGGGTGATTACCAGAGAGGAAGGTGGTGGGGGGCACGAGAGAAATAGGTGATGGAGATTAAGAGGTACACACTTTATTTACAAAATAAATGAGCCATGGGTATTAAATGTACAGTGTGGGAGTATAGTCAATAATAATGTGATATTGTATGGTTACAGATGATAACTAAACTTATCGTGGTGAGCGTTTTGTAATGTATAGAAATGTGGAATCACTATGTTGTGCACCAGAAACTAACAGAGTGTTGTAGGTCAATTATACTTCAAAAACAAGCAAAGAAACCAACTCTTAGAAAAAGAGATCAGATTTACGGTCACTGGAAGTAGGGGGTAGAAGGAGGGGGAATTGGAGGAAGGTGGTCAAAGGGTACAAACTTCCGGTTATAAGGTAAATAAGTACTAGGGATGTCATGTACGACACGATTAATGTAATGAACACTGCTGTACGTTGTATATGAAGGTGGTTAAGAGAGTAGATCCCAAGAGTTCTCATCACAAGGAAAAATATTTTCTTCGTTTTATTTTGTATCCCTATAAGAGGGTGGATGTTCAGTAAACTTGTGGTAATCATTGGTAATGATGTATATAAGTCAAATCATTATGCTGAACACTTTAAAGTTATACAGTGCTGTATGTCAATTATATCCCATTAAAACTGGAAGGAAAAAAAAGGCCATCACAGACTGATTTTAGATACTTAAAAATATTTTGTACAAGATTTGAAGTGCAAAAGCCAATCGTTTTCATATGCTTGGGTAAAGAAAACCATAAGGGTAGAACGTTGTGGGTACCTCCTGAATTACTGCTACTACCAATGTTTCTGTCATTTTCAGATGTCGCAACCTCCGATAAATTGATTTTAGCTGTAGTAATTTGTGTCATACTTAGCGTTGAGAGAGTTCTACTTGCCAAGTCACTCTAGCACTTCTAGGCTGGCATTGTTGAAATATGGCTTTTAGAATTTTCTCCAGGAATCTTCCAATGCCCAGCACAGTACATTAAGTCTTTCCCCCCCTAACTTATAAATGTAATGGGAATATGGACAAGACTTAATTTTTCATATTCACTGCATGGGTCTATAACCTTATTACAGCAGTACCCCACATATTTTTTAACTTTATTTCAGAAAACTTCAGAGAACTGTCAGCATAAATTTACACATCTATAGTCATGCTGTTATCCTTTTGTGGGGAGTTGGATTTTTTTAAATTAATTTTTACTGGATATAGTTGCTTTTCACTGTTGGGTTAGTTTCCACTGTACAGCAAAGTGAATCGGCTATATGTATACATATATCCCCTCTCTTTTGGATTTCTTTCTCATTTAGGTCACCACAGAACATTGAATAGAGTTCCCTGAGCTATATAGTAGGTTCTCATTAGTTATCTCTTTTATACGTAATATCAATAGTGTATATATGTCAATCCCAATCTCCCAATTCATCCACCGCCATTTTTCCCCCTTGGTATCCATACTGGAGGGAGTTGGATTGATGTTTAGGAATAGTCAACATTTATTGGACCCAAGACTGGCAAATAAATTATATATGCATGCTGAATAAATTATGAAATAAACAACAACAAAACAAAACAAATCTATAGGAGATTAAAGGTTTTGTTTGACACCTTAATTTCAGGAGTCAATCCAGATGGAATAGTTCCAGGGCACACTTGATCAAAATAGCATAAAGTAGCTGCTAGTAATGACCCTACCATGAAATATAGTACTTGATTAAACATGTACTTTGTGATGTGCTTATTATAACATCTCATAATTTTGTAGCTACATCTTATGACTTGACGCACATACGTGTCATTCATAGTATTTACCTTGAATTTTCTTGTATAGATAACTAGAAATTGTTTTAATATAGATACCACACATTTAATAATAATTCAGAATAATTTTTATGAAAATGAGTTCCTAGTTTTTCCCAATGCATTAGCTCATTTGAGCCTTCTAGGTTTCTCCTTATAAAATGTGTTTCATATTATCATACTTATATTACATTCCCAGCCTACCATGGAATAAAACTCTAAAATTTATTGCATAGTATGAATTCACTGAACAGCTTCTTTATCATAGTCTCTGTTTTTTCTCCCTTACCACATTCTTATTATTATACCCTTCTTCCTCCCAGAAGTTCCCACTGCTAACAACTGTTGGAAAACATCTGAAGCTGAAAAGGGCACAGTTAGGTACAGGGAATAAAGATTGAGTTTGGCTTGCCCGAGGCTGAACATTTTTCAGGAATGTGGACAGTTTTTTTTTTTTTAAGTTTTTTAATGTCTTTATTGGAGTATAATTGCTTTACAATGGTGTGCTAGCTTCTGCTTTATAACAAAGTGAATCAGTTGTACATATACATATGTTCCCATCTCTCTTCCCTCTTTCGTCTCCCTCCCTCCCACCCTCCCTATCCTACCCCTCTAGGTGGTCACAAAGCACGGAGCTGATCTCCCTGTGCTATGCGGCTGCTTCCCACTAGCTATCTATTTTACATTTGGTAGTGTATATATGGACAGTTTTATTTAAGTGAATCAGGAGAACTGACATACTGGTACATTATCTAAATAAATGGAGAAAAGTAGGAAAGAGAATAGCAAAAAAACTAGTATCTGTGTGTTTATAAAAGTTTGGTTGCAAATCAAAGTGGTAGGAGAGTCTCCCTACTATGAACACTCTTTTCCCAACTATCTCATTATCAATACCTTTGCCACAATGATAAATATTTATTCATAAGTCCTTCCTTTTATTTGATCTACTGAAAGCGTATCTGAGACATTAAATACTTCATAGCCTTTAACTTACAGTTGAATTTCGCTGTTTTCCTTCTTAGCTCTCTAGAAATGTCTAGAACACTTTGAAATCTATTGGGAGACACCCCACCCGTGTCTCCTGTCTCAGATACAAAGCACTTCCACAGGTACTGTAGGCTCAGATAAACATACTGTGAAAGTTAAAAAGTATGAGGCTTGGTCTAACGTGTACCTTTTTGTATATCATGTCTCTTCCCATCCCAGCTGCTCCTTGTACTGAACGCTAAACTCTGCAGGTGTTCTGGATCTTATGGCATGATGATGCAGGGTCTAATTCTTAGGATGCATGTTTAAAACTTCTGCATTCAGGTGTTATCTCCTACCAGTTGTTGATTTACGACTAACTAAACTAAAAAGACGGATTTATGTATCAGCAAATCTACTTATTATTCACAATGGGAGATAAATCAAAATCCTTGCAAAGATATCCATTTTCCAGTATCTTGGGACTTGGAAAGCTTTATCACTAAGTGCAGAGTTGCTAGCTGAGCAAGGACTTTTTGATTAGTAGCTCGATGTCCTTAAAGAATCTTTCATCAAACTGATAGTTCGGTGAGTCACCTCCTCCTACCACAGAATTCAACCTTTCATGCTGTTGAAAATATATATGCTAGGATGTTTCTTGTCAGAAATCATCAAGATATGTGGGAAAATTACTTGACACCGCACCATCCTCTATATACAGGTACCGCGAGGATCACCATCATTTTTATTGGGTCTTGTTACCCATTTTTTTTTTTTTAATACACCATCTGCTTTTATTTTATTTTAAATTTTTATTTATTTATTTATGGCTACATTGGGTCTTCATTGCTGTGCGTAGGCTTCCTCTAGCTGCAGCGAGCGGGGACTACTCTTCATTGTGGTGCACGGGCTTCTCACTGTGGAGACCTTTGTTGTGGAGCATGAGCTCTAGCTGCACAGGCTTCAGTAGTTGTGGCGCACGGGCTTAGTTGCTCCGCAGCCTGTGGGATCTTCCCGGAGCAGGGCTCGAACCCCTGTCCCCTGCATTGGCAGGTGGATTCTTAACCACTGAGCCACCAGGGAAGTCCCTGTTACCCATTCTTAATTGTTTCTCAATGACCATGATATTCAATTAAATTCAGATAATACAGATTTAGAACCATGGCCTTTAGATCCAAAAGAGTATTGAATACTCATAGTGCCATCGTCCCAGTCTCTCGGAAAACAGTTGACCCTTGAACAACACCAGTTTGAACTGGCAGGTCCACTTACATGCAGATTTTAAAAATAGGTACAGAAGTACTACATGATATGCAGTTGGTTGAATCCATGGAGACAGAACAGCAAATACAGATGGTCCACTGTGGAACTTTAGTATCTGTGGATTTTGGTATCCGTGGCAGGTCCTGGAACCAGCCTCCCGCAGATGCCAAAGGACGACTGTACCTATGATTTTGGCCACTGCTGTTGCCGACAGTTCCGTTCTTTACTGACTGAGGTCCTATAGAAATCACCAGCTGTGCATAGTTCTGCTCTCTTGTCTCAGGCTTTCTCTGAAACAATGGGTTCCTCTTCTGCTCCGATCTAAGCCAAAGAGCAGCCCAGAAGTGTGGGAGGGTTTTCTCTTTCAGGGATAATCCTCACCCAACAGGGAACAATAGCCAGAATGATTGTCCTTTGCACAATCCTGTCTTGGAGGTATTTATAAACTATTCCAAGATCCAGTGAGGTTGGCACAGGAGCACTTTTTTTTTTTTTTTTTTTTTTTCTGTACGCGGGCCTCTCACTGTTGTGGCCTCTCCCACTGCGGAGCACAGGCTCCGGACGCGCCGGCTCAGCGGCCATGGCTCACGGGCCCAGCCGCTCCGCGGCATGTGGGATCCTCCCGTGTCCCCTGCATCGGCAGGCGGACTCTCAACCACTGCGCCACGAGGGAAGCCCTAATTTTTATACCTATTTTATAGGACTTTTTGTGTGTTAGAGCATTAACCAGGAACTTAAGCTTAAAATGGCAAATATTATTTAATGAATACTCTATATTTTTCTTCTTCCGTGTACTCCTTAGAGTGGCTACTCTATAAATGTTATCTTCTTTGTTTTCAAGTCAGCTTTATTCATTTACTTTTAAAACCATTTCCCAGAATTCGATGCCAGAAAGGCAAGTTGCAGAGAATGTTTAATACACCATCTTGAAAAGGAAATCAGAAACTCATATTAAATTTCTAATTAAATTATGCACACTAAGGATCGAAGATTAGTGCCACCAAACAAGTACTCTCTGGGCATAAAAAAAAAACTTTCTTAAATGACAGTTGAAATGCCGGCAATTTTCTTAGCCCTCATAGGCTTGCCGCACTTTGGCATTATCCTTAAAAATTTAGATACTTGGAACAATAAATTACTAAACAGTTCAGTATGCCAACCAGCAACATATGTATTAAATTTTTTCTTTCTGCTTCATTTGACTTTCAGATTTCATGCTTTATAAGCATATAAAGACCTGTTTGAATGAGTTAAGGGTTCCTAGTGTATTAAGAGGAGAAAAGGCCAGAGGGGAGAGTCCTTAGAACTCTTAGACTCTTAGAAACATTTTCTTAGCCCAAAGCACTTTGCTTGCCAAGGGGCAGCATGAGACTGGAACCAAACTCTCCTGATGTTGCTTCCCTACGACCTGATAACTTCAGCAGAAAATAAATTTAAGAAGGGCTGAGTCTCTGGGGGCATGCAGGTCAAGCCCCATCTGGTATATATTTTAATCTTTTTCTTGATCGTGGATATTTAGGAATCTGATAAAAGCCAGGGACATTCTCCTCAGAATTTTTCCTTAATACATAGTAACACAATTTCATATTTAGGCTCATACGTATTATCAACAGCCCCCAAATTATCCTTGGCTCCATATAAGCGAAGAGTATCTGTTTAGAAAAATTGTTTCACTAGATCTAAACAGGTGACTTGTGTCACCAAGGGTAAAAGTCCTTTTAAACAAATTTTTCCCTCCCAATTCTTCTAGCCTTTCAAAGTATTTTTGCAACTGAAATAGTTTTGTGTGATTCAGTTATACTAACTCTTACTCCACTGAGCTGGAGAGTAGAAAAGAAGGAAAGCATTTATCTGTATAAGATGATGAAGTTCATTAATGTTTATGATGTCACTTTGGGAAATACAAACTATTGAAGACAATATATTTAAGCAGAAGAAGTATTGTTCTATGAGGCTGTAAACTAAATTCTTAAAAAGATATAAATTATAAATATATGTGGATATATTATAATATTGTATGTATTTATATTTATGTGTTAATGCAATGTATTATATATTTATACAATATTTATTATATACACATTATTTTAAATTATATATTATATATAAATTCTTAAAGAAAACATTTATAAATGTAATTTTTATATATTAATACATTTATAAATATATATCTATATATACTTATAAATTACATCATTTGTTTACAAACAATGTCTTGTTAAGATGTATGACTTGGTATTGATAACCAATAAAATTAGAAGAAAATTTTCACCTACTTCCTTCAGTTTTTCCTGGAACATGATCTGTTTCCCTAGATGTTTGATCATCCCCAGCATATTTTTCCTTTTGCTGCTGAATCTTGCTTTCTCTGATTCCACCTTACACTACGTACCTGCCTTTCTATTGCGATCTAAATATCTCTATACGTATTTTCATTTTTCACTCCTCTTGCATCTGCTTGGCACATATGCATGTGACTCTCCCACAATTTCTACCTTTTCACTTCTAGTATATAAAAATATATTCCAGAGATATATATTTTTTAACAGCAGCAATTGAAAAGAGCTGTCACTAACCTGACTGTAGGTAGTTATAGCTTGTTTTTCACAAAACTTGAACTTAGTGAAAATGTCTTTTTTTTCCCTATCCCCAAAATATTCCTAAGGAAGAGCAGTTCATATTTTTGAATCTGAGTATACTTCTTAAAATTCATAAATGGAGATCTGGTATTCTGTGCATATAGCAATGCTGTTACACTTATCCCCTTGAGGAAACACATTTTTTGGCTTAGTTCCAGTTTAACCTGTCCTTAAATTATGTTAAAAGATTTGTGCAGTTTCTTTGGGGAGCAATAAAAAATGATATTTAGGAATTAGAAAAGTCCTTCATTTCTGGGAGAAAAAAAAAAGCCCTTATTAAGTTAGCAGTTCTTTGGGGGAAAAACTTATACCTAGTTTTGGTTTGGTTTGGCTTTCGTTATGGAAAGCAAAGTCTTCATCTTTCTACCAACTTTCTTCTGCCTTTCTCCGTGAACTTTAGGAGACTATTGCTAACGTGTTCGTCTCTTATTTTTGCTATGTGCAGAGAGCAATACTTCCCCAGATACTGCCCCAGCTAGCCTAGTGAATACTCGTTTCCGCGGGTTTTTTTATCTCTCCTGGGGGGACATGGGCTCATTTAATGAGCAGACATCTGGCTCATGGCACAAACATTTCCAGGGAGTCTGAATCTCAGGAAAACTAAAACGGCCTCTTTGTAGAATTTAATGGAAATGTATTTTGACCTGCTCAAAGGTATGCTATTTTTTTAAAATCCTCTGCTAAACACTCTAATTTCTCCTCCTCTCCTCATAATTGGAGTTGTGTGGAATTCACTTTTGCAGACAGGCTAAGAACAGCCCAGCAGCTCTGCCAGATGAACAGCGTGGTAGATACAGCTGCCCATCATCAGGGCAGGACTTGTTCTTTGGGAAGCTGGCTTTCCAGCTAGGATGAGAAAATACCAGGCAGGCAGATACTCGCTCTGTGTTAAATGGTAAACTGCACAACCAATTGAGGGAAGTAGAACATTAGCTATAGAATGAATGGAAAGAACAGAGGTAGAGTTGACCTTTTTTGGAGAGATATAGATTCTCCTGTGGCATCAGAGGTGAAAGAGGGAAATGGAGCATATATCTTGTCGTTTGGGGGGACATTTTTAAACCAACAAAAGTGCAGCTACTCTTGATTGGCTCTCTTTAGATATAACTTTAGTAAAACAGCACAAAGTCTTTCCTCAGATCTTGACTTTCATGGCCTCTGTAATGTTACATCCCCAGCCTTCACATACCATGTGCTAGAGGCATCCCACAGTTGTGACAATAAAAAGTATTCCAGAAATTGTTAACTGGAGGTAAAATCACCCCCATTCAGAAATGAAAGTGATGTTTCCTAAGGGTGGTAGATGCACAGCTATTTGAGATGGTGAAAAGAGCTGGGCTTTATACTGAAACGCAACTGAGTTTGAACTCCAGGTCTGTCATTTTGTACCTCTGTGAATCTGACGAATTTATGTAATCTCCAAGAGCCCCATTTTCTTTCCTGAAATTTGTGAATAATAAACTCTAAAATAAATTGCATATAAAATGCACAGTAAATAAGCAATAACTTGAAGCCTCAGTTGGTTTTATATTTAGCAATATTTATCTTAATTAGTGTGCATGCTGGCATTAAAATAGTTTAGTTGAGTTTCCAAAGAGGAAAGAATGAAAAAAAAAAAAAAGAAGACACAGAAGAAGAAGAAACACATTGTTGTAAGATTCAATAGCAAGAATCAAAATTAAGACAATGAAATGAATCTTTTGGATTTCTAGAGGCAAATGATCTCAGCGTATAATTCTACACTAGTCATGCTTTTACACATGAATGAGGGCTGACAAGAGATATTTTGCATATGTAATTGCTCAAATAATGGATTCTCCACAAGCCTTTTCTTTAGGAAGTTGTCTGGACGGTGAATTTGAGAGGAGAGCTGAGAGAAAATTTAGAAACCTAATAAGTAGTTGGGAGCTACAAAATAATGCATAAAAGTGTAAATGTAACATAAGTAACCAATAATGGACCTAAAAGTAG
The DNA here is from genome assembly GCF_963455315.2 of Globicephala melas. Classification (NCBI taxonomy): domain Eukaryota; kingdom Metazoa; phylum Chordata; class Mammalia; order Artiodactyla; family Delphinidae; genus Globicephala; species Globicephala melas. The sequence continues at coordinate 75,747,309 of NC_083324.2, read as the reverse complement.
TAATATGACCAATTGCAAGAAAAATGGAGAGAAGGTGGTGATGTGATCATGAGCAACCTGAACTCTAAATAGTCGTAGGAAGAAGGCAATACATGACTAAAATTGAAAAATCTAGAAAAGATGATACACCTACTACTACGAAATAGTGAAGACGACATCAGAAGAAATATTTAAAATAAAAAGTATTTAGCTTAGGGGAATAAAACTGCAGATAGGAAAGAGTATGTGAAGAAGTATTGTTTTCATTACAAGTTATTTGTATCCTTTTAATATTTTTATGTATGAATTTCCTATTTTAAAAATACGCTTACAAAGTCACGTCCTCCAAATCCTCACTCAGATATATAAAGACATGGAATAAATAATCCCCCCAAAATAAAGTTTACTTGTAATCGTTTTCTGAATTTGAATGTGAGTATGCATTAGGGGATTTGCAGCCCTTCAAATACAGGAGCAAAATCACCCTTCAGCACAAGCCAACTTAGCAGGAGATATGCACACAGCTTTTATTTTTATCTCTCTGTCTCTCTTTACCATCCTCTATTCTTCCAGCCTCACCTGGTCTTCTTTACCTGCTCTTCACTCCTCCATTCATTTCGTTAACTTACGATGTAATATGAAAGCCTTAGGAGGCCAGTGCCTCTTCTATACCCACTGCAAAGAACACGATAACTCCCATGACTTCCCTCATTGTGGGGAAGGGGTTAATGCAAGATCAGACACAGAGGGTAGGGGTGTCAAAGGAATTAGGCCAAGGCAGCAGTAATAATAGTTAACATTCATTAATGTCAAATAAATGCAAGGCACTGTACACGCCAAATCTTATTTGACTCTAAAGATAAGTTCTTAAGGATTACTAGTTCTGTTTTACAGACAGATACACTAGGGTTGTGGATGTTAAGATGATACTCCTCTCAAACCCCTGTTTAAAACAAAAGGTCATAGCCTTTCCTCTCCACCAAATTGTTAAAAACGAAGTTAGATTTCTGGTTGTTTCCTAAGATTATTTGTTGATTTCCCCTTAAGATTTTTATTTGTTGAGTCCCCTTAAGGTTGAAGCAGGCACCTTATTGAAAACAAAATATGACCAAACAAAACAAAACAGGTCTTGAGTCATTGTGGTGAATACTGTCTTTAGATGCTGACCTCAGTTTAAATTTTCATGGTGCCCTCCATGTAGATGCTGGTTCTTTTGTTCAACCAGGATCTAGGTGTGACCACCTTCCTTTCCTAATTTCATTTGTTAGGCTGGTAATGTAAAGATTCCTCCGGGGTGAATCACATCAATATATAGTGCTGGGAAAGCAAAAGTGACATGCAGAGTAAATATCAGCGGAAATAATAAGATTAGGAAAAGTCAATAAGAGATGCTGAGATAGGGAGCCCATATTTAGATGTTAGGTGCCCCTGAGGAAGCAGTGCAAGCAGACATAAATATAGATGTGACTAATAGGCAGAGGAAGGTCAAAGTGGATAAAAGGTCCATGTGATACTCATTGCTCCTCTACCTCTTACTCCAGGAAACACATGACATGAAATTGACTCTAAGTTTCTAAGGTTTTTTTTTTTTTAATTCTGAGCCATGACAACCTCATTCTTCAAAGAATAAAAATAAGCACATAATAAAAGTGTATGAAAAGTCATCTGTCATGTCAGACAAGGAACACTGGCAAGGTTCAGTGCATATCGGTGACAAAAGCCAGATAATATCAAGTTCCACCTCAACTTAAGTGAAATGTGGGGTCGCTGTGATATGCTTTCTTTATATGTGAAAATTACCTCATGGCAACGTTTTGTGGGATCGTTTTCTGACCACTTCAGATTATGCCACTGTAAATGGTGGAGTTACGGTAGTTGGTATGTAGTTCTAAATGTCAGGTTTTGTGAAACACGACAAATTCTTCAGTTATTGGGGCACCAAGTAGTGCCATTCCTATGCACACATACAAGTGCGTGCACACACACAGGGTTTTTTTGAAATTTTGGACGGCAATTAAATAACAGAATAGGAAAGAGATTTTATTACCCTTTTATTCTGTATAGTAGGCTTGTTCATGTTCATATTTTCTCTACAAACGCAAACCATTCATAGGCCAGCCCTCAACTCTGAAGGGATTTTTGAAAACAATTATATGAAAATGCTTTAAGCGTTAGATATGTGAAATACATCACACATTTAGAAAAGTCCAACTCTGAAAAAAAATCCAGCGCAATGACATATCACAAAGTGAATAACACATGGACACAATGAAAGTAAAACAACAACAGAAATACATCACAAAACTCTCAGAATCTTTCATTATAGTCCCGTCAGTCACTACTCCTCCCTTCCACAGAAGTGATCACAAATCTGACTTCTATATTTTTATATAATTAAATTTCAGAAAATACTCATCAGCAATTCTTTATAATTTTATCTCCCAAGTTTTCAGCCCTAAATAATGCAGTATAATTTCAAATATTTTGAATTTTGTATAAATGTATTATATGTGGTTTTTGCTTTGGTCAACATTATGTGTATGAGATTTTTTCCAAATTCTTAGGTGTATCTGTAGAGTATTTTCGCTGTTATAGAATGTCCCATTTTATGATGATCTCTTTCTAAGTTTGATGGGCATTTTAGGTGTTTTGAGGTTTTTGTTATTACGATGGGATGATGTTGCTGTGATACATTCTTGTACATGTCTTTTAGTGAACATGCAGAGACATTTTCAATGGATATATACCTAGGAGTACAGTTGATAGGTCATAAGTATGTATGTCTTAAAATGTAGTTTATCATGCCAAACAGTTCTGTTACCACATTGACTGAATGTCCTTTCATGAGTATTAATCCCAACACTGAACATCACTTATATTAAATCTTCTCCCACCTCCAGTTTGGACTGTGTCCATCTGCTGGCTTGGCTCAGTGACTCTGTCTCTCTTTGGCCAGATGTTTTAAATCAGTGGAGGTGTGAGATGACTTGGTCTCTGTGCTTGTTCTCCCAGGAGAATTGTGCCATTTAATTTTATCTTTAAATTTGGGATGAATGCCTCAGCTTCCTATAAAATAAATTTTAGGTATCATTGTGAGGAAACACTTCTCCCCAGCCTTACTGCACATATATTAGAGAGGTGTGAAATGGAAAATGTCAAGTGCAGTGTTAGGTAAATGTTAATGAAATATGATATTTTAAAAAGAATTGAAGAAAATAAACAAAATTAGAGAATGGATGACCATAACAGAAAACTACACCATTGGACTCTAAATCACACAATTCTGAAGCCTCCTTTAAACAGAAGAATAAATGACATGAAATCAAACTGAATCATCAGAGTGTGACTAAATTGAAACCAGATCTCTGTATAAATTTATTTTATTTATTTACTTATTTTTGGCTGAGTTGGGTCTTCATTGCTGCTCCTGGGCTTTCTCTAGTTGTGGTAAGAGAATTTCTCATTGGTGGCTTTTCTTGTTGCGGAGCACGGGCCCTAAAGCATGCGGGCTTCAGTAGTTGTGGCCCACGGTCTCTAGAGCGCAGGCTCAGTAGCTGTGGTGCACGGGCTTAGTTTCTCTGCAGCATGTGGGATCTTTCCTGACCAGGGATCGAACCCATGTCCCCTGCATTGGCAGGTGGATTCTTAACCACTGAGCCACGAGGGAAGTCCCTGTCTAAAGTTATTTTATTCAGTTAATGTCAGCAGAAGTTACAGTGAATATTCTAAATCCACCCAATAATGAACACACGTGCTAAATTTTGTAGCATCCGATAATTAAAGTTAAAACGGTCAGGGAGAGAAATGACAAATACCTTTGTTCCAAGAGTAAAGGAAGTATCTTAATTAAAGACTCAGATAACAGCAAATGGACTCTGTGTAAAAAACATGAATGTTTAGACCCCAATTGTTCCTGAAAATTATGGAGAATCCTCATTATTAGTAGGATAATCTTCTCAACCATAACGGATAACACTGACCTATGACAATATTAAAAACATGTCAGAGGTTTCCACATTATCTGAGGAAAGAATTGATTAGTGTCAGAATCAGCCTTCTGAACTCTCCTTTTTATTCTGGAAGCACACATCTATGTGCCTTGATGAATGGCTTCTACTGATTTTCTCAGAGAATAACTCTTGGAGGAGCCTGAAGATATTAAACACACATTAAAGGTTCCATTGATCTTACATAAGCAAAAGAGGGGCAGAGGGCTCATCCCTCAAAGTTGACAGAAATAGGTTGGACTCTTTTAATGAATTGTGATTGAAAGTTTCCCTGCAAGATATTAGTACCCTGCCCAGACGTTGAATGTACTCTCCTATGATGTTTTCAGATATAACATTTGATTGAAAAATATTAATAAAGGTTATGCGTAGTATGAGATCTGGGTAATGGGCATTGATGAGTAAAGGGATGGTAATAAATATTTATAAAACTATTCCTTTGTGAGAACTGCTTCACTTTATCATCTAACATATTTTCTCCAGCAACTTTTTACGAAATAGGCATTATTTTAGATAAAGAGATGGGTAACTTGATGGGAATAAAAAAATAAAATGCCACAGGTAATGCATCTTGCAAGCTGGAGATGTAGGATCTAAATTTAGAATTTTCTAGCCCCTAGGTCAATAATTGTTCTGCAACATGCCAGCTCTGCAGAGAAATGACAACTTTATTTTCATAGTAAACTTTTTCTCTATGAGGCAAACATCATTATTTATTGCAATAAAATATTTAGAAAATTTAACTTTTGAGGAGAGTAAAAAGTGTATTTCTTTTGAGGAGAGTATAAAAAGTGTATTTCTTTTTCTCTATGAGGAAAACATCATTATTTATTGCAATAAAATATTTAGAAAATTTAACTTTTGAGGAGAGTAAAAAGTGTATTTCTTTTTTATAGTCTCAATGAGTCAAATGATTTTATCATCTTTGTAATTAGGAAGAATTTCATGTATGTTGAAATAAGCAAGAAATATATGAGAAAGCTGGTAAGAATAAGGCAGGGATTGTGATGAATCATCCCTGTCTTGTCTTTTCCTTGATTGAACTTTTATACTTTCCAAAGCTTATTTCTCATCTTTGTACAGAATTGTATAAAGAGTACCAGGCAGGGCCAGTCAGGGTGCTCTGTAGCACTAGTGTGGACCATTGCCATCATCGGTGGAGTATACAAGTGGAAAGACTGGGGACAAACAGGCAGAGGGATTAAGATTCTTCTCTAATAGCTCACGGTTAGGTAATACATTAAACTTGAATTAGCTACTCATCTTTTTTTCTGGATCTCTCAATTGCTCTCTTTTGAAAATAAACATATGTGCCATTCCCTTTGGACTCTCAAGTCCTCCATCTGACTTCATATTGGCACAATCTTCCAAAAATCAGATCAGGCAAACTAAAAATTCTTTCAGTTTGCTTAAGTAGATGGCTTTATATATGATCTGATTATCATTGCAGTTGAATTGATTTTGTTTGTCGAGGTAAGCAGGGAAATAACATGAGGATCAATGAAACTGAAAAATGCTTTAGAGATCTTTGAGGAAGTTAATTGTAGACTTACTAAATGCTATAGGCCAGTTATTACATTCTTACAAATGAAAAGATGTAATCAATATATTATTTGGTCTCTGTGTTGCAAAGAGGAGCCTCTATAATAATCAACTGATATATTTAAATACCCTGCATGTGGTCAACATGAAACAAACATTTTAAGATGCAAACATAAATGATACATGAAAAAGTGATAGACAAAATATTCCTGGCAATATGTTATAGGAACAAAAGTTTGCTTTTTTTCATTTTTATTTTATACTGGAGCATTGAGTAACAGTGTTGTGTTAGTTTCAGGTGTACAGCAAAGTGATTCAGTTATACATATACATGTATCTATTCTTTTCCAAATACTTTTCCCATTTATTACAGAATATTGAGCAGGGTTCCCTCTGCTATATAGTAGGTCCTTGTTGGTTATCTGTTTTAAATATAGTAGTGTGTACATGTCAATCCCAAACTCCCAATCTATCCCTCCCCCGGCTTCCCCCCGCCACCGTAACCAAAAGTTCGTTCTCTAAGACTGTGAGTCTGTTTCTGTTTTGTAAGTAAGTTCATTTGTATCATTTTTTCCTTTAGATTCCACATGTAAGCGATATCATATATTTGTCTTTCTGTGTCTGACTTACTTCACTTAGTACGATAATCTCCAGGTCCATCCATGTTGTTGCAAATGGCATTATTTCGTTCTATTTAATGGCTGAATATTATTCCATTGTATATGTGTACTTCATCTCCTTTATTCATCTGTCAATGGACATTTAGGTTGTTTCCATGTCTTGGCTGTTGTAAACAGTGCTGCAATGAACATTGGGGTGCATGTGTCCATTCCAACCATGTTTTTCTCTGGATATATGCCCAGGAGTGGGATTGCTGGATCATATGGTAGCTCTATTTTTATTTTTTTCAGAAACCTGCATACTGTTCTCCGTAGTGGCTGTACCGATTTACATTTCCACCAACAGTGTAGTAGGGTTCCCTTTTCTCCACACCCTCTCCAGCATTTATTGTTTGTATATTGAAAATAAATTTTTGTAATAATTAATTTGTTTTTATTATTTATTTAATTTTTGGCTGCATTGGGTCTTTTTTTTTTTTACATCTTTATTGCAGTATAATTGCTTTACAATGGTGTGTTAGTTTCTGCTTTATAACAAAGTGAATCAGTTATACATACACATGTGTTCCCATATTTCTTCCCTGTTGCGTCTCCCTCCCTCCCACCCTTCCTATCCCACCCCTCTAGGTGGTCACAAAGCACCGAGCTGATCTCCCTGTGCTATGCAGCTGCTTCCCACTAGCTACTTTACGTTTGGTAGTGTATATATGTCCATGCCACTCTCTCGCTTTGTCACAGCTTACCCTTCCCCCTCCCCATATCCTCAAGTCCATTCTCTAGTAGGTCTGTGTCTTTATTCCTGTCTTACCCCTAGGTTCTTCATGACATTTTTTTTTCTTAAATTCCATATATATGTGTTAGCATACAGTATTTGTCTTTCTCTTTCTGACTTACTTCACTCTGTACGACAGACTCTAGGTCTATCCACCTCATTACAAATAGCTCAATTTTGTTTCTTTTTATGGCTGAGTAATATTCTATTGTATATATGTGCCACATCTTCTTTATCCATTCATCCGATGATGGACACTTAGGTTGTTTCCATCTCCTGGCTATTGTAAATAGAGCTGCAATAAACATTTTGGTACATGACTCTTTTTGAATTATGGTTTTCTCAGGGTATATGCCCAGTAGTGGGATTGCTGGGTCATATGGTAGTTCTTTTTTTTTTTTTTTCTTTTGCTGTACGCGGGCCTCTCACTGTTGTGGCCTCTTCCGTTGTGGAGCACAGGCTCCCGACGCGCAGGCTCAGCGGCCATGGCTCACGGTCCCAGCTGCTCCGTGGCATGTGGAATCTTCCCGGACCGGGGCACGAACCCATGTCCCCTGCATCGGCCGGCGGACTCCCAACTACTGCGCCACCAGGGAAGCCCCCGTACACACTTTTTATAACACTTAATCATTTACAGACTCTATTTGCATATTATATACTTGGTCCATGCAAAGCTGTGAGGTAGGATGGGTAAGCATTGGTTTAAGGAAACAGACTAAGAGATATTGCGTGCCTTGGTTAAAGTAACATAGTAGGTGCAGTATAAGGCCAATATTTGCATCTGGATCCGATTTCATTGTAGTAGTTTCCCAGGGCAGCCATAACAAAGTATAACAAACTGGGTGATTTAAACAACAGAAATTTATTGTTTCCTAATAGTGGAGGCTAGAAGTATGAGCAAGTTCATGATGTCATAGAATTAGTTCCTTTTGAGGACTTCTAGGGAGAATCTGTCCCAGGTCTCTCTCCCAGCTTCTGGTGGATTACCAGCATTCCTTGCCTTGTGGATGTATCATCCTGCTGCCTGCCTTTATGGTCCCTGGCATTCTCCCAGTTACATTGGATTTGGCCCCCCTCTATTTCAGTATGACCTCATCTTTACTAACCAGAACTGCAAGACCCTATTTCCAAATATGGTCACCTTCTGAGGTACTGGGGATTAGGGCTTCAGCATATGCATTTGTGGGGAGGGGTGCAATTCCATTCATACAGACAGGATTACAGGATTCTTTCCACCAAATCAATCCTGCAGTTTCCTGGACATCTCCATTGTGTCCAGACAAACAAATAATACAGAATAAAATAAAATAAGAAACCAGCAAATGAAGCAAAAAACTAATCAAATAGCCCCTGCCGCAAGATTCACCTGTCTATTCTGTGTGAAGGCATCTGAGTGTGTTCTTCTGCGTAGGGAGAAAACCTGCCTTCAGTTGATGTAACCAGCCCCACCTTTGTAACAACCTATCAGATGGAGCTGATTAAAATAGCAACAACAGGAAATTCTCTGGCAGTCCAGTGGTTAGGACGCTGTGCTTTCACTGCCGAGGTCGTGGGATGATCCCTGGTCGGGGAACTAAGATCCCACAGTCTGCGTGGGGCGGCCAAATAAATCCCCCCAAAACCAAAAAACAAGACAAAGCAAAACAAAAAGAAACCACCACAACAACAGCAAACCTCCCTGTGTCTGCAGTAACATGTTCCACATGTAGTGGCTCGTACCAAATGGGAGAAGGAATATTAATTTTTACCCTGAATAATAACCCTTCAATTTAGAACTTTACGGGTTAAAACACACTTCCATACAGATTCTCTCATTTACTTCCTACAGACACAGGGTATAGGCAGGGTTTATCTTGTCCTCAGGGGATAGTAGGTGAACTCAAGCTCAATTAAATTACATGCCTGGACCCAAACCAGAAAACCAGCAGGGGGCAGAGCCAGGAGGAAGCCAACCCTTCAATCTCTGTTGCCAGGTCTTTGATGCTTTCCACAACCCGCTGTGGTTTCTCTTCAGAAGTTATTTCTTTTGAATTCCAGGTTTCTCCTTACTGTTTCCTCCAAATGCCATGCTTCTCATTTCTGTGCCTTTGATCCTGTTTTTTCAGTTGCTGGGATATTTCTGCCATCTTTCCTTCACCTGTGTAAATTCTATATATCCTCCAACACTGATATTATAATTTCTCAGCTTACACTCATCTTTTTCTAAAACCAAAGGTACATAATATACTCTGTAAAATTTAGTGCTAGATTGTTCATTAATGTTCTTTACTAGTTTCTTAAGTCAGTTTTCCCATTTTCCTGTTTTTCCATATTAGATATGAATTTTACCTCAAGGTCATAATATTTATATTGTGGCACACATATATAGTATACACACACGTACATGCACACACACACGCACATTTAATTTTTAGTACGAATTTGTCTGGTTCAGTGCTTTGTCTAACAAGGGCACCAAAGGACTATTTGTTCATTGATTAATTTATGTTCCATCTCTTTGACAGGATATTTACTCATAGTTGCCTTCCTTAGAGTCCCCAAGCAGTGTGGAAAATAGATGTTCTTTATTAGATACTTTTTGAATTAAATTGAATGTGTCCAATCACAACATACTAATATATAATGATTAAAGAAATGCCCTTGAGCTTTCATACAGATCTACTGTTAGCTAATTTATGCATATTTTTATGCAGTAAGAAAGCTAGCATAAAAAGTTATTTTTATATATGTTAATGAAATGAAATAATGAGAGTCACCAAATCGGGTTAATTTATATTTCTTTTTTTTTTCCTAAGGCACTAGAACTCATTTTAGTGAAACTGTTATATTCTTTGTATTTTATTTTTATACCCTCTTTTTGCTTCAACTATGTGAAACATTATTAAAACATAATATTATAATAGAGTACATTCTGGAGTAAAGGTACAGCCTCTGCTCATTGGTTTCATAATTAAAGACAAACAAACAAGAAAACAAGCCCTTGTGTGTTCTGCTTTAGCTATGGACTTGTACTGACTCAGAGAAAATGAGTCCAAAAGGCCCGTCAGCACATAATCTTCTCCCATTGTCACTGTAAGATCATTCACTGTGACGCATTTTCTGGTGTGGTTAGGAAACAGTCGGCACTCACATACCTGGGAAATGCTTCAGGTCTGCTTTCTCTTGTCTGTTCATCGTCAGTTTAATAAATAAAATAAAAAGCAATAACTTAGCCATTCCTTTAATGATGATTTTCAGCATCTCAGAAAGGCTGCTCACTGTCCAGGATGACAGAAGACACACGTGATTGTGTAAAGGAAAGTGGTTAAACAAAAGTTCTGGATAATTGCAAAAATGCTGCCCCTCCTCCCTCCTGCAGTCTAAGAAAACATCATCCAGACCAGCGTGGTTCTTAAGACACCTTGGATGTTTCTGGAATGTCTAAAATTCTATTTTGTTTCCTTTTCATTTTACGTTTCATTTTCTTACTTACTGTTGCTGATATATAGAAAAACAGATTTTCATATGTTGACTTTATAGTAAGAAACTTTATAAATTCTCTTCCAGTTTCTCATAATTCATCTGTTTATTACTTTGGATTTTTCCCTGTGTATAATCATATCATCTATGCATCTGCAAGTAATGACAGTTTGTTTCTTCCTTTCTAATACCTTATATTTCTTTCTTAACCGTATTAACTAGCTCCAACAGAGCTATTTTAATTCTCAAAAGGGATGTCTTATATATTTCACCATTAACTTGGATCTTTGCTATTGTTTTTACTTAGAGATATCAGTTAATTGGTTAAGAAAGTTTCTGGTGTGTTAAAAATCAATATTCTGGATATGTGCTTGATCTTACCAAAAGTTTTTCTGCATCTTTTGATGTGGCCATTTGATTTTTCTCCTTTTTCTCCTTTTGGTAAATATAGTAGATTATGATAATTGATCTTTATTGTTAAAATAACTTTTTACTCCTGAGATAAAATCAGATGTGCCAATGTATTATATCTTGTGTACATTTATTCATTATTGGAATGAATTTGCTTATTTTCTGGTATAATTCACTTGTTTGGATTTTTTTTTTTTTTCTTAAATGTGTGATAGAACTTACTGATGCAGTTGACTGAGATTGGAGTTTTGTTTGTGGAAATTTTTTTCACAATTGATTTGATTCTTTTAGTGGTTTTAAAAAATCCCATGTTTCCTGCTTATTACTGAGCCAGAGTTGGTAAATTACGTATTCATTTAATTTGTCCATTTCATGTAATTTTCAAATTTATTGGCAGAAAGTGTTCAAAATACCCACTTAGTGTTGTTTTAATAGCTATGATATCTGTAGGGATATTTCTGTTTTTTCTTGATAATTATCCAGAACTGTTTATTTTATTATTTCTTTCGCTTAGTTGGCCTACTTGATTTTTTGCTACTTGGTTGGCCTAATGCATTTTTTATTTGTTATTTTCGGATCTGAACATTATTTTTTCTTCTTTCTATGTTTTTTGGTGTTTATTTTGATTTTCTTTTCTCGCTAATTTTTAGGATAGTGGTATATTGAAATTCATTGATTTTTCACACCTTCAGAGTGGAGGTTAAACATTTAGAATCTGGAGTCAGACTGACTGGTTAAATGTGGCGATATGAAAAGTATGTAAAGGTCATCTGAAAAGGGGGAAAAAAACACAGCTCAAGAATTTCAGTAAAGTCTACTTATCCACGTTAATCCATACTAATAAAATGAATTCTAAAATTCAAAGTATGATTGGTACAAAATACTAGTGAATATTTATGTATAGAAGTTTGTGTGCATGTGTTTTACTAAAGTCTCATTTTCACTGTCTTTTAGAACTCATAACCTTAAGTTTAAAAAAAGTTTTCCAAATGCGTTTCTGTTTTCCAAAAATAGAAATTATTTCCTATTTTGACTCTGTACTGTTGCAATTAACATTTATTACTTCTTGGCATAATTATTAAAGATGTCATCTTTAATTTTCAAAAGTGTCCAGTGTAGATAATAAAAGATATGGTGATTGTAATTAACGCCTACTCAATTCTTCAGTTTTTAGGCTAAATTTTATATTCTCAAGAAAGTCTTCTGTAACATCCCAGACTAGATTTGGTCCCACTACTACAGCACTCTGCATTTATCTTTTGTAATATTGTACTTGTACTAGTGGTTTGTTCATCATCTCTCTTTCCTGCTAGATGTAATCCTTAGGAGACTGGAGCTTTGACCATTTTATTCAACAATGTAACCCCCAGAACCTAGTATAATGCATAGAAAATAGTAGATCAATATGCATGTTTCAATGAATTAAAGTTTTAAGTTCTGCATTTCAAGGAATTAAGCAAAATGTGTGCAGGCAAGGTGAACAAATGAAGAAAAACAGACCTTAAACAGCTTTTCATAGGCAATACAGAAGAGTCCACTGGGTCCTTTAGAGACATGATGCCAGATGATCTCTTTGGCTTTGAAGGTAGATTATCACAGATCTAGCTCCTCTTTCTTCCTCTTAAGGACGTGCCACCCTCTAGATATATATACAGGTTTATGCATGTGTGCATACATATTTACACAGAGAGAGGGAGAAAGAAAAGATGCACCTATTTGCTAATAGTAACTACCTCTGCATGTCAAAATTTATTTTATTCTTTATTCTTTGCTACCTTGCATATGATTTATGTTAGTTATCATAAATATAAAATTTATATTGATTATTTATTACTTGCATTTTAAAACAACGTAACTATACCAGACATTGGATTACGCCTTTAGCATTTAGCTAGAATTTCATATTATTAAAACCACTAAAAGTATCTGTTTGAAGAAGTAAATGGGTTGTCCACATACAGGTGTGATTTTTTTTTTTTTTCAGGAAGCATCAAGCTAAGGGTATACAACATTAGTACGTTAGGTAGTGATCGTAAATAATATATTTATAAAATCTAAATATTAAAAATGGCCACACATAATTTTGGACAATGAACTTTGCACCAAAACGTCCACAGTCAACATAAAACTCATTCTTTTAATGGTTGCTATACTTACAATGTTATACAACAGATTTGTAACTCAGAAACTTCGTTCTCTATTTTCATACTGTATAGAACGGAAGTTATTATGTTTAAGTTTATATATAAATTATTTGTAAGCTCATGTGATCTATGAATGCTCACTAACAAATATGAAAGAAAAAATAAAGAAGAGAAAATACATTTCCAGATATTAAGAGACCATTTCTGCAGAGAGGATAGAAATATTGGCATATTCATGGGATTGCTGCAATAAATCTTTTTTTTCCTTTGGCTAAGGACAACAATAATGGTTGAGCATTCAAGATTAAATCATGAGACAAAAGAAAAAGGAATCCTACTGGATTATTGTATTTTGGCCCATTCATCTTAAAATATTTTACTTATATGGAGTAAAACTGCAAAAAAATCAGTCATCTAGGAATTAAGCTGCTTAGTTGTGAAAATATAAAAATAAATTTAGCTTCTGTTTACAAGTCCATTTCTGGGCAGGTACTCACATAAATTCCAGTTTCTACTTGAAATAAAGGTCACGTGAAGCAAGGAAATCAGAATTTATATTCATTGGTTTCCCTTTGCACACATCAGAAAATGGAACGCTGTCAACAGTATTCATGATTGACTCTGGTTGCTAAACTTTCTTTTTACACACTCAGATACACAAGGTGAATAAAGAGAAAATTTAAAAATTATTATTGCCCAGAGTCAATTATTACCAAATCGCTTCTGTATGAACACAAACAACAACATAAACATTGTAATGCTTTTCTCATTTTTGATGCCCTCGAAAGAAACAGCTAATAGGAATGTTTCCTCTTGTGAACAGACTCTAGGGGCGGGGTTTAGAAATAGATGATAGCAAGAAGAAAAATTATTCCAATTATTTTTTTGAGACTCGCTGCTTAGCTTCCTCTTTATTTATCTTACCTCTTTCTTTTTCCTATCCTGTTTTCTAATAAAGCCAGAAGAGAAGCTAGATGAGCATCTCTTATGAGTGCTTGTAAAATATATAAATATTACTGCACATTACTATTATACACTGTTACTGAATAGGTCTACTGGACCCAGGCCAGGGTCCTAGCCTGGGCCAAGGCCCCATATCTGGGCTAGGGAAGTTCTTTTTCTGATCAGATTCATGGAGCCAATAACAAAACCGATGCTGAGACTGGAGCAGCACAAGCTTTATTCAGTGGCCAAAGAATGGAGAAGCGGGAACCTAGTTTGCAAATCAACTTCTCAACCCAGTTTGGGGTGGAGACACCAAATATATAGGAGGGTTAAGATAAAAGGGAGGGAATTAGAAAGAGTGGGAGGAACATTCATGACTTTCATGAGAACAGAGAACAGAGGTGTGGTTTGGACCCAGAACTGATGCAGCTCTCCTCTTCCGTCCTTGTATGGACTTTTCCAGTTGTCATGGCAGCTGTCAACTGTCTGGTGCTGTTGGGTGTGTCATTTAGCTAGTGTATTACAGTGAGCGTATAATGAGGCTCAAGGTCTACTGGTTCTAACCAGTTCTTGTTTTTTTTTTCTCTTTGCAGATTCCTCCCGAAACTTAGGTAAGTGTAATTGGTTTCTATTCGAGGGAGGGGCAGGGGTATGACTCTGGGGCAACAGCCTTGGTACCAATATTAATGTAGCACCTATGCTCTGAACTGTCACTCACTGCCCGCTTGCGCAAAACTACTGTCCAGCGATTGGAATTTGAAGTTGATAAGGAGCTTTGTCAGACAGATTTATAACTAGCTACCTTTTGAGAAAAGGTACCTCAGGGTAGATCAGTGCGCTCCAATAGAACCACTTATCACTGCACTAAATGCCATGATTCTGTTTGTTATTTGATTCTATTCTTCCTCCGATCTTGGGATTCAGGTCATCTCTGATTGGTCTTGTCTTGGCCTGAAGTGCAACCATGCAAGCCAGGGGAGCCTGAATTATTTTCTTTACTTGATTTGGTCATGATATTAAAATTGATTCCATCAGCCCTGGATCCTGCTTGCTCTCTGGAAACCTCTGAGGAGCAGGGGCACAGGCCAGATATTGGCCTCTCTTGTTACTGAGCCTGGAGAAAGTCTGAATACTATGCATCTTCAAAAAAAGCTAACTAAACACATAAAAAAGACAAAAGAAATTTCAAGGAGGACTTGTAGCTTGGTTTGCAGTTTATAGGCTAATTGTATTCCCAGATGCAGAGAAAACAATGTATAGTGGTCCACAAATCTGCATTGGGCTAAAAATTTTTTTAAATGCCATGCACACCCCTCTATCCATATGCACACACGAACACTCTCCCACGTTCTCTCCTCAGTCAGTTGCATATTGGAAAAATGCAAAATAGATAAAGTTTGATTTTTAATGCCAGTCCCTCAAAGCTATGTCAATTTTGACAGTTCTTATTTCCTCCTTTCTCTCCTATCTCCAGGAACCCAGCCCTCATCTCAAATAAACATTCACCAAACATAACAACAATAAGAGGTTAAAGACCTCCTAAATGCTCTTGCAAGCAGAAGGAATACAAGGGTGATCAGGAAATAGCCTTTCCTGTAGGAAACTCACTGCCTAATAAGGCCTTTGCTGTAACTTCTGGCAAGGAAGTGAGGAAGGTTTGGGGCTATGAGGGGAATTAGAAAGAAAATTCCACTTGTTCATCTTTGAGTGAATAGCACCTTATTTTCTAATTGGGGAACAATGACAGGATAGGTAGTGATGTAATTTACATTGAACAATTATTATTAGCCAGGCATTAGTCTACTAATTTTATATGTCAGCTCATCTAATTCGCATAATAAACTTATTTGATGATTATTTTCATCTACCTGTTTATACTCCTGTTGCTAGACTGTTAGTCTAGATATCAGGAACTCAACAGGCAGGCACTCTGATGATAAATGCTTTCCGTAGGACATCAATCATCACTCCATGTTATGGATGAGAAAAACTCAGGCTCAGGAGCTTATCTGCTTAACCACAGACTAACAGCAAGTGGGAGTCAAGGTGCTCGTTTGATGGAAATCCTTAGAGCATTTTTACTAAATATTTCATTGCCTCTAGTAAGAGAGATGATTATATTTTTAATTTTTAAGTAAGTTTTCCTTTTCTGAGAGTCAGTGGAGGGAGAAGAGTGAAGGGCCCTCAGATTCTCCTCTTGCAGTAGTTTCAACCACGGTGGTATTTAATACATTAGCAATATAGAAAATGTCTTCAACACTTCAAAAGATACTGCAAATCAGTTATCACATCACTGATGCAGAGTTACCTAGAAGTCCCAACATATTTTCTGTGTTTTCTTTTAATGACTCAAGAGTTTTGCAGCTCAGAGTTCTGTTTCTGTTTTTGTTTTAATTTAGTGAATTACTTAATGCTGGACCTGAGATTCGACCTGTGCACTGATTACAGGTAAGAGGTTTGGGAAGTGAAGGGGAGGAAGGAGGAAGAGATTTAATCGGCTCAAAACATAGTCTCTTTATCCCTCCTCTAAAAATATTCTCCTGATTTATACTGATTAAATAAAATATGAATCGAATTTCCTGTTTGTTCAGCTTAAAAGATCGGCTTTAGAGGATTTTGTGCTTTTTCTTTTTCATGTAATTGCAGGCAGAGAAGGGCAAAAGGGTAGTAATCTTTGGAAGATTTATTAAAAGAAAAGTAAGCCTATTTAGATTCTAGCTAAAAGAAATGAATTAGCAAATGCACGTGGGCCCGCACGTGTGTGTGTATGTGCATGTATGTGTTGAATATCATTACTTATTACTCAACAAAGCTACAATAAAAGATCTCACCTCAAAATTTTTAGGATTTAAGCAATGCTCAAGCGATGCTGATGTTTGTTCGCAAAGCCATGAGTAGTAAGGCTTGAAGTGTTTCTTTGGGAGGGAGAGTCCGGGTTGCTGTATGATTCTATGAAAGGGTCTGCGTATTAGGCTTGCCTTCCAACCTGTTGACAATGTACTGACCTCAGAAATGCTAGGTGAATAGCATTTCTTTATAAAGCTAAAGGAATACACATTCTGACACAAACTGCTAGATAGTGCTTACTACTTACTGATGTAATTATACTCTGTAGGAGTGGGGAAGAGTACGGGAGGGTCTGTGATACTGTGACGAGATGGCAAAAATAGAAAGAAATGGAAATTGCTGATTGTACGGGGTGGGGAGAAGCATACAGTGAAAAGAAACGTGATCCACAGAGCCGTGAGCTGCCTTTAAGTGGTGGAGTGTCAGAGCCCTCCTTGAAAATGAGTACTTTCCAAATGGCCCTCCCTTCTCAAAATCAACTTCTGATACCTCAGTCAAAATTAAACACTTCATTTGCCTTTCTGCTGAACTCCTTAAACCTCAGTTTACCTCCTGCTTTATTTGGCCCTATGTGTATTTACTTTTGCACATGACTCTCATCTGTTAATTAAACGCAACAGAGCACAGCCAGAAAGACCATGGGATATGGAATCAGTGTGCCTGGGTTCATATCCTGGCTCAGATGCTGATGAGTTCTGTGTTTTGAGCAAATCAACCATCCTGTACCTCAGTTCCTTTCTCTGTAAAATAGGCATATTAATAGTACCTACCACACGGGGTTGTTTTAAAAATTAAAGTTAATTTATATGAAGTAAATAGAATATAGCCTGGTGTATAGAATGTACTTGTTATTATCATAATAAATAGATTGAGTTTTTAAAATTTTCTACTCCTCCTAACCAGATACAGTGGGTATGCTATTTGGTCATTCAAAGAAAACCAGGAAAACCTTATAAAATAAATGGAGGCAATGATTAATGATATATTCTACCTATATGATTTGAACCCCAGTCTATTCCTAATAGAGTAGCTCACAAAAAGTACAGAAATTACTTCAAGAGTGTATATTTTTAGATATTGAGCTGCATGTGCTGCTTGTAAATTTTGGAGATTAATCCTTTGTCAGTTGCTTCATTTGCAAATATTTTCTCCCATTCTGAGGGTTGTCTTCTCATCTTGTTTATGGTTTCCTTTGCTGTGCAAAAGCTTTTAAGTTTCATTAGGTCCCATTTGTTTATTTTTGTTTTTATTTCCATTTCTCTAGGAGGTGGGTCAAAAAGGATCTTGCTGTGATTTATGTCACTGAGTGTTCTGCCTATGTTTTCCTCTAAGAGTTTGATAGTGTCTGGCCTTACATTTGGGTCTTTAATCCATTTTGAGTTTATTTTTGTGTATGGTGTTAGGGAGTGTTCTAATTTCATCCTTTTACATGTACCTGGTCAGTTTTCCCAGCACCACTTATTGAAGAGGCTGTCTTTTCTCCATTGTATATTCTTGCCTCCTTTACCAAAGATAAGGTGACCATATGTGCGTGGGTTTATCTCTGGGCTTTCTGTCCTGTTCCTTTGATCAATATTTCTGTTTTTGTGCCAGTACCATACTGTCTTGATTACTGTAGCTTTGTAGTATAGTCTGAAGTCAGGGAGCCTGATTCCTCCACTATGGAGAGCAGTATGGAGGTTCCTTAAAAAACTAAAAATAGAACTACCATACAACCCAGCAGTCCCACTACTGGGCATAAACCCTGAGAAAACCATAATTCAAAAAGAGTCATGTACCAATGTTCATTGCAGCTCTATTTACAGTAGCCAGGACATGGAAGCAGCCTAAGTGTCCATCAACAGATGAATGGATAAAGAAGATGTGGCACATATATACAATGGAATATTACTCAGCCATAAAAAAAGAAACGAAATTGAGTTATTTATAGTGAGGTGGATGGACCTAGAGTCTGTCATACAGAGTGAAGTAAGTCAGAAAGAGAAAAACAAATACCGTATGCTAACACATATATATGGAATCTAAAAAAAAAAAAGGTCATGAAGAACCTAGGGGCAAGATGGAAATAAAGACACAGACCTACTAGAGAATGGACTTGAAGATACGGGGAGGGGGAAGGGTAAGCTGCGACAAAGTGGGAGAGTGGCATGGACACATATACACTACCAAATGTAAAATAGGTAGCTAGTGGGAAGCAGCTGCATAGCACAGGGAGATCAGCTTGGTGCTTTGTGACCACCTAGAGGGGTGGGTTAAGGAGGGTGGGAGGGAGGGAGACGCAAGAGGGAAGAGATATGGGGACATATGTATATCTATAACTGATTCACTTTGTTATAAAGCAGAAACTAACATACCATTGTAAAGCAATTATACTCCAGTAAAGATGTTTAAAAAAAAAAAGGTGTATATTTTTAGCCCATCTTCTAAATAAGAGATACAGAGTAGTAAACGTAATTAACTCAAACTTCTTTTTCAGTATCCAAATAGCTTCTTACCAGGGGCTATAGAAGCTAGCGTGTATCTTCAGATGTTCCCATAAAACATGAAACAAGGGAATTCATCCAAAAAAGTCAGCAACAGAGCTCCCCAACTGGACAAATTACTTATTTTTAAAATATATGCAATACACTTATTCAACTACAATTTATTTAGTGCTCTTAGGCATCAGATGTTTGACATGTGTTGTATACACTGAAATGACTTTAATTTTGTCTTTCAAATTTGATAGAAGAGAAAACATGGTGAGTTGACATGTAATCAGAGAAACAAAAGAAGATGGGAATGACATAGTGTTTTAAAATACTAAACACCAGGCTAGAAGAATTCAGAGAAAGGAATGCTGGATAATTCCTCAGAAAGGAGGTCTGATTGGTTTAAGTTTTGGAATTGGGTTTTTCAAGAATTTCATCAGGTCATCCAGTGGGATACAGAGACACTATCAACAGGGATTCAAGGAACTAGAAGTGCTCTAGAAGGAGCTAACAGAGATGCAGGTGTCACTGGACAGACTGAGGAATTTAGGGAAATGAAGCTGGAAAGATCAACACAACGTGCTTTGAAAGCTTTGCTAAGACTTTATTCCATTGGCGGTAGGGCTATAGAAAATATTTGAGGGAATGAGGATCTAGAGAGAATTCTGGAAATATAATTCTGATGGCAAGATGTGGCATGGATTGGAAACGCATGCTGGATTAAGAAAATGCAATTACAAGACCACACTGTTAACATTGTCCAGGAGAACTGTAAGAGCCTACAGAGAATGGTGGTAGTGGGAAAAGATCAAAGGGTGAATTTAAGACAAATACTGATTATACAGTTATCAGAATTTAAATATAAATTAGAAGTTTTGATTGAAGAACAGGGAAAATCAAAGATGGCTCTGATCTTTCTTGCTTTCACCACAAGGAAGAAAATGATTCCATTTATTGAGATGGGGGACAGTGGAGGGAGAAAACTTGCAAGGGGTTGGGGCTAATGCTTTCAGTTTTGAGAAGTGGATTTTGATTTTCCAGGGAAAGATAATGAGACAATAACCAGGAGACAGTTGGCTTTCTGAGTTTGGGGCTCATTAAAGAGAGTCGGGGGGGGCAGGAGAAAGATCTTGGAGCTTCTAACAGGGTGTTGTTTGAAACTGGAAAAAATGGCCCTACTAAGAGCTGGAGGAGCAGAAGAAAGAAGACATTTGTCTATTTTGCACTATATGAAAAACACTATACTAGACTGTTTAGCTGTGTTGTTTAATTAAGGTCAAGGTCACAGATGTAAACATAGGACAAAGCAGTATTTACTGGATGAATTGATGAATAAGAGTTAACATAGGAAAACAGGGACCATCAACACTGGTATGGAGAAGCACAAGATGAGTCCCTCCGAGGACAAAGGGGGGAGATTTATTTCAAGGGAGGTGATGGTTAGCAGTGTCACATGCTGCACAGATATTGGGCAGAGTGAAGACCTGGCACATTGTAATTGGCAATTAGGATAGTTATCCTGATTTATTTTTTGTTTGATTGCAATTTCTGGAAACATAGTTCATCGCTGTAAAACATCAATCGACTATTTAATTTTACGTCATCCTTGTTCATTATGACCCTGGGAAAGAGTCTGAAGAACTGAACAGCCCAGCCAGCCCTGGAAAGGTATCATTTAACTGATGTCTGCATCGTGATTATCTTCTCCCATGCAGAGTTGGGTTCTAGGGACGCCAACTGCTTATACTGTTAGCAGTGGCTGCAGAGTCTGTTACAAGAAGCAGTGGAGAAAGTCAGGTGAAATGGGAAAAGAAAATAGGGTCTCATGTTATATTTAGCCAAGTCTATATGTTTTCATTTGGATCTATAGGGAGCATTAATGGGGCTGTATTATCAAAAGGATTTTCCTCTTTTCTCTTTCTAAGGCAGGAAAAACAGCTAAAAATTTTATAAGATTGCCTAATCCTCATATAGGTTATGCCAAGTTGGCAAAGACCCTTGGTGGCCTAAGTGTCTCTCTGTGGATGGCTGCCAGTTATTGTTTTGTCTGTATATTTGGCAAATGTCGAAGTGTCATTGATTCACCTGCTGTTGGAAGGATCTTCTCTGTTGGGGTGGGATGTGAAGAGGGTGAATGAATATATACAGGGTCTCTTTATCTCCATCAAGAAGTGAAGGTATAACAGCAGCAAATAGTTATTTCCTTTGCTTCCCCAAGGAACAAACCAAAAGATTAAAGAACAGAATGCAAAGGACGAAAAAGCAAGCAAAGAAAGGCCCTACAGGCAGCGGTGTGTTGTTGAATGGGCTCACCAGAAAAAAAGAAAACCCTATTTTGTATCATTTGACAGTTTCTGAGTCATACTCTCACCATGGCCAATTTCAAACTATCCAGAGTTTAAACACCAGTTTGCAAAACGTCTGAGCAATTAATAATCAGGTCTAGTGAGCCATGCAAGCTAGTTTCAGCACGTCACTGCCTCTGTGTGTGTGCTGCAGGGGTGGGGTTAGGTCAGAGAATCGGGTGTATTTTTTGATAGCATATTTACCATTGTAAGGAATCATCTTTGTCTTTTTTATCTGCCTTTCTTAACTTACCTTTGCACTGGGAATAACTGTCAATACCTCAACAATCTTTGTGTTATTTCATTACATTTTGGAGATTTGCTAGTCCACTCCCAAGATGGAGGAAAAGGACAAGCCTTGAAGGACGAATTTCAAGTTCCTTTCCTCCCCAAATCACGTGTAAATAGAGCCCCTGCGTGCTCAGAATTGACTTTGTTTCACAGTAAGGCTAAAGCGGACCCTTGTTTAACTGCTGTTTTTAGGCTTCATCAGGGCATCTGTCGTTACTGGTCAGATATTTCAAATCACTTTAAATTAAGAGAATGTGGTCCAGGGAACCATAAGTAACCTCTCAATTCAAAAGAGAAAAACAACTAAAAAATTAAGATAAAAATCAAATACATATATGGGTTACTTTTTTTTTGAACGACAGCCTAGGAATAAATACAGATTATGATTTTTAAATTATACTAAAGAATTCCACTGTCAAGTGTGAGTGTATATAAGAATCATGATTATATAAAATCAGTTTAAAGAGTTTATCTTAAACTATAATCAAAATGAGGAACTGTTATTTAAAAAAATTTTTTTAATTTAATTTTATTTTTAATTAAATTTAATTAAAAATTTAATTAAAATTTAATTAAAATCGAATTAAATTTTAATTTAATTAATTAAATTTAATTAATTAAATTTAATTAAAAATTAAATTTTTAATTTAATTTTATTTTTTTATACAGCAGGTTGTTATTAGTTATCCATTTTATACATATTAGTGTTTACATGTCAAGCCCAATCTCCCAATTCATACCACCACCACCACCCCACCACTTCCCCCCTTGGTGTCCATACGTTTGCTCTCTACATCTGTATCTCAATTTCTGCCCTGCAAACTGGTTCATCTGTACCATTTTTCTAGGTTGCACATATATGCGTTAATATACAATATTTCTTTAACTCTTTCGGACTTCACTCTGTATGACAGTCCCTAGATTCATCCACATCTCTACAAATTATCCAATTTCATTCATTTTAATGGCTGAATAATATTCCATTGTATATAGGTACCACATCTTCTTTATCCATTCGTCTGTTGATGAATTAGGTTGCATTTAGGTGGCTTCCATGACCTGGCTATTGTAAATAGTGCGGCAATGAATATTGGGGTGCATGTGTCTCTTTGGATTATGGTTTTCTATGGGTATATGCCTAGTAGTGGGATTGCTGGGTCATATGGTAATTCTGTTTTTAGTTTTTTAAGGAACCTCCATACTGTTCTCCATAGTGACTGTATCAATTTACATTCCCACCAACAGTGCAAGACGGTTCCCTTTTCTCCACACCCTCTCCAGCATTTGTTGTTTATAGATGTTCTGATGACCCCCATTCTAACTGGTGTGAGGTGATACCTCATTTAAGTTTTGATTTGCATTTCTCTAATAATTAGTGATGTTGAGCAGCTTTTCATGTGCTTCTTGGCCATTCGTATGGCTTCTTTGGAGAAATGTCTATTTAGGTCTTCTTCATTTTTGGATTGGGTTGTTTGTTTTTTTAATATTGAGCTGCATGAGCTGTTTGTATATTCTGGAGATTAATCCTTTGTTGATTCGTTTGCAAATATTTTCTCCCATTCTGAGGGTTGTCTTTTCATCTTGTGTGTAGTTTCCTTTGCTTTGCAAAAGCTTTTAAGTTTCATTAGGTCCCATTTGTTTATTTTTGTTTTTACTTCCATTTATCTAGGAGGTGGATCAAAAAAAGATCTTGCTGTGATTTATGTCAAAGAGTGTTCTTCCTATGTTTTCCTCTAAACGTTTTATAGTGTCCACTCTTACATTTAGGTGTCTAATCCATTTTGAGTTTATTTTTGAGCATGGTGTTAGGGAGTGTTCTAATTTCATTCTTTTACATGTAGCTGTCCAGTTTTCCCAGCACCACTTATTGAAGAGACTGTCTTCTCTCCATTGTATATCCTTGCCTCCTTTGTCATAGATTAGTTGACCATGGGTGCATGGGTTTATCTCGGGGCTTTCTATCCTGTTCCATTGATCTGTATTTCTGTTTTTGTGCCAGTACCATACTGTCTTGATTACTGTAGCTTTGTAGTATAGTCTGAAGTCAGCGAGTCTGATTCCTCCAGCTCCATTTTTTTCCCTCAAGACTGCTTTGGCTATTCAGGGTCTTTTGTGTCTCCATACAAATTTTAAGATTTTTTGTTCTAGCTTTGTGAAAAATGCCATTGGTAATTTGATAGGGATTGCATTGAATGTGTAGAATGCTTTGGGTAGTACGTTATTTTCACAATATTGATTCTTCCAATCCAAGAACATGGTATATCTCTCCAAACATTTGTGTCATCTTTAATATCTTTCATCAGTGTCTTAGAGTTTTCTGCATACAGGTCTCTTGGCTCCCTTGGTAGGTTTATTCCTAGGTATTTTATTCTTTTTGTTGCAGTGGTAAATGGGAGTGTTTCCTTAATTTCTCTATCAGATTTTTCATCATTAGTGTATAGGAATGCAAGAGATTTCTGTGCATTAATTTTATATCCTGCAACTTTACCAGATTCATTGATTAGCTCTAGTAGTTTTCTGGTGGCATCTTTAGGATTCTCTATATATAGTATCATGTCATCTGCAAACAGTGACAGTTTTACTTCTTCTTTTCCAATTTGTATTCGTTTTATTTCTTTTTCTTCTCTGATTGCCATGGCTAGGACTTCCCAAACTATTTTGAATAATAGTGGTGATAGTGGACATCCTTGTCTTGTTCCTGATCTTAGAGAAAATGCTTTCAGTTTTTCACCATTGAGAATGATGTTTGCTGTGCGTTTGTCCTATATGGCCTTTATTATGTTGAGGCCATGTATGCCCACTTTCTGGAGACTTTTTGTCATAAATCAGTGTTGACTTTGTCAAAAGCTGTCTCTGCATGTATTGAGATGATCATATGGTTTTTATTCTTCAATTTGTTTATATGGTGTATCACATTGATTGATTTGCGTACATTGAAGAATCCTTGCATCCCTGGGATAAATCCCACTTGATCATGATGTATGATCCTTTTAACGTGTTGTTGGATTCTGTTTGCTAGTATTTTGTTGAGGATTTTTGCATCTTTATTCATGAGCGATATTGGTCTGTAATTTTCTTTTTTTACATTATCTTTGTCTGGTTTTGGTATCAGGGTGATGGTGGCCTCATAGAATGAGTTTGGGAGTGTACCTTCCTCTGCAATTTTTTGGAAGAGTTTGAGAAGGATGGGTGTTAGCTCTTCTCTAAATGTTAGATAGAATTCACCTGTGAAGCCATCTGGTCCTGGACTTTGTTGGAAGATTTTATTTTATTTTTTATTTTATTTTATTTTTTTGCGGTACATGGGCCTCTCACTGTTGTGGCCTCTCCCGTTGCGGAGCACAGGCTCCGGACGTGCAGGCTCAGGGGCCATGGCTCACGGGCCCAGCCGCTCTGTGGCATGTGGGATCTTCCCGGACCAGGGCACAAACCCACGTCCCCTGCATCGGCAGGCAGACTCTCAACCACTGCGCCACCAGGGAAGCCCTGTTGGAAGATTTTTAATCACAGTTTCAATTTCATTACTTGTGATTGGTCTGTTCATATTTTCAATTTCTTCCTGGTTCAGTCCTGGAAGGTTATACCTTTCTAAGAATTTGTCCATGTCTTCCAGGTTGTCCACTTTATTGGTATAGAGTTGCTTGTAGTAGTCTCTTAGGATGCTTTGTATTTCTGCGGTGTCTGTTGTAACTTCTCCTTTTTCATTTCTAATTTTACTGATTTGAGTCCTCTCTCTCTTTTTCTTGATGAGTCTGGCTAATGGTTTATCAATTTTGTTTATCTTCTCAAAGAACCAGCTTTTAGTTTTATTGATCTTTGCTATTGTTTTCTTTGTTTCTATTTCATTTATTTCTGCTCTGATCTTTATGATTTCTTTCCTTCTGCTAACTTTGGGTTTTGTTTGTTCTTCTTTCTCTAGTTCCTTTAGGTCTAAGGTTAGATTGTTTATTTGATATTTTTCTTGTTTCTTGAGGTAGGCTTATATAGGCATTTGGATTGTCGTGTTTTCATTGTCATTTGTCTCTAGATATTTTTTGATTTCTCCTTTGATTTCTTCAGTGATCTCTTGGTTATGTAGTAACGTATTGTTTAGCCTCCATGTGTTTATGTTTTTTACGTTTTTTTCCCTGTAATAGATTTCTAATCTCATAGCATTGTGGTCAGAAAAGCTGCTTGATATGATTTCAATTTTCTTAAATTTTCTGAGGCTTGATTTGTGACCCAAGATGTGATCTATCCTGGAGAATGTTCCGTGTACACTTGAGAAGAAAGTGTAATCTGCTGTTTTTGGATGGAATGTCCTATAAATACCAATTAAATTTATCTGTTCTATTGTGTTATTTAAAGCTTGTGTTTCCTTATTAATTTTCTGTTTGGATGATCTGTCCATTGGTGTAAGTTTGGTATTATAGTCCCCCACTATTATTGTGTTACTGTCGATTTCCTCTTTTATAGCTGTTAGCACCTTATGTATTGAGGTGCTCCTTTGTTGGGTGCATATATATTTATAATTGTTATATCTTTTTCTTGGATTGATCCCTTGATCATTATGTAGTGTCCTTCCTTGTCCCTTGTAACATTCTTTATTTTAAAGTCTATTTTATCTGATATGAGTATTGGTACTCCAGCTTTCTTTTGATTTCCATTTGCATGTAATATCATTTTCCATCCCCTCACTTTCAGTCTGTATGTGTCCCTAGGTCTGAAGTGGGTCTCTTATAGATAGCATATATATGGGTCTTGTTTTTATATCCATGTAGTGAGCCTGTGTCTTTTGGTTGGAGCATTTAATCCGTTCACATTTAAGGTAATTATTGATATGTATGTTCCTATTACCATTTTCTTAATTGTTTTGGGTTTTTTTTTAATAGGTCCTTTTCTTCACTTGTGTTTCCCACTTAGAGAAGCTCCTTTAGCATTTGTTGTAGAGCTGGTTTGGTGATGCTGAATTCTCTTAGCTTTTGCTTGTCTGTAAAGCTTTTGATTTCTCCATGACTCTGAATGAGATTCTTACCAAGTAGAGTAATCTTGGTTGTAGGTTTTTCCCTTTCATCATTTTAAATATGTCATGCCACTCCCTTCTGGCTTGTGGAGTATTCTGCTGAGAAATCAGCTGTTAACGTTATGGGAGTTCCCTTGTATGTTATTTGTCATTTTCCCCTTGCTGCTTTCGATAATTTTTCTTTGTCTTTAATTTTTGCCAATTTGATTACTGTGTGTCGTCACATGTTTCTCTTTCTTTGTCTTTAATTTTTGCCAATTTGATTACTGTGTGTCATCACATGTTTCTCTTTGGGTTTATCCTGTATGGGACTCTCTGTGCTTCCTGGACTTGGGTGGCTATTTCCTTTCTCATGTTAGGGAAGTTTTCGACTATAATCTCTTCAGATATTTTCTTGGGTCCTTTCTCTCTCTCTTCTCCTTCTGAGACCCCTATAATGCGAATGTTGTTGCATTTAATGTTGTCCCCAAGGTCTCTTAGGCATCTTCATTTCTTTTCATTCTTTTTTCTTTATTCTGTTCCGCAGCAGTGAATTCCACCATTCTGTCTTCCAGGTCACTTATCCGTTCTTCTGCCTCAGTTATTCTGCTATTGATTCCTTCTAGTGTATTTTTCATTTCAGTTATTGTGTTGTTCATCTCTGTTTGTTTGTTCTTTAATTCTTCTAGATCTTTGTTAAACATTTCTTGCATCTTCTCTATCTTGGCCTCCATTCTTTTTCTGAGGTCCTAGATCATCTTCACTATCATTATTCTGAATTCTTTTTCTGGAAGGTTGCCTATGTCCACTTCATTTAGTTGTTTTTCTGGGGTTTTATCTTGTTCCTTCATCTGGTACATAGCCCTCTGCCTTTTCTGTCTTTCTGTTAATGTGGCTTTTGTTCCACAGGATGCAGGATTGTAGTTCTTCTTCGAGGAGCTGTTATTTTTAAGCTTTGGTTTTTCATCAATTAGCATTTCATAAAAAGCCGTGTAAGGAGATGTTGAGTTAAACTTTTTTCTTTTATTAACATTCATATCACGGACTCTGTTATTAATATATTTTATTACTATTAAAGGTTCATTGACTTTGTCAACACTGGGAGAAAATAAAATGACTTTACATAACCATAAGTTACTATAACATATGGACTTTCAGCAGCGATTCTCTTGCTTTCAAATTTTGCTGAGCTACAGAAGAAATGTCTATAATTAAGGCGCTCGTGGTTATCCTTGTTCAAATCTCTGCTCAGCTAAATTAAGAATACTGCTAGTGTTAATTGATATCCTAAAATACGCTTTTACAACTTTGCCCAGCTTGAGTTCCTACTGATCTATGCATCACACATAATTACTTAAATAGAAATAACTTGTTTGGACAGTAAAGTTTCTTAGGAATACAAAGTTCTGTCATATTTGAACAACTGATGTTTAGGAAGTCTTTGTTTTTGGCTATTTTGATAGTAATCACCAATGTCTGAGGATGTAATGGAGGGATGGGAAAAGAAAAGGGAACACACAGGGAAGTTTTCCATGTTTCATTTTAAGACTTTGAGAGCCAAGTGAACAGATTTGCAAGGACAGATTGAGGGTTGTGAGTTGCAACAAAGTAATTGTACCTTCCATCAGCTTCATACAGCCAAGATCTTTGGGTTCTGGAGCACTGGATTAGCCAAGGTTAAAGAAATCTCTGCTAAACTCTCATCAAAACATGTGTAAACACTTTCTCTGCCACTTACTAATCCTGATTCAAAATAATATTAAAAATATCTCCCGGGCTTCCCTGGTGGTGCAGTGGTTGAGAGTCTGCCTGCCGATGCAGGGGACGCGGGTTCGTGCCCCGGTCCGGGAAGATCCCGCATGCCGCAGAGTGGCTGGGCCCGTGAGCCATGGCCGCTGGGCCTGCGCGTCCGGAGCCTGTGCCCTGCAACGGGAGAGGCCACAACAGTGAGAGGTCTGCGTACCGCAAAAAAAAAAAAAAATCTCCCAAGATGTAATAAATGAACCGTTGTCATGTTATTACAGGATCATGTTCATAATAAATGTATTTGAAAGGCTTATTTACTTAAAAAAGTAAATACTTAAAAAGTTAATCTTGATTAGTTAAAAAAATATTTCTTTTCTACTACTTCATTGTGTATGTGTGTGTGTGTGTGTATACAACTTTGAGTTTTTTATAATCACTTACCTTTTCCAAACAATCCAAATAGTATTAACCTCTCTCTGGTTTGAGAGATAGGCTGATAATCTGATGCACTCTGGAACTCTTACTCTTCAACACTTCTAAATATCTTGAGCTTCATGTCAAAAAATCTAAGGAATTAAGATTCTTGTCTTTCGTAAATGTTCTCAGGTTTGGTGAAATATGACAAGTGATGAATTTGTTATTAGGCATTCATGCCATTGTCACAACCCCTCTCTTTTCAAATAGTGAGATGTTACTCCAGTGGCTTGGAAATTTACTAAACTGATTACTGAGCAACTGAGAATAGCTCTGATGCATCTGTTAAATATTTCATAGAGACAAGGCAAATAAAGTAGAAATTACTTTGCGGAAAACGGGATACCCTCAAGCAGCCAGAAGGTCTCACCAATATCCCCTTCGAATAATTTATTTTCCTTCCATATCCAGAATATAAAAATATTTTCAAAGTCTTCAAAACATTTTACCCTTAATAAAAGCAGAGCAAAAAACCCAAAGAGTTTAATAGTAGGTACTTGGTTTTGGTTTAACAACTCACTGCATAAATTTAAAATATTCTTACCTTTTAGTTCTTCCAACACACTTCTATAAGGTAAAATACCTTCTAGAGCATGAAATATTTGGAATCTTCTTCAGTGCACAGTTATTTTTATTCCAGAATAAGACTCATTCAGGTACAGAGTGTTCATTTTTCAGCTGCACATTGTGTATATCATACAATTTCTCCTTACTTAACTTGGCATAGTTTAAAAAAATAGATTCGTAAGGCACCTTTATTTTTTTTCTTTTGCACAATTTCTTTTTTTGTGGTTGTTGGAACATCTTATTTCTGTCTCTGCCTCTTGTTGACCACTCTCTCTCTCTCTCTCTCTCACTCACACACACAGACACACACACACACACACAATTCTTAGATCCCTGTAGAAACTGGATACTTTCCTGTGAAAGTTTTAGGTTTATTCTCATTTGACTTGCTCTTCTACACAATTACATTGTTCATGTCTCCTGAACTCTTGTCCAATACACTTTACAACTGTCTTTGATTCGCGTCACTTTTTTTTTTAACATCTTTATTGGAGTATAATTGCTTTACAATGGTGTGTTAGTTTCTGCTGTATAACAAAGTGAATCAGCTATACATTTACATATATCCCCATATCCCCTCCCTCTTGCATCTCCCTCCCACCCTCCCTATCCCACCCCTCTAGGTGGTCACAAAGCACCGAGCTGATCTCCCTGTGCTATGCAGCTGCTTCCCACTAGCTATCTACTTTACATTTGGTATTGTATATATAAAATATATCTATTTTACGTTTGGTATTGTATATATGTCAATGCTACTCTCTCACTTCGTCCCGGCTTACCCTTCCCCCTCCCCGTGTCCTCTGGTCCATTCTCTACATCTGCCTCTTTATTCCTGTCCTGCCCCTAGGTTCATCGGAACCTTTTTTTTTTTTTTTAGATTCCACATATATGTGTTAGCATATGGTATTTGTTTTTCTCTTTCTGACTTCACTTTGCATGACAGACTCTAGGTCCATCCACCTCACTACAAATAACTCAATTTCGTTTCTTTTTATGGCTGAGTAATATTCCATTGTATATATGTGTCACATCTTCCTTATCCATTCATCTGTCGATGGACACTTAGGTTGCTTACATGTCCTGGCTATTGTAAATAGAGCTGTAATGAACATTGTGGTACATGACTCTTTTTGAATTATGGTTTTCTCAGGGTATATGCCCAGTAGTGGGATTGCTGGGTCATGGTCATATGGTAGTTCTATATTTAGTTTTTTAAGGAACCTCCGTACTGTTCTCCGTAGTGGCTGTATCCATTTACATTCAGTGGGACTGTTTTAACCTGAGTCTTCATCTCTGCTCCCGTATCCATTTTGTCTCTTCCCAGTGTGCTTTCCATACAGTTACGTTAATTCAGCTGTGCTTTGGTTGCATCTCATTATAGTAGAGACAACCTGATGTTTATATCCCAGGAGTCAAATCGTTGAGTCCACACAGTCAGTGTTTCCCACAGGTCATCTGTGAAGCCATCATTTGATGAGAGGCTGCTGGGCCTGGTTTCTGTCTGAACGTTTGCCTGCCACTGGTTCTGATCAGCATCACTATTTTGGTTACAATTTCTGTTTTCCATTGTTCAAGTTTAAAAAAAATTTATTTGCTTGTTTTTCTACTTATTCATGATTATCTGTATACATACAGTTACAGAGAGAGGAAAATGTGCATCTATCTATCCATGATAAAATGACTAAAATAGAACATCCATACATGTCATTTCACTAATTAAATTGATAGAAATTAATCACAGACTATTATTTCAATCTTCCTTTTTTGTCATTACCACTTGAAATAGTTTATAATAACTGGTTGTTCATTGGTCTGTCATTGTTTTAGGTGTTTCACGTTACTGGCAGTGGAGATATTCATTGTCTATTGGGATAGAGATAAAAATTGGTCAGAAGTAAAGGAACAATTTTTAACATGGAAAATGGTTAATAGGAGACATGTTGAAAACAATCTCTGTGTAGGAGCAAAATTTTGTTGAAACAAATACCTCATGTTACAATATTTCCACATACAGAAAAAACAATCCTTATGAACCTGGCAGGATACTTCATGGCTACAATGTGCTCCTCACTCAAAACAGTCTAGCATCAATTTCAAGTGGTCTCATTTCTCAATCACAGTGACATTGATAAATGTAAACTTGGTGGAAAATAATAGAGTCTAACAGTTAGACCATAAGGAAGTGCTATCATGAGATGATTCAGTAATAAAAGCAATAAATACCTTCTAGCGAATTTTGGGTAGAGTCTTGGTAATGGTGTTACAGAATTATTAAAAAGGTAATGAAAGGGCTTCCCTGGTGGTGCAGTGGTTGGGAGTCCGCCTGCCGATGCAGGGGACAGTGGTTCGTGCCCCAGTCCAGGAGGATCCCACATGCCGCAGAGCGGCTGGGCCCGTGAGCCATGGCTGCTGAGCCTGCGCGTCCGGAGCCTGTGCTCCGCAGTGGGAGAGGCTACAGCAGTGAGAGTCCTGCGTACCGCAAAAAAAAAAAAAGGTAATGAAAGCAGGTTTCAAAACAATTAAAATCAAGCTAAATGCAGGAGAAAAATAAAAAGCAAGAAGTAAATCAAATTAACTTCAAGATGATGACCCATTGCGAAGTCTCACCTACTGCTTTGTTCTAGATTCATAAAAGATTATTTTTTTTAAATTGTAATGCTAAAAGAGTTGGCAGACTCATTGCAATTTGGGAGCAAAGTTCTCAATGTGACTTACAAATTAATTAAATAAACTGTTGGCAACACTAACAGAATATTGGGGGAAGCTGGAAAATTGTATGTTATAGAAGCCAATTTATTTCTTTTAGAGAGACTATTGAAAACACATTTTAAAGTTATATTTTTCTTTCCAAAATTTAAAAAAATAGCAAATCTACATTAATAAAATTATTACCAGTCTCTAAATTTACTGTACCATTAGCTAATTTATGCTAGGACTGTCTAAAGCAGTTTTGTCCCATGGAACTTTCTGAGATTACAAAAATGTTCCTTATTTGCACTGCCTGATTTATTGTCACTAGTTATTGAGCCTTGAAGTGTGGCTAGTGTGATTGATGAACTAGACTTTTAATTTTATTTAATTTTTATTAATTTACATTTAAAGAGCCCTGTGTGGCTGGGGGCTACAGTACTAGATATCTCTGAAGCTTAAATTGTGTATTTCAAACGTTTGAGCTTTTCAAGACAAACTGATTCTAAGCTTGTTATGAATTAATGTAGTTTGAAGACAATGAAACGTGTTCAGTGAATCTGAGAAATTAATCAGATGTACATGAAACTAATTTTTCAACAATATTTTAAAACGCAGGGCAGGCAGGCATGCTCACTTTCTGTGAGAAGGTGACACTGTATATGTCTCTTTACTCTCTCTTGCACTGTCTGCACAACCAGGGCTGCAACGTCCAATACAGTGACCACAAGCCACAGGTCCCTCTTGAGCACTTGAAATGTGGCTTGAAATGTGGTCAGGATTGAGTTGTGCTGTAAGGATAAAACAGACACCAGATTTCAAACACCTAGAATGAAATAAAGAGTGTAAAATATGTCCAAAATTTTACATGTTGAAATGACAGTATTTTGGCTGCTGAGTTAAGTAATCGTATCATAAGTAATTTCACCTGTTTTTTTTTTGTTTTGTATTGTTTTTTTTGCGGTACGCGGGCCTCTCACTGCTGTGGCCTCTCCCGCTGCGCAGCACAGGCTCCGGACGCGCAGGCTCAGCAGCCATGGCCCACAGGCCCAGCCGCTCTGCAGCACGCAGGATCCTCCAGGACCGGGGCACGAACCCGTGTCCCCTGCATTGGCAGGTGGACTCCCAACCACTGCGCCACCAGGGAAGCCCAATTTCACCTGTTTATTCTTACTTTTCCAATGCAGCTACTAGAAATTTTTAAATCATGGACATGGCTCACGTTGTTTCCATGGGACAGCCATGGAAACAAAGCCTAGAGGGATTTGAGTTGGCCAGTACAGTAAGTCCCCTACGTACGAACCTTCAAGTTGCAAACTTTCAAAGGTGGGAACGTGCATTCGCATGTCCAGTCACATAAGTTAGTTCACGTGTCTGGCATATATTGTCACATGCGTGTATTCTCTACAAGCAGTTGTGCTTTTGTGTCCTTTACTGTACAGTACTGTGTAGAATACAGTAGTACAGTATCTTTATTTCAAGCCCAGGATGTCCGGAAGCAAGCGTAAAAGCAGTGGTGATGTAGCTGGTACTACTGTACTTTTCAAGGTACTGTACTGTAAGGTTAAAAATGTTTTCTTTATTTTTTGTGTTTGTTTTTTATGTATTATTTGTGTGAAAAGTATTATAAACCTATTACAGTACAGTACTATATAGCTGATTGTGTTAGTTGAGTACCTAGACTAACTTCGTTGGACTTAACGAACAAATTGGACTTACAAATGCACTCTCGGAACGGAACTCGTTCATATGTAGGGCACTTACTGTATTTGTCTGCCTCTCCTCAAAGCTTGTTTAGGGTCAGCATGATTTTGAACAAGGTAAAATCATGACTCATACAAATCTGAAATAAATATGTTTCAAAGATATTATCTAACTCATTAATTAAATGAGGAAATGAGACAGATGTTACAACTGGTTCAATGGAGAATCCAAATAGATACCTTTATAGAACTGGAATATTGAAATGAACTTGCAAATGGTACAAAACTGGCTTTAACACTTCCCTGGCGTTCCAGTTGTTAAGACTGTGCTCCCAATGCAGGGGGCACAGTTACATCCCTGGTCAGGGAACTAAGATCCCACATGCCTCGGCATGGCCAAAAAAAAAATAAAGAAAAAGGAAATCTATTTGCATTACTACAATTTTTTTTAATTAATTTTTATTGGAGTTGCTGCAGAATATACAAACAGCTCATGCAGCGCAATATCAAAAAAAACAAATGATCCAATCAAAAAAATGGGTGGAAGACCTAAATAGGCATTTCTCCAAAGAAGACATACAGATGGCCAACAAACACATGAAAAGATGCTCAACATTACTACGTATTA
Organism: Globicephala melas; assembly: GCF_963455315.2. Lineage (NCBI taxonomy): Eukaryota > Metazoa > Chordata > Mammalia > Artiodactyla > Delphinidae > Globicephala > Globicephala melas. The sequence continues at coordinate 75,712,689 of NC_083324.2, read as the reverse complement.
GTTTGCTACAATTTAGATTTAATCTCTACAGAGTTGTAAAATAGCCTAAAGAAGAGAGTCCTGAATATGCTATAGGGTCAAATAACCTTCAGAGGCCCTCACATTCCATTGAAAGGATACCCAGTAATCCTCTTTGCTTATTTCAAAGTCTTACATTTCCCCTTACGTATGAGGCTTCAGTTAGAAATAATTTCATTCGTATCTCTGAATGTTAGTCTTCTCTTATATGCTGGGCTAGCAAAGAGATTAGCCAGTGAAAATGACAGTGATTATATCTCTTGAGAAGATTTCTGTGAACATATCTTAAATCCAGAGGTAGAATGTAGGACAAGAAAGAAATATGATGGAAGTAAATGGATTTAAAGGTTGCATTTTCAGAAGATGTTTTCTCATTTGTTAAAATTACCTGCTCTGAGTAAGGCCTTGTGAGATACAGAGAAGCGCTAGGGAATACCCCTGCTTTAAGCCAGTTCTATTCTTACTTGGAATATAATATGTATTTGAAAATTAATGCAAGGTCTTAAAGCAGAATTGGAGACTGAGGCAAAATGTATTTTAAAAGCTAAGGAATAGGAATAATTAAGTGGTTTAGGGTGGACTGGAAAGACTTCTCAGAGGAGGTAGAGCTTGAACTGAATATGTAACAAGGATCAAAGTTTACAAATATTAAGGACTGGAAGGCAAGGCTTTCTAGGCTTTCAATTTTTTTTTTTTTTTTTTACGTGGGAAGGTGGCCTTTATTTATTTATTTTTTGTTCATGCATTTGTTTACTTCAGTCCATACAATTGGGTACCTATTCTGTGCAATGCACTGTTTTAGGTGCTGGGAGCCATCTGTGAAAGCACTCTAATCACATAGGCTTTCAATATTAATTAGGAAAAAACTCTAGTTTGCCAGTGTTCATCTTAAAACTTTATGTCCTGAACCTAAAATAATTTTATTGTCAACCTAATATATTCAGTTTTTCTCTAAAGAATTTGGTAATCTATTTGGATAGACAACATTTCTCATGATAAGAGTAAGTAAATACCATAGGAAGAATGGGAAGGGACTGATACTTATTAAGCACTATGTATGATTTATTAAAAAATACAAGTAAGCAAAAATTCACATAACTCTTTTATGCTTCATTAATTAGAAAATCTTTAAAAAATTTCTAAGATATAGGTGTTGGTGAACAAAAGCACTCCTATCAACAGAAGCGCCCTCTGTACCAATATAGAAGAGAGAGAAAATGATTTAATATTGAGTAAGCATTATTTGATCTACATGCATGTGAGATAGCATGAAAGTGACTACAGAACCTGGAAAGAGGTTCACACAAATTTCTACAGGCAAAGTATAGAAAAAAGAACGATTAAATTTCTCTTACTTCCATGAGCAACAAATAGATACATCTTGTGATTGTCTCCTGTACATCTTGTGAGAAAGTTAATTTCAGAGATATGTGTTTGCACTGTTAAGTGAACAGGTTGGGACTCTTACTGAGATTGTTACGTTTTCAAAGAGACATCCCAAAGATAATAGGATGGAGAGGTAGTTGCCTCAATCCTTAAAAACAATATTTATTTCACATAGGAAGATGCCTGATAACGTCGAAGGCATTCTTCTCTAAAGCTCCTACTTCTCCATCCTTATGTGTATTTATTCCTCTATGTAAAGATAAAGATTTGTTCTCGGGGCTTCCCTGGTGGCGCAGTGGTTGAGAGTTCGCCTGCAGATGCAGGGCACACGGGTTCGTGCCCCGGTCCGGGAAGATCCCAAATGCCGCGGAGCGGCTGGGCCCGTGAGCCATGGCCGCTGAGCCTGCGCGTCCGGAGCCTGTGCTCTGCGACGGGAGAGGCCACAGCAGTGAGAGGCCCGTGTACCGCAAAAAAAACCACAACAATTGTTCTCACATTTTTCCACTGACCAGTAGGAAATACCCTAAGGTGAGATAGTTTTATAATCCACAGGGAGTGAGAACATCACAGAGAACATGTAGCTCAAGAGTCTCTGCCATCATTCCAGAAATGGAGGTTAAATCAGGAAGGCAGAACATAGAAGCAAACCATCCAAGCACCCATCTGTGCCTAAAACCATAGTAAACGTCTGCACCAACTGACAAAATCCCAACTTCTGGGAGTAAGGTTTTTAAAAACGGCTTCAGAGCAGTGCTCCAGTACTAGAGAACCTTAGTTATCTGTTGAAATTATAGCACAAGAAAGAAAATAAGTAGAACAAAATCTCATAGAGAAGTAAGCAAGATGTTTGAGAAAGAAAGGAATGCCAGGTACCCAAAAGCCATCCTAGAAACAAGCAGACCTTAAAACAAGCTAGAAACCAGAGAACTGCAGGGACCACTGCAACCAGGACTGAGTGATGGGCTCAATCATGGGCTCTTAGCTTAATTCTAAACTGAGGATATTGACATAACCAGAGCCTGCCTGTCAGGCTTTCGAGAACCACTGTGGCACTGCGTCTGAAGCTGGGAAGGGGAGCATACTTCGATGTCAGGGACTGAGGAGTCAGAAGGGGACAAAGTTAATAAGGATGAGCACATTCGTGTAGTGGGGTGATGAAAAGCCTGGTTCAATCCCAATTGTCCAGAATTTTCCTATTTATTTGCATTCATTCCTAATCAATCCCAAGAACTTTTTCTGCTCAAATGCTGTTCCATTTGAATGTTAAGTGACATTATTTTTCTGATCAAATGAGCTTGGTTTGTCCTTTCACATACCAATTTGCTGCCAATCAATTTCCATTTGTAGACATCCCGGCATGTTGTTAACTGGGTCTCGTACCCCACAAAAAAAACAAGAATGCTGATCCACTATGTATTTTATTATTCACTCTCAGTAATATTCTGAGTTACACTTATAAAACAATTATTTTAACAGCTATTTATTTCCTAAAAGCAAGCAATATAAAATATTTTTAGTCTGGCACAAAAATGATAGCATTTGGGACAACTTTGTGTTTGGTGCTGTAATTTGCCTATTGCCATTCTGATTTTTTAAAAAAGTAATTCAGACTGTGTTCTTAAAGAGTGTTGTTTAGAGAGGAATGGCAATTGCATTTTCCATAAACTTCTTTCTTACCATATTATAATGTCCTAGAATGAAGTTCCTGCTAGAGAGCAGTTTTATATGAAAGGATTGTTTTTGCTCATTTTGCTACTGTACTTCATATAGTTAGAGACCTGATAAGAACAGAAAAAAAGACCAAGAGCTAGAGAGTCTTAAATCATGAATATTACAGTTAGAGCAAAGAAGTTCTCCTTATCCCAACTTGATATCCATAAGCAACACAAAAATTTTTCTTTTTGAGTAGAAGCAACAAAGATCAAGTTATGATGGTCCAGTCACTGAAATGCTTGCATACCAACAATGGGATAGGAATTTCAATTAATCAAAACAACAGTCTACGTGTCATTGAATGAATCAAGTCCCACTGTTCGCTGCTTACAAAATCAATACTCACAGATGTTGGTAGAAAGTAAAGGTGCATTTAACAGAATGCTGACAGTCTGGGGAGATGGTGAACATAATGTCCCCCAAAAACCACCTCCAAAGATTCTGCTCAGTCATGGAAGCTTTTAAAGGGAAACAGGGAAGTAATCTCGGTTAATCATTGAGACAGAGGGTCAGAGTCATCTGTCTGCAGGCTTGTATGCAGGCTCGTCAACTTGTGATCTTCTTCTAGATGTTATCTTGTTCACACAGTTTATCTGGAGATTACTGAAGTGGAAGCTAGAGAAGAGATCTGGTCATCTGTTAATTACTTATTCTTCATTTCTACTTCTTTGATCTACTGAAAGAACCGACAAGTTAGGCAAGGTATTGTGTGATTAAAAGATTTGAAAAGTGTGCTTGGGCTGGAGATAGGTAGAGCATGGGGGTGCCTAGTTTCAAAGTTAGTTACAATACAGCTTTGCTAAAGTGACAAGAAAAGGGGCTTCCTGCTGAGGGCGGTTTCCTGCAAAGAGCTGCTTACAAAGGGAGTATCAATCAGGGAATCGCAGCAGTAGCAAAAAAAACCAATAATATAAGCAAATAAACATGCCCAAATGATCTTACATGGAATATGCCTAAAATACATTTTTTAAAAAACCTCTTCTTGTCTGCCATGTAGGAGGAAAAGCATTATCCACTTCAGTATGAGTCGTGGAATCTTATACAGTGAGAAGAGATTTATCCCATGTTAATTGCTCAGTGACTAGCAGAAATCAGTCAATCAGGAAAGAGTTATAGAGCACCCAGGGGCCCCTAACTCTATGATATATGTTACAGGGGTATAGTCCTCAATTTCACATTTATAACTTTGCAAAACAAACAGACAAAACATCATAAAAAACTTAGATAAGCCATTATATAATCATTTGTTAACCTGAGTTCAATTAGCTCAGAAAAAAACAATTATTGTGAGGGGAGAGGGGGCTGTGATGTTATCAGAGGAAACTGTGATGTCAGAAGGACTGAGGTGAACTTCGGAGAAAGGGTACCTTCTACACAGGTAATGAATCAAAGGGTCCAGGCAATTGCAAAGGTAGGGAAAAGGCAAAAACAAAGGCATAGAAGTGGGAATAGAAATGGGTTGTATGTGTGATGTGAATAAAACTAGGAAGACTACAGTGAGAATTATGTGTTGAAGCCTGGAGTGGATAAAACTTCCTAGGAAGAATCAAGGGTGGTAACAGTGATAGCCAGACAAAAGCATTTAGGTTTCCAAACATGAGTCCTTGATTAGAATCCTAAGCATATGGAGGAGTCAAAAAAACTTGAAAACATATGTTGTTTCCTTCTTTCCTGAACAGAAAGAAGTAGCTTTAAATCACACACACACACACACACACACACACACACACGCACATGCACCTCTCAATTTCTTAGAAAAATTACGGGTTAAGAAGTCATCTAGAATCTATCTAAGGTTAAACTGTGGAAAGCAGTGCAAATAAAATGTATTACCTTGAAGGAAAGTGTCTCTCACATTAAGAGCTCCGAGGAAATGGGCTGTTGTTTCCAGGCCAGCCTGAATTAACTGGTATGTTCTCAAGGTCATTTTAGAATAAAGGAAAAAATTGAAGGAGACCAATAAAAACTCACCCTGGGCTACAGATTCTTCTGGTGCGTCCCCTCTGCAAAGAGTTATTACTGACCTCAGGTCCGAGATAATTCTCCTCCTCTCCCCTCAGCATCTCCACTGCTTCCTTGGACAGCAAGGTGATGGATTAAGGGGCTGTCAGGTCTCCTTTAAGAACCAGAAGCACAGATGGATTGATTGTCACATTAGTGGCAACTCCCTGAGAGGAAAGAAGTTGAAATAGAAGCTCTGGGCAATTGCAGCCAAGCAGAGAGAGCTTATACTGTCAACATGGTATTTTTTGTTTGTTCAGTTGCTTAGATACCAAAAGTGGGAAGTAATTATATGAGGCTATTGAACAAAGTTTTACCTTGAAGTCTTAGCTTCCTAATAAATGTATGACACCAGAATTCTAAAAATAGTGAAGCTAACAAAATTAGCTGCAGAATCCTTTTGTATTAGGAATAAACATGTTAATAATCATTTGCATCACCAGAGACCACGCAGCATGTTCAGGCTTTTCTAATTACTTAATGGTTTTAACTTCATTAAAAACAGGCTCTGCATGAACATATTTTCAGTGTTTTAAAAATGAGCACCAGAAATTTTATAAAAAGAGCTTCTGAGACTAAAAGAGTCTTAAGTAGTTTACTAGGTGTATTTTTAATATTCTCTGAAAAATATAAAATAAAACCACAGTGAATATTCATTATCACTACACAGATAACCAGTACTGAATATTAATTTGTGGGCTGACATCGCCCTTGTAACAATCCCCAAACTCGATGTAGTTCCCCAACCCCACGGAGTGGTGTTCGTGAAAGAAAATCAATGCTATTACAATCAAATTGCATTCTGACTGAAGTGCTGATTGGATGATAGAAAAGGTAATTTCACAACATATATTTTCAAGTCTTTATGAAGCCTAGATGTGTGTAGTTTCTTTCAATGATACAGCAAATTTCATTCAGTTACAATGAACTTAAAAAGAAGAAAGGAGAGAAAAAATAAAGCTTCCATTGTACCTTAGGTTTTTGATTACAAATTTCATCATGTAAATACAGGCACAAACCCATTTTAGTGAATCTAATGAAATCTTACATGTCAAAAGAAAACAAATGGTATTATATTTAAAATGGTCTTTCACCCCACTCTTCAGCTAGCTCTGTGCTCCAGAAAAATAGGCTAAGGTTCTAAGGCTACAAGGACTATGCATGAACCTTCTATAAATTAGTTCACAGTTACAACTGTTGGGCACTTAGCTTTGTGACTAGCTTTATATAGAAACGGCAATTCACAGTTTATCTAAAACACTCTATGGTTAATCTTATAGATGTTTAAAGGTGCCTTTGGACATGATGAAAATGATCCTAAACCATTTCAGGACACGTTTGATTAACAGTTTTTGGTCAACCTGAGATATCGAAGCAAATATTTTAATGTGTTCTTTTCAAAGTAATGAAATGGGGGGGAAAACCCCTGCAGAAATATACTTCCTCAGTTCAATTTGAGAACTAGCTTTCTATCATGTTCCAATGATGGGCTTTTACCTCTTGTAGCAGGTTGTCTGCAAAGATGGCTGCCAACCATCCCTCCCTTACTTATATGCATGTACTGCTCTTTCCATCAAGAGAATTCATTTTTCACTCTTCCTTTCAAATCTAAACTGGTCTTGTGACTTCTGACTCATAGAATATGGTAAAAGTGACACTGTGAGATTTGCAGTTCTGGGTCTTAAGAGGTCTTACAGCTTCCATTTTGGGGGGTAAAACAGACACCTAGTCAAGAAGAACAACTAGCTTTCCGAGGAGAGTTCCCATGAAGAGAAAATAACCTTGGGGGCGGGGGAGGAATGAAAGAATATAAAGAGAGATAGAATAACCCAGCCAGCCTTTCCAGCCATCCAAGCTGAGGTGTCAGATGTGTGGGAAGCCATCCTGGATTCCTTAGCTCCAAACAAGCCCTCAGCCACTACAGCATGGCGCAAAGATGAGCAGACCTGCTAAGTTCTGTGCAAACTGAAAATGATGAGCAAATACATAACGAGTTCTTGTTTTTAATCACTACATTTTAAGGAAGTTTGTTATGCAGCAATAAATAATTGAAACAAAACTCTTTCCAGATTTTCATCTGAAGACCATTATTCTTTCTGCCATTTCTTTCCTTTTCTTTCTTTTGTTTTCTTCCCTCTCTCTCCCACCCTCCCGCCCTCCCTCCTCCCCTTCATCTCATCCCTGAACTTCAGTGCTAGAAGCTCTGTCCTAGGGAACATATACAGATGGTAAAACATGGTCTCTGCTCAAATGGACTTTATATTACAGTAAAGAGAAACATGCTTATAAATGTCTAACTATAATACAATAATAATAGCAAGAATAAAAACAGGGGGCCTACACTGTAGGGGACATTTAGTAGTCTTCTGCACATACTGTATTTCCTTTCTCCCACCTACATTTCTCTGGCAAGGCAATATGATGAGAAAATAGAGTAAATGTATAATAATAATAATAAACATTTATTGAGGCCAAGTTCTTAACATTCAATGTAAAGTTAGTTGATTATATTCATTTTTCTACCGGGAACAATAGGAGAAATAATAAATATGAATGATAACTGAATATAGTTCTTGAAATTACCTAAGGCAGTGAAAACTGTGCCACTTTAGCACAATGGAATCTATGCTCGGTGGCCTCTAGGGACATGCGTGCTGACATACTGCTATGAAAAAGCTCTGTGTCTTCCAAAAAAAAAAACGTTTGTAGACTTTTGAATGTTTAATAATTTTGTAAACCATACCCCTTACCCAGAGTACCACTTATTTAATAAGACAGGTTGTAAATTTACAGTGACAAACGTGTATTCTAAGAAAGAAAATGAGATTATTTGAAATGGTACTTTTTGGAAAGAGGTGGGGAACAAATTTATGCTTGTGCACATCACTTGCAAATCAGCAAAAACAGTCCGCCACCCCCATGAGGGCTGAGGTAGAGGCTGAGGTAGATGCCTCCTCTGCACGTTGCTGTCCTAGTCCTGAAAATATTCAAGTAGCCATGGAGCTGGGAGTCAGGTGTCAAAAATCTGCCAAAATAATTAACACATTTTCTGAGTTTAATATCACTATTTGTTTTGATGACCTCAGCAACATAAATAATTTTAGATCCCCATCTTATTGGGACTGTTCATTTATTAGAATCCCCAAAGGATCAGGATTACTCATTAGAAAATTTTCACAATAGGGCTCTCCTGTATCCATTTCCTTTAAGTTTTGAAACTACTTGCGAAGGTAGGAAGTTTGATTTTGTTATGTGTATCTTAAAATATAAAATAGGGGCTTCCCTGGTGGCTCAGTGGTTGAGAGTCCGCCTGCCAATGCAGGGGACACAGGTTCGTGCCCCGGTCTGGAAAGATCCCACATGCCACGGAGTGGCTGGGCCCGTGAGCCATGGCCGATGAGCCTGTGCGTCCGGAGCCTGTGCTCCGCAACGGGAGAGGCCACAGCAGTGAGAGGCCAGCGTACTGCAAAAAACAAAAGAAAAGAAAAAAATATATATATATACATAAAATAGAATATGAAATAATATATGTATGTATCACTTGTTTATAATACAAATTATCCTACATTATTATATTATAAGTTGTAACTCGTTTAAAATAGAAGGTAAAAGATTAAATATAATTTCTACACCTTAGAATGTATTTTTTTTACATTAAACAGGCTTATGGTATAATAATTTAAAAAGCACCTAACTTTAATTGATTCTTTAGAGCAAAATATATGTAGTATTTATTTTGAAGTATGTTCTAAAATGTTATACTGTACTCAATTTTCAGTTTTTTATCAGGGGGTAACAAGTCATTTGACACTGAATATTTTAAATTATTGGAAAACCTCCAAGTCTGCAATGTGTTCTTCCTTAAAAAGGAAGTCAAGAACAAAATAAAGTAACTTTAAATGTCATTTAATTAATAAAATTTAGCTTTTATAGAATCCTGAGCTTAATTGGATTGCTGGCATTGCTGAACTCTGATTAAATGCATTTGGATCAATGTTAATATGCTCAACTATGGGGAGCACATCAGAGAATCACTTGTGGTTGGATGAATCATGCCTTTTGCTTTTTCTGGACTAATTTCTTTCTCCTGTATCACTGGATAATGTTTAAAGTTAGTTTTTGTTTAAATGAGAGCCAATTCCAAACTCTAAAGATTATATAACTGAAACCATCATAGACAATCACTCACATATGATAAATGACCATCTAGTCAAGACATAGTTTATAGACTCTTAGTTATGTTAATTCTTGCCATTTTAGTTTTCTTTCTTTTTTTTTTTTTGGTTTTCTTTCATTTATTCTTTTTCTATATCGCGAGGAAAAAACTATTGATTTCAACATGATTTTACTAAAACATGCTTCCTTTGAAGAAGAAAAAAATGCCAGAGTCCACCAAGTTGTCAGACCTAGGTTAGGAGAAATTTAATCTTACCCTCTCTTAGAAGAAGACAAGGTTAGCTCAGAAATGCATTAATTCTTTGTTCATTTCAGACCAGAGCAGCAGCAAAAACGTATTGCCAAAATAAAATGTGTGGATACTCTGACCTGGTTTTATCCTTGTTAATGATGCTATTTTGTAGTCTTTATATAGTTTAATATACCATTTAACATATGCCCCAAATATATACCATCAAACAGATTTATATCAGGGAATTTATCACCATAATATCATTTAAACTGTATTACTACTCTCTCCTCTAAAATAAGCATTCATCTCATTTTAGAGCTAGGATTTAGTGATCTTTCCATGGTTACACTACTAATAAGAGAGGTGTTGGAATTACTCTCCGTGATGTACGTCACTCTTAACAGCCCAGGAATATATTTTTTTGTCCTATAGTCTTACACAGATCACACCATGACGTGAAATAAGCACTAAATATCTTTCAATTTTACCAAATTTATGTTTAAGTAATATTATAATATATAGAATATTTATTCCTTTTATAGACCAGAGTAGGGAGGAATAAGACCAAGCAACTTAGTCTTGATATGTATGTGTGTGTGTAATTCTGTGGCCAATTATGTATTTACAGTCACTAACCTATGTGGATTTAATGAAACAATTCTCCAGAGCTGGAATTACATTTTCCTATCTACACTTTTAAGAGTGAGGCATTTAGGGGGCTTCCCTGGTGGCGCAGTGGTTGAGAGTCCGCCTGCCGATGCAGGATGCAGGGGACATGGGTTCGTGCCCCGGTCCGGGAGGATCCCACATGCCGTGGAGCGGCTGGCCGCTGAGCCTGCGTCCGGAGCCTGTGCTCTGCAAAGGGACGGGCCACAACAGTGAGAGGCCCGGTACCGCAAAAAAAAAGAGTGAGGCATTTAGAATCAGAGAAAGAGACTACTTCATCACACAACCCCTAACTGACATGCCCTCTGGCCCTGTGCTTTTCCCATTATCCCTGGAGGGTAAGGGCTGTGCCGTATTATTGGCATCTGAGTCAGCATCTGACACATAGTAGGGCCACAGTAAACTTCTAGTGAATGAAGAAGAAAACTTTGTAAAAATAAGAAGTTACTCTTTAAAGTTAAAATTAAGGGCTCAGGCTTTTTTTCAGATGAAAACATGGTTTTTAAATTTATTTTTTATTGCCTAATACCTATGCTATTTCTCACTCCACTGCCAGGTCTTCAGGAGGCAGTGTCTATGACAGGAAGATAGCGTCTACCTCTTTTTTTTTTTTTGTGGTACGCGGGCCTCTCACGGTTGTGTCCTCTCCTGTTGTGGAGCACAGGCTACGGATGCGCAGGCTCAGCGACCATGGCTTATGGGCCCAGCTGCTCCGCAGCATGTGGGATCCTCCCGGGCCGGGACACAAACCCGTGTCCCCTGCATTGGCAGGCGGACTCTCAACCACTGCACTACCAGGGAAGCCCTGTGTTTAATTTTTGATGGTTTGATTAATATGTGTCTTGGCATACTTCTCCTTGGATTTATGCTGTATGGGACTCTCTGCGCTTCCTGGACTTTATTGACTATTTCCTTTCCCATATTGGGGAAGTTTTCAACTATAATCTCTTCAAATATTTTCTCAGTCCTTTTCTTTTTCTCTTCATCTTCTCTGACCCCTATAATTCGAATATTGATGCACTTCATGCTGTCCCAGAGGTCTCTGAGACTGTCCTCAATTCTGTTCATTCTTTTTTCTTTATTCTGCTTTGCGGTAGTTATTTCCACTATTTTATCCTCCAGGTCACTTATCCATTCTTCTGCCTCAGTTATTTTGCTATTGATTCCTTCTAGAGAATTTTTAATTTCATTTATTTTGTTGTTCGTCACTGTTTGTTTGCTCTTTAGTTCTTCTGGGTCCTTGTTAAATGTTTCTTGTATTTTCTCCATTCTATTTCCTAGATTTTGGATCATCTTTAGTATCATTATTCTGAATTCTTTTTCAGGATAGACTGCCTATTTCCTCTTCATTTGTTTGGTCTGGTGGGTTTTTACGTTGCTCCTTCATCTGCTGTGTGTTTCTCTGTCTTATCATTTTGCTTTATTTACTGTGTTTGGGGTCTCCTTTTCACAGGCTGCAGTTTCGTAGTTCCCATTGTTTTTGGTGTCTGCCCCCAGTGGCTAAGGGTGGTTCAGTGGGTTGTGTAGGCTTCCTGGTGGAGGGGACTAGTACCTGTGTTCTGGTGGATGAGGCTGGATCTTGTCTTTCTGGCGGGCAGGACTGCGTCCAGTGGTGTGTTTTGGGGTGTCTGTGACCTTATTAGGATTTTAGGCAGCCTCTCTGCTAATGGGTGGGGTTGTGTTCCTGTCTTGCTAGTTGTTTCGCATAGGGTGTCCAGCACTGTATCTTGCTGGTCCTTGAGTGGAGCTGGGTCTTGGCGTTGAGATGGAGATCTCTGGGAGAGCTTTGCTGGTTGATATTACATGGAGCCAGGAGGTCTCTGGTGGACAAAAGTCCTGAATTTGGCTTCCCACCCCAGAGGCACAGGCCTGACACCCAGCTGGAGCACCAAAACCCTATCAGCCACACGGCTCAGAAGAAAAGGGAGAAAAAATAAATAAATAAAATAAAATTTTAAAAAGTTATTAAAATAAAAAATAATTATTAAAAGTAGAAAAAATTCAAAAGTAATTAAGAAAGAGAGAGCAATCAAACCAAAAAGCAAATCCACCAATGATAACAAGTGCTGAAAACTATACTTAAAAAAAAAACAAAAATTAAGAAAAACGACCAGAGAGAACCCTAAGACAAATGGTAAAAGCAAAGCTATACAGACAAAATCACAAAAAGAAGCATACACATACACACCCACAAAAAGAGAGAAAGAAAAAATATATATATATCATTGCTCCCAAGGTCCACCACCTCAATTTTGGGATGTTTCGTTGTCTGTTCAGGTATTCCAGAGATGCAGGGTACACCACGTTGATTATGGAGATTTAATCCACTGCTCCTGAGGCTACTGGGAGAGATTTCCCTTTCTTTTCTTTGTTCGCACAGCTCCTGGGGTTCAGCTTTGGATTTGGCCCTGCCTCTGAGTGTAGGTCACCTGAGGGCATCTGTTCTTTGCTCAGACAGGAGGGGGTTAAAGGAGCAGCTGATTAGGGGGCTCTGGCTCACTCAGGCCGGGGTGAGGGAGGGGTATGGATGCGGGGCGAGCCTGCGGCAGCAGAGGCCAGCATGACGTTGCACCAGCCTGAGGCACGCTGTGTGTTCTCCTGGGGAAGTTGCCCCGGGATCATGGGACCCTGGCAGTGGCGGGCTGCACAGGCTCCCGGGAGGAGAGGTGTGGATAGTGACCTGGGCTTGCACACAGGCTTCTTGGTGGCGGCAGCAGCAGCTTTAGCGTCTCATGCCCGTCTCTGGTGTCCGTGCTGATAGCCGCGGTACACGCCCGTCTCTAGAGCTCATTTAGGTGGTGTTCTGAATCCCCTCTCCTCGTGCACCCAGAAACAATGACCTCTTGCCTCTTAGGCAGGTGCAGACTTTTTCCCGGACTCCTTCCCGGCTAGCTGTGGTGCACTAGCCCCCTTCAGGCTGTGTTCACACAGCCAACCCCAGTCCTCCCTGGGGTCTGACCTCCGAAGCCCGAGCCTCAGCTCCCAGCCCCGCCTGCCCCGACGGGTGAGCAGACAAGCCTCTCGGGCTGGTGAGTGCTGGTCGGCACTGATCCTCTGTGCGGGAATCTCTCCGCTTTGCCCTCCGCACCCCTGTTGCTGTGCTCTCCTCTGTGGCTCCGAAGCTTCCCTCCATCCCCTGTCTCCGCCAGTGAAGGGGCTTCCTAGTGTGTGGAAACTTTTCCTCCTTCACAGCTCCCTCCCAGAGGTGCAGGTCCCGTCCCTATTCTTTTGCCTCTGTTTTTTCTTTTTTCTTTCTTTTGCCCTACCCAGGTACGTGGGGGAGTTTCTTGCCTTTTGGGAAGTCTGAGGTCTTTTGCCAACATTCGGTAGGTGTTCTGTAGGAGTTGTTCCACATGTAGATGTATTTCTGATGTATTTTGTGGGGAGGAAGGTGATCTCCACGTCTTAGTCTTCCACCATCCTGAAGGTCTCTCTCCACCATATCTTCTTTATCCATTCATCTGTTGATGGACACTTAGGTGGCATTCATATCTTGGCTATTGTAAATACTGCTGCTATGAACATTGAGGTGCATGTATCTTTTAGAATTAGTGTTTTCATTTTCTTTTGATATACATAGTCAGGAGTGGAATTGCTGGATAATATGGTATTTCTAGTTTTAGGTTTTTGTTTTTTTTTTGCGGTACGCAGGCCTCTCACTGTTGTGGCCTCTCCCATTGCGGAGCACAGGCTCCGGACACGCAGGCTCATCGTCCACGGCTCATGGGCCCAGCCACTCCACGGCACGTAGGATCTTCCCGGACTGAGGCACGAACCCGAGTCCCCTGCATTGGCAGGCGGACTCTCAACCACTGCACCACCAGGGAAGCCCCTGGTTTTAGGTTTTTGATGAGCCTCCATGCTGTTTTCCATAGTGGCTGCACCAATTTGCATTCCCACCAGCAGGGTTCCCTCTTCTCCACATTCTCATCAACATTTGTTAAATTTTGGTTTCATTTACTTTAAAGGTGTTGGAAATCGTTATTCAAAAACTTTTTGAAGAGTGCCTTCACAATTTTGGGGAAACAAAAATTGCAAAGAGGAAGATTTTGAACTTCAAATGAAAGTTAGAAACAGAAAAATGAGTGGTGAAAGATCAAGATGTGTACAAAATTTAATATTATAATTTGTTAATTGTACTTGGGGATATCTTGAGCTTAGAAATAATCTTTTGATTGAGCTCATATTTTTATTTATATTTTTGATTAGAATAAAATCAAAGGTCTATAATTTTTGCAGCCTCTAAATAACGCAAACCATTGCAAAAAATCATTAGTAGAATCAACTTATTTAACAAGTTTTGGTTATAAAAGTATTTTCATAAGTAGGTACGCCAAGTGGATTTGAGAAAATATAAAAGTATCTAGGCTGAAATATTTGCACACTTCAATGCACAAAAATGTAATTAAGAATATCTTCCACTTAGAAGAATATTTTGAACTTATCAAGAACCTCAGCACTTGTAGAGAAAGTATTTACTCAAAAATATGATATATATAGAGAAGAGCTAATATAACAACTTTGAAAATAATTTTAGTCAGTGTTTTATAAGATATCAAATCAAGACATACTTTTTTTTTTTTTTTTTTTTTTTTTTTTTGCGGTACGCGGGCCTCCCACCGCTGCGGCCTCTCCCGCCGCGGAGCACAGGCTCCGGACGCGCAGGCCCAGTGGCCATGGCCCACGGGCCCGGCCGCTCCGCGGCATGCGGGATCCTCCCGGACCAGGGCATGAACCCGCGCCCCCCCACACCAGCAGGCAGACCCCCAACCGCTGCACCACCAGGGAAGCCCCAAGACATACTTTTTAAAGCTACATTCAAAAGTGTTGTAAAATAGGTATGGTTAAGAATCTGATTAATGTACATAAACCTGAATCAAAAAATATCCTGCTTATTATGTAATGTTCAAATGATAAATATGAAGAAGTTTTTTGCTTTGGTGTATGTAATGGATATACTTTAATTTTTAGGAAATAATTTTATTCTTTATATTATTTTTACATGGAAATATTTTTATAAGACCATCAATATAACAGACCAGTGTGTCAGGGAATAAAGTGATATATCTATATTTCATTGTCCCTTTTCACATATAAGTCTCATTTTAGATTACAATATGTAGCTCCCACTAACTATTAATAGCATTTTACACACCTGCAATTGCTAAGAATGCTTTTATACTCCAATTTAGTTAATAAAAAATGTATCTAAATCTCTTCCTTTAGACAACACAACTCTATATGCCTGCCTATCTCTGGAATCTCTCTTTACCAATCCAGACAGCGGAATAAGCCAAATACTGTCTTTCTGAACAAGTACTTTAGAAACTATTAAGAAACAAAATGTCTCCTTTATTAAATTTCTTAATTGGCATGAAAAAGTTAATTAGATTCAAACTGGTCAGAAAGTTTCATCTAGTTTGTATTTTATATTAAAGGAAAAGTCCAAAAATGTCTAGACATGAGTCCTAGTTCTTTCACTATCTGAAAGTGTTCGTTGTAAAAACTCTAAAAGTTCCTGCAGCCCAGAGCTGGCTCTGCCCCCTTGGTTCTTTGGAATGGATGACAAAGAGGTGGGGCCCATCCCAGCCTCTGCTTAGTTCCAAAATATATTTCATTTCCTTTGTAAATAAAATGACATTTATCTAATTGTCTAATACCTGGCCTACCATGATCATACTAAAACACTGAAAAATCACCATGTGATTGCATAGAGAAAGAACTATATTTTGGAAGGTAGGTGCATTCTGATGGAATACATGCTGATAGAAACAGAAACAACAATTACTGGGTAATGAACACGCCAGAGTGCATTTACAGAATATTGACAAGAAGATGCTTATGTCTGGAATTATCCCTTATTTTTCCTGAATGCCAAGTAAATGTTTTCTTTGTTTTCAACTGCAATTTGTACCCAGCCACAAAGAAAATATAAAAGACATTTGGAAAAATTTCTCAAAGCATATAGCACAATATTTTTCTTTATTATGTAGATGGGGGAAAATGAATAAGGATCATTTCATATAATGATCTGGAAAAAAATGGTCAATTCTATATTGATCTAAAAACAATAAAGTAGTTAAAAATAAATGTTATGTAGCCTATTAAAATATCAATTTCCTAATGATCAGTTAGCATATTTCTTATGCAGAGTATCTGTCAGATATTTCATAAGAAGAACTGAAAGGCACAAGCAAAAATTTCACATCTTTCCAATAGTTGTCTTTGTTTTTTAAGACTTGGTATCAAAGAAAATCATAGAAATTACTATAGTCTTATTATTATCATTACTATTTGATTTGTTTTTGAATATAAAGGGAACAGATTAGACAGCAATTTAGGGAAGCTGGATGGATATGCAGAATTTCCATCAATAGATATGTTGTCCAAATTTATGAGGAGTCAGCAACTTTATTGTGTTGATCTGACAGCACTTGCTGTCCTTTGGAAAGAAGTTGCCCTACATACATTCGATTCATTGTATAAGTTCTGGAGATAATTCTGAGACAGTGGATTAAAACTCTGATTGAAAGAATTAAGGTCTGATTGAAAGAATAAAATTAAAACATGCATAATAATAATAATATACTTTGGGGGATAGTTTCTTAGTAAATATATACAGAAGTTGTAGGATTTTTTAGAAAAACATATTCCAAGTAAGTTATTAACCTGATTTTGTTCATTGGTTGGAATTGGACTGATCATAGTTATGGCTATTAAAAGAAGTGAAATTTTATGATGGTGACATGAAGCACATTTTTTTTTTTTTTGCAGTACGCGGGCCTCTCACTGTTGTGGCCTCTCCCGTTGCGGAGCACAGGCTCCGGACGCACAGGCTCAGCGGCCATGGCTCACAGGCCCAGCCGCTTTGCGGCATGTGGGATCTTCCCGGACCGGGGCACGAACCCGTGTCCCCTGCATCAGCAGGGAGACTCTCAACCACTGCGCCACCAGGGAAACCCAGCACAACTTTTAATACTTGTTACAGGCTGACATGTATTGTCAGACCTCACAACATAGTTCTTAAATTAATTGCTGAGCATTGTCAAAATTTACCAGTTCCATAATGATAACCTACTATATGAAACGTGCTAGAAATATTTTCAGATTTTTCATGGTAGGAAGGACACATATCTTTTTATTTCAGAAACACTGAATATCTTTGTCTTTTTTTGCTGGTATGCAATAACTTTTATTAATTTGCATATTATCAGTAGGTAATTAGGAATTGTTAGACTCTGGGTGGAATGTGGTCCAGTCGAGCTCCTGGTCTTTGTGAGCGCTCAGCACCTTGGACAGCACCTTGGACAGCCCACAAAGCAGAACTGGGTACAAATAGGGAGGTAATTCATCAAAAGGATCTTGGAGACAAATAAACTACGTCTGTAGCCTTCCTAGCTCCTGATAACTTAGGAACTTTTGAATAAGCACCAGAGTGAATTCACTGTAATTCTCTGAAAACCCTATCAGTGCTATTTAAATGTAGCTTCTTGTAGATTCATTCAGGCAGTCATAGATCTTAACAGGTCAATTTTTTATAAAATCTTGTGAAATTACATATATTGCACCTAATAGATCACAGATTAAGTGCTTGTTTTTATTTGGGGTCTAATTAAAAGCACGACAAACTCAAAGGTGAAATTGAGGTGAGTTTGATAGAAGGACTGTTGATATATAGGTTTAGGAAAAACCAGCAAAGAATCATGTAAGACCCTTGGGTTAGTAACAGCAGGCAGCTACCACCTCTAGGCTAAGAGGGAAAAAGAGGAGAAATTAATGGAATCTGGAAAGAATACCAGTAAGAAGAAAGTTTCCAAACAGAAGCTGTGATCTTCAGTGAAGGTAGAAAGTATTCTTAACTCCTAAAAATGGATGTAGGAATGATAAACAACTAGGCAGAATATATAAAGAAAAGAAAATCTCAAGCAGCACAGAGGAATAGACTAAAAGTAGTCATGATTCTGTAACCCCCATTCCCAAAGGACCCCAGAGAGACAAGATGCGGGGACACCAGATGTCCTGAATGGAGACATAAACAGGATTATCTGATCAAGTGGTTAGAAAGCTATGAGAGTCTCAAATTCCCACCCACTCTTCAGTATAGACAAGTAACATCCTCCCTTCCATTCTCTGTAAACAGTCTCTCAGAAGTTTAAACGTAGACAAGGCTCTACGTGTGGGAACTTAGGTACAGAGGAGAGAGAGCTGAGGCATAGGAATGAAATCAAGAACTTTAAGAATGTATGAATACTATCTTGGTAGGATCAAACTCCTCCCCCACCCTAGCCCCTACCTTCAGAGCAGTGCTTGCCGGCTGTATACTCCACAGTCAGGAACATTTAAAGAAGAAACTAAGCTATTTAGAGAAAACATTTACAAATAGGAATACTAGGGCATGCCTTCCCTGCCCCATAAAATCGAGCTGGTCATCTTATCATCTTACTATGAGGGACACATTGGGACAATCCAATAGACCTTCTAATTTCCCTTTGATGCATCTCCAAAATAAATGCCAGCCAGGAGTTACCAGACACAGAAATTCTCCAAAAGAAAGAAAGTGAGAAAAAAAAAAAGAAATAAAAAATAGAGGAAGCAGAAACAGTGAGGTAAATAACCTATTTCCCAAAAAAAAAGACATTATTTTTCTATGAAATGTGAAAAAATGCTTTAAAGGGAATAAAAGGAGGAAAAATAGAAATTAAAAAATACTTGAAACTTTAAAAAGTCAGTAGAAAGGGTGATAACACCAAACCGATTGAAACCCCCAAAGATAAAACTAAATAAATGGATGCATAATAGGAGTGAAAAGATCACAAGTTCAATTCAGGATATCAGATGTGATTCACAAAAAGTGCAGAAATAGACAAGAGAAAACATGGTGAAAGAAAGTTTCATAGAAACAATATTTTTTTAAGATTCCCAGAATTGAGTAAAATGTGTCTCCAGATTGGAATGGCTTACACAGTACCCCCTTCAAGGAATGAGGAAGTCCATTTAAAAACATCAAAACACATTAATGATTAGCAGCCAAGGAAACTACCCTCCCATCCTTAGGATGAAGAGGAAGGGAGCACTCAGGAAACTATTTCCTTCAAATACTGAAAACAGATTGACTTCAAAGGGCTTCAGAACTTTCTGGTCATATTTCTCAAAATCTAGTCTGGAATCAACCTGCTTCAGTATTCGGCTTTTTTTTTTTTTTTGCGGTACGCGGGCCTCTCACTGTTGTGGCCTCTCCCGTCGCGGAGCACAGGCTCCGGACGCGCAGGCTCAGCGGCCATGGCTCACGGGCCCAGCCGCTCCGCGGCATGTGGGATCCTCCCGGACCGGGGCACGAACCCGCGTCCCCTGCATCGGCAGGCGGACTCTCAACCACTGCGCCACCAGGGAAGCCCATGATGATAAATTTTATGTCACCAAAAATCTCATTTAATTTTACATTCCAGACATTTTGCTGCTATAACATTTTTAAAGCATCTCAGCTATGGCCAAAGAAAAAAAAGCTTATTTTCCCAGGCTCCATATGCATCATTTTCCCAGCCTCATATGCATCAGGAAGACAACAATGTCCCCAAATTGGTACAAAAACATAAAGCGAAAAGCTTTGATAACTCAGGTGGAATTCTACCAAGCTGCTGAGAATATATTTTCATTTGTCAAATGTCTTTTCATGACTTAGGACCAAATATATTAGAGATGCATTCAATACTGTTTACTTCATACGTTTAAGAATCTTTTTCCTCCATCTTCATAGCAATGTTGTTATTGTTCTCACTTCTATAAAGAAACTTATGATTCATAAATATTTTCTGGTTCTATTCTCAGAGGCTGAGAAAATCTCCCAGAGAATCCATTCATAATCCACCTAATACATCTTGGTATTCTATTTAAGTTAAAATGTTTTACATAAGACTAAAACATCCAAATGCTTTGTTTTCACAAGGCTACATACATTATTTGAAGAAAAACTGGATGGATATTGCTACAAGTTTCAGAGATTGGATCTTCTTGTCATCAAATAATACATTCTTAAAAGCAGCCATCAAAAGTCAATCTCAGGGCTTCCCTGGTGGCGCAGTGGTTGCTAGTTCACCTGCCGATGCAGGCAACACGGGTTCGTGCCCCGGTCCGGGAAGATCCCACATGCCGCGAAGCGGCTGGGCCCGTGAGCCATGGCCGCTGAGCCTGCGCGTCCGGAGCCTGTGCTCCGCAACGGGAGAGGCCACAACAGTGAGAGGCCCGTGTACCAAAAACAGAAAAAAAAAAAAAAAAAAAAAGTCAGTCTCAGGATTTTTTCTCCACTATAAGTGCAATTACCAATTACCACATACTATGTCTTTACACATTTGACCATAGTATGAAACCGTAGGACTTCAGAGAACAGGAAGAGACCAGTCAGCATTCAGAAATGCCCAGGGACTAAAAAATATATACTACTTTCACCATCATTTATTAGCTATTTCATCAATATTACATTGAGCTTGAACTTGATACTATTTGCATACATTGTCTCTGATCCTAATACTCTTAAAAGGATATAAGTTTATATTTGATTGTTTCCGAGGCCTAAACAGTATCAGGTCAGAAACACTGTTTTCCTTGAAATTTTAAATGTATAAAAAAAATTTCCTCCATAAAAATAAGGAATATATTTTTTCTTCTGTATTAGTAGAATATACATTCTTTTAAATTTAATGTTTTTGGAATAAACTAAACTATTTAATAAACTATAAAATAATATTAATACAGATAATAGTTATTATTGATCATAAAGGCATATGGAGTTTATTAATTTATTTTTTTATACAGCACGTTCTTATTAGTTATCTATTTTATACATATCAGTGTATCCATGTCAATCCCAATCTCCCAGTTCATCCCACCACTACCACCACCCCGCTTTCCCCACTTTGTGTCCATACTTTCGTTCTCTACATCTGTCTCTATTTCTGCCTTGCAAACTGGTTCATCTGTACCATTTTTCTAGATTCCACATATATGTGTTAATATATGATATTTGTTCTTCTCTTTCTGACTTACTTCACTCTGTATGACAGTCTCTACATCCATCCACATCTCTACAAATGACCCAATTTCATTCCTTTTAATGGCTGAGTAATATTCCATTGTATATATGTACCACATCTTCTTTATCCATTCGTCTGTCGATGGGCATTTAGGTTGCTTTCCTGACCTGGCTATTGTAAGTAGTGCTGCAATGAACATTGGGGTGCACGTGTCTTTTTGAATTATGGTTTTCTCTGGGTATATGCCCAGTAGTGGGATTTCTGGGTCACATATGGAGTTTTGATGTTCACAGAAAGAGCAAACTGGAAATATTACACATGTATCTGATGGACTAAAAAGTCAGTTGGTATATTTCACTAAAAACTAAAAAAAAAAAAGTCAGTTGATAAAAGATGACATAAAAAACAAATAGTTTCATCTGACTTAGAAAGACTCCATAAGAAATTATTAGAATGGTATGATCCAACAATGAGAATTGCATGAATGAGTAGAGGCAGCTGAAAAAGTATATATTTCAACTGAAGCATGTTACAAATGCTCCAAAGATAGGGATTAAACCAGCTCTAGATATTTATTTAGTTTTGTATGCATAGTTTCACTCACTGTTTTCCACTTTCTTTCACTTTAAGATAGACTATGAAGAAACACCTCAAACATTACCTAACATGTTTCTTCCTTATTATTAAATCAACATTATTAAGACATAATTTACGTATAATAAATGCATCCATTTAAAATGTCCACTTTCAAGAGTTTTGGCAACCCCTACTAAAAGATAAACCAGGGGCCTCCCTCGTGGCGCAGTGGTTGAGAGTCCGCCTGCCGATGCAGGGGACGCGGGTTCGTGCCCCGGTCCGGGAGGATCCCACATGCCGCGGAGCGGCTGGGCCTGTGAGCCATGGCCGCTGAGCCTGTGCGTCCGGAGCCTGTGCTCCGCAACCGGAGAGGCCACAGCAGTGAGAGGCCCGCGTACCGCCAAAAAAAAAAAAAAAGATAAACCATTTTTTTCTCAACAGAAAGCTTCTTTAAGCCCATTTGAAATCAATGGCAACACTGACTCCTGGCCCTGGGGAACAACTGTTCTGCTTTCTGCGACTATAATTTGTTCTAAACTTTCACACAGATGGGCTCAGTAGTTGTGTCTGACTTCTTTTTGTCAGTATAATATTTTTGAATTTATTCATGCTGCACAATTAATTTTTTATTACTGAATAATAATATATTTCTGAATATATCAGCTTGTTTATTCATTTTCTCATTCATTATTTTTCCCAGTGCATCCTTTTGGAAGTTTTATAGCTTTCGCTTTTATGCTTAGGACTATGTCCATTTAAAATAATTTTTTGTGTATAATGTTATATAAGGAATGGCATTCATTCTTTCTGCATACATATCTAATTAATCCAGCACTATTTGTTGAAATGCCTTTCTTTTCTTTATTGACTTACCTTAGCATCTTTGTCAAAAATCAATCAACTATGTGAGTGGCTGTATTTAAGGATATTATAATTTGTTCCTCTGACCATAAATTTATCCTTCCACCAATACTACACAATTCTGATTACCATAAGTCTTAAAATCAGATTAAGTTCCCAAACTTCATTGTTTTGGATATGCTATGTCATTTGAATTTTCACATAAATTTTATAATAGGCTAATCAAGTTCTATAAAAAATAAGCTCCTGGGATTTTAATTGGGATTGCTTTGAATCTATAGATAAATTTTGGGGAAATCGCTTTGACTGTTGAATTATTTGGGTTGATTTCCCAGGACACATGGTTCACAGGATATTGCATACTATCAAGTATGAGAAATGATTATTTGTGGTTAACATCTGTACAGATTTATTTTCATATTCAAAAAACATCTTCATATACATTATCCCCTTTAATCTCTACCGCGACTCTGTCAGGTAAGCATTATATTATTATCCTCATTCTGTGATAAAAGATTTGATGCTCAGATTGATTAATTACCTTGCTGAATAGAATGAAATTAGGTTGTAATGAACAGTGATTTGAAATTATGTCTCCTGACTCCAAATCCATAGGCATTCCTCTGTGCACAGAATTAGCAAACTAATATTAAATTCCAGGAAGGTCTTGTAAGAAATAATAATGATGTGCTAGAAATTTTTCATGCGTTTTTTAATAGGACTAACCTCTCCCAACCTTACAGCATACAGGAATTTGCATTTTCAAAGAAAATTGTTTTGTTTCCTATGAGTTGATTGCCAACTGATCCATAAATTCCAAAACAAAACATGAAATTAGAGAACTCAAAATGACTGCTTGGAATTTATTTAATTTCCCTCACAGAATTAGAGTGAAAGCACTTGGTAATTTTACTTAGTGTAAGGGTTTTAGAAAAATTGACTTTCAATGTTGATGAAATAATGTTTTAAATGACAACACTTAGTATTTGCAGGAAGGCAAATACTCTTGAAGAAGGCATTTTCATTTTCAGATTTAGTCAGAAATCTCTGGAAGGATGAAATTTACAAAATGTTTGTTTTGTGACTTTGCAAAATGACATTAACATTTGATGACCCTGAATGCCAGCGTCTTAGATGGAGAATTTTTTTGTTCAAAAAATCACAGTGGGATAGAAAGTCAACTGTACAATGGATTAAATTGAGGAAGGCTCACATTAAAATTCTAAATTCCATTCAAAAATAATACAAATCCTAGAACAATTCTCATTTCCAGGGAAATGTACCATATGTCCTCTGAAACACAGGCTGAACCAAGTAAATTAAGAGAGCAATTAAAATGCTGTCCCACGGTGCTGGAATATCAGTTCACATATGGCATCCTCACCTGTAACAATTTTTTACTTTACTTGGCTTCTTTCATAAAACCAGCCATTTTTTATTGTTCTGGTGGTTTATAAAGGTCAAAATAAGAGTCATTTATAATAATAACAAAATGGAATACTTTCAGAAAAGATATGTTGATTATGTTCAAATTCAATGTTTTATTATATCAATTTTTATTAACATGTAATCCCTGAAAATCTCTTTTTTAAATTGTGTTGAAGATATTCAAGTGGTTGACAGAAGGAAATGCATTATAGACAGAGGGATGCCGTAAGAGAATAAATAATTAGTGTCATGTCATCTCTATAGCATGTATGGTAATAAAACAATTTTCACACTGATGATCAGAATGATGTATTTGTTTATAATTGCCCATGGGTGTGCCACTTACCAACCTCTGTTCTTCCTTATTGCTTGGATGTTTTTTGCATAATGTTGAATTGAGTTTTGGAGGCCATACTGAAATTAAGTAGATAATAGCATGTTGGTTAACAATGTAGACTATGAAATAATGGTGTCAAACACTAGCTCCAACTCATACCACTGGTATACTTACCAACAACTTATTTAATTCTGTAATCTTTCATTTCCTTGTTTATTTAGTGCAGAAATTCATAGAACTTAGCTCATAGGATTTTGTTGGTGTTGTGTGGTGTGTATGTATATGAGCATTAAGTAGAACGAACCATGTAGAAAAAGTACTTGCCACATAGTAAATAACACTCAATACAATTAGCATATTTTATCATCATCATCACCATCATTACCTCCTTATGGACAAGTGTAGCTGTAAACATTATTCATTCCTTTGAGTAAGAACTACAAGAACATTCCATAGTAAAATTATAAAGTCAGAAGTTTAAAATTTTCCTCATCAAATCTTTTCAGCATTTATGATTGCATTGAACACTTTTAATCTTTATGTCTTTCAAAATTTAATAAGCATTAACTTCTGTTCTTTAGTATCCAGTAGTTTGAGTGAAACTCCCAAGAGATACCTAAGTTAAATGCTTTATCTATAATGGCATTCCAACTTTAACCTGTGAGAACCTCTGTGTATCATTCTAAATGATTTACTATTATTAAAAATAAATATCCTGACCAGTGTGAGGTGATACCTCGTTGTAGTTCTGATTTGCATTTCTCTAATAATTAGTGATGTTGAGCATCCTTTCATTGCCCCTTGGCCATCTGTATGTCCTCCTTGGAGAGATGTCTGTTTAGGTCTTCTGCCCAGTTTTTGATTGGGTTGTTTGTTCTTTTGCTGTTGAGCTGCATGAGCTGTCTGTGTATTTTGGAGATTAATCCTTTGTCCGTTGCTTCATTTGCAAATATTTTCTCCCATTCTGAGGGCTGTCTTTTCATCTTGTTTATGGTTTCCTCTGCTGTGCAAAAGCTTTTAAGTTTAATTTGGTCTCATTAGTTTATTTTTGTTTATTTTCATTACTCTAGGAGGTGGGTCAAAAAAGATCTTGCTGTGGTTTATGTCAAAGAGTGTTTTTCCTATGCTTTCCTCTAAGAGTGAGGTATCTCCTCACACTGGTCAGAATGGCCATCATCAAGAAATCTACAAACAATCAATGCTGGAGACAGTGTGGAGAAAAAGGAACCCTCTTGCACTGTTGGTGGGAATGTTAATTAATACAGCCACTGTGGAGAACAGTATGGAGGTTCCTTAAAAAACTAAAAATAGAACTACCATATGACCCAGCAATCCCACTACTAGGCATATACCCTGAGAAAACCATAATTCAAAAGGACACATGTACCCCAATATTCCATTGCAGCACTATTTACAATAGCCAGGGCATGGAAACAACCTAAATGTCCAACAACATATGAATGGATAAAGAAGATGTGACACATATATACAATGGAATATTACTCAGCCATAAAAATGAGTGAAACTGGGTCATTTGTAGAGATGTGGATGGACCTAGAGTTTGTCATACAGAGTGAAGTAAGTCAGAAAGAGAAAAACAAATATCGTGTATTAATGCATATATGTGGAACTAGAAAAATGGTACAGATGAACCTATTTCCAGGGAAGAAATATAGACGCAGACATAGAGAACAGACATGTGGACACAGGGGTAAGGTTAGTGTGGGATGAATTGGGAGATTAGGTTTGACATAAATACACTACACGTGTAAAATAGACAGCTAGTGGGAACCTGCTATAAAGCACCGGAAGCTCAGCTCAGTGCTCTGTGATGACCTAGATGGGTGGGATGAGGGTGGGGAGAGAGGTCCAAGAGGGAGGGGATATAGGTATACATATAGGTGATTCACTTCATTGTACAGCAGAGACAAACACAACATTATAAAGCAATTATACTCCAATAAAAAAATAATAAATAAATAAATATTCTAAATTAATTAGCTTTCTAGAACTACTATGAATAAACTGCAACTCTATTTCTTATTTCAAAGCCTTGGAAACAATCAAATGCAAAATATCTATTTTTCTGCTAAAATCCTTCATTCTCTTTTACATATAACTGTTATTGATCATCCAGGAAAGTGAGACATTTCAACAACTGAAAATGGCAGAAAATATCATTAAAAGGCATATTTATAGACGATCTTAAACTTCTGTACTTGTCATAGGCCACTTTCACAATTAGATGATGCCATGGACTCCATTTCAGCAAAATATTTATCCATAATGTAAAATACATAAGATTATGAAGGAAACAAAATATATGTAATATATAATTTTAAAATATTAAAAAATTTTTGTTAAAATATTACATGTGCTTCTTTATTAGCACATTAAATAAGATCCAGAAGTAACTATAATGTGTATTAATGTGTATAAAATAATGTTATGAGATACATGCAACGATTATAGTGTGATATAAAATTATCTGACCTCTACTGATGGCAAATTCACAGGCACTGCTAATACTACTGTAGTTTGTAACCTTCACTTGTAACATAAGTTAATGCTAAATTTCAGTGAAAAATTGGTAAAAATATATTTATACAAGTTTATAGACCCTGCGCGTGTGTGTGTACATGTGTGTGCATGTGTATATACTCATTAGAAGAGTGAAAAAGAAACTAATAAAAATGGTCACCTAGTTAAAACAGTAAAACTTTTCTGGAAAAATATAGAAGAAAATCTTTGAGAACATCGGTTAGGGAAATATTTCTTAGATATGATACCAAAAGTACTGTTCATAAAAGAAAAGGTTGATAAGTTGGACTTCATCAAATGTTAAAACTATTGAGCATAAAAAAAACCATTAAGAAAATGAAAAGACTTTCCACAGACTGGGAAATAATATTTGTAAAATACATATCTGTTAGGAACCTATATCCAAAGTATACAAAGAACTTGTACATCTCAATGATAAGAAATGACCCAAGTAACAAATGGGCAGAAAGTTCTAATAACTTTCACCAAGAAGATATGCAAATGAACATTAATCACTTGAAAAGGTTTTCAGTATCATTATTAATCATTAGGGAAATGAGAATTAAAACTACGAGATATAATTCCATATCCACTAGAATGAACACAGTAATTTAAAAAGACAAGCAATAACAAATGTGGGGAAGGAGGACATTTGTCTATCAAATGTCCACAGTATTGAGAGCACTTTTTGTGTTTCTCATTTCATTTTATTTGACATTATAGTTATTTACTAATAATAATATGTGACAGCCACTTAAGCAAAGGATTTTAACCTGCATTTCTATAATCCTTGAAATCCTTAAAATAATCCTGTAGAATAAGTATTATGTCTTTATTTTACATTTTAGAAAACCCGTGTTCACAAAACGTAAGTCCCTTGATGAAAATCTCTTAGTAAATCTGGAATTTGAATTCATCCTTGCGTGACTCACATCTAGGTTCTGACCATTCCACGGTGCTTGGGGCTCCCCCTTGGCAGGACTGCGTGTTATTTATCTGAATTCATTTCTTGACGTCCCTTCTCCCACAGTCCTATAGGACAAAGATTGATAGTGGATGTTTAATTTAGGACAATCTGATGGGCATAGTGATGTTGCAAACACAGCTGAAGACAATGTCAGTAATCCTGGGTTCTGGTCATGCTTTGGCCCCAAGTAACAATCTGAACTTGAATAAGGTAGTTCACTGTTGTGTGCTTCAGATTCTTAAAATATAAAAAGAGGACCAATTGCTTGTTGTGAAAATTACATGAGATCGTGGATTTGAGATCTAAAGCACTCTATGAATAGGAGCCATTGGCAGAAGGGATAAAATCTGTCATCGTAGGACTGGTCCTCATTCCCAGTTTAGCCTGCCAATGCTATTATACTGACCAAACTTGGAAAACCTTTGTTTTAGGGTTTACATTTCCTCCTCTGTTTTTCAGTTTTCTTCTTGGAATGCCAGCGACAGGAAGTTTTCTATGATAGTATGTAAAGAAAACAAGCCTAGAACCTATGCATAGAATTTAGGACCATCCTGCACATTTCTTAGTCAGTAATCGGTGCTTTGGGTAAGACCCTCAGAAAATGCTAAGAGGCTAGAGTAGCTCAAAGAGTTTAAAACCTCATTTGTTATTCATATTTTATCAACTATTGTTTCTTTACCCAGCCACAGCAGGATTTTTGTGTGACTTGACAAAATATTAAATTGATGCCAATTTTACACCA
This sequence comes from Globicephala melas, assembly GCF_963455315.2. NCBI lineage: Eukaryota > Metazoa > Chordata > Mammalia > Artiodactyla > Delphinidae > Globicephala > Globicephala melas. The sequence goes on along the minus strand of NC_083324.2, from coordinate 75,684,018 downwards.
CACAGTTTGCTCTGCCCTGAATATCCCTTCAGCAGCAGGTGGCTCCCTTGCACCATCCTTTCTGTGACTCAGACTTCTGACTGCCTGGGATACACCTACCACTTGGTGGATGCCAATCCCCTCTAAGTTCCTTGGGAGGAAAGGCCAGGTAACTCAAGAAAATCCAGAAAATCATATTGCTTTCTAAGTGCTCTAAATGTTTAATGTTTTGTTTCTTACTGTATGCTGGAAGTATAGCAATAGACAGAGTCTCTGATCTATTAAGGAAAACAACTTGCACATGAGTTTTCTCCAGTTTCCCTAATTCAAAGTCTATTATGGGGTGAATTTATAATTCTTGAAAGGATAAATAGCTAGGAAAGATTGAGCAATTCACTGAAATGCTCATCTGTTGTAAGTTTCTCTGCCTTCATATGCTTGATGGTGATAAGAAAGATGGACATGAGTGAATTACACATCACACTGTTCACATTTGAAGTTTTACCAAACCAGGTGGGTATTTTTCCTTATTAGATCAACACTTTGCATGGTGATTCCGGCGCCTAGCTGGACACCTCAGCCAGGCTATGTCGGGGTTAAGTGATTTTAGATTTTATATTTGAAAATTTGTATATTGAGAAGGTAGAAATGGTTTCCTTTTTTCTCTACTCTGCAGGCTATTTTAAAATATAGAATCCTGCACCTGCCATTGCTGTCCTCCATCCCTCACTTTGGAAGGTGACCCCATGAGTGGGGAGTGTTGGGGTTCCCTATGTTTAGTTGCTTAAGTTTCAGGCCTGAAATTTTATTACCCTAAAAGGTGGCTGCCAAGATAATTAAAACCAAAGCAAAACAGAGCAAGGCTAGTTCAAACAAGTAAATAAATAACTATATTCAATCACCAAGTCAGAGGTCCTGATGCTAAATATATTTATTATCCATCAGAAACCAGACAGATAATAGCAAGATGAGTGAGGCACATCAGTATCATGAAAGGAATAGTGGGGAAATGGAGAAATGGGGACTTCCTGTCTGCCTGACATTATTCATAGTAAAACACTTTAAAACAATATGCTAACTAAGTAGAATGTATGTAGCTGCAATCTAATGAATGCGTGTGTAAAGCCCATGAAATGAGGTTAGAAGAATCTGGACTCTGGTCTCTCCATTGTTCTGTTTTGTTTTGCTTTATTTTTTTTCTGCAATCTGCAGCACTGATACTGGAACAGATAGCCGTGGCTAGCTGTGGGCATATACTTACTACCAGCTACAGAAAATCGGGATGAGTAAGATTCAGAAAAAAAAGAGAGTCCTTTCAAGAGGGACCCATTTTAGTAGAGATAACTTCCTAATCAAGATAGTTTGTTGTGCCTCTCAAGTTCTTTCAAAACAAACCAGTGTCTTCTGTTTTTCATAAGAGAATAGTTATCATTTATATGAATTGGCTGCTTCAACATTTATTCTCGTAAGTTCCAGCTTTCTCTTAGATGATAGAAATGCTGTTTATTAAGAGTTCAAGGGAGTTCTGGACAAAGACTGCTATTTCTATCTATACATAAAAACAGCATTTTTGAAATGCAAGCAAACAATATTTAGACCAACTTTCATCTTAGAGATAAGAGTCTGAGTTTCAGTTACGTTAGATAACTAACCCAAACCACACTTCTAAAAAAATGACTAGAACACTTGGTTCTTAACTTTATGTCCATATTATTGCCAGCTTCCCAGTTGTGGGCAAAATATAAAGCATCTGCTGTATTTCTCCCTACTTTGCCACTTTCCAAGCCAATAGCTCCATGCAGTAATAACCACACAGTTTCACCCAGTTGGAAAAACCATCAAATTCCACAAAATAGAATTAATATTGGAAACTTGCATACAGCCAAAGCAACACTTACTTCTAGTAGCACAAACACAGTTTCACCCTCCGTGGCAGCAGGTGCCATTAGATATGGTATTTTCAAATATAGACACTTCCGATGAAGGCAGAGTGTGTGACCTCTTCCAGAAACAGACAGGCTGATTAGAGACCCTGTCTTTTGAGGTTCATGTATAAGGTCAAACACACACTGTCAGCACTCGCTGGAAGACAATATTTGATAATAGCTCTTCAAACTCAGACCTTTAGTAAGCTTACACATAGAATTCTTCGAGTTCAATGATGTCATCATGTGCTTGGAGTTTCCACATTCACTGATGCATCCCAGTCTCACTCACATTAAGGTATGTATGATCAAGGATACTATTTGCAGAGCACACGAGGATTCTGCCCCATAATCAGACGCACTTGGGAACCAGAAACACTTTAAGGTAAAAGAAGAGCTGTAATTCAGAGCAACTGATGCAATGAGTCCACTTTGCATGGCCCACTACTGACATAAATAAATCTCTGCAATTGGAAGCCTTATCATTGTATATTTGCATTATCCTTTTATCTATTCTTTCAAGTAATTTTGAGCATTTTTTTAACATCTTTATTGGGGTATAATTGCTTTACAATGGTGTGTTAGTTTCTGCTTTATAACAAAGTGAATCAGTTATACATATACATATGTTCCCATATCTCTTCCCTCTTGTTTTTTGAGCATTTTTAACGGATGTGTTGAGATGACAACAAAAAGTTCATGCTTAGAGGGATTGTCATTTCTGGCCTGTGGGAAGGTCTCAACAATTGTTCACTATGAATTAAAATAAATTTAAGGTAGACACCAATCAGGAAAAAATAGAATCCATGGTAAAAGTAGCAATCGTAGGATAAAAACTGTGCTCCCAGCGTACAGAGGAGGGAATCTTTTACTGGAAGATAAGAGAAAGTTCCCCAAAGTAAGTGGTATTTGGAAATCTACAAACTCCCTGATCAATGAGAACAAAGTAAGAAATTCCATGTGTCTTAGTATCAAAATCAGTGCACCGGTTAATTTGTTTCCTGTTGTATATGCTCTTTTTTTTTTTTTAATGTGAAAACCTTTTTTTCCAAGTGTTATTTTGTTTTAATTGAAGTATAGTTGATTTGCAATGTTATATTAGTTTCAGGTGTACAGCAAAGTGATTCAGTTTTACATATATATGTACATATATATGTATATTCTTTTTCAGATTCTTTTCCCTTATAGGTTATTACAAAATATTGAATACAGTTCCCTGTGCTATACAGTAGGTCCTTGTTGGTTAACTGTTTTATATATAGTAGTGTGTATGTTAATCCCAAACTCCTAATTTATCCCCCCCCTTTCCCTTTGGTAACTGTAAGTTTGTCTTCTATGTCTGTGAGTCTATTTCTGTTTTATATATAAGTTCATTTGTATCATTTTTGTTTTAGATTCCACGCATAACTGATACCATGATATTTCTCTTTGTCTGGCTTACTTCACTTAGTATGATAATCTCTAGGTCCATCCATGTTGCTGCAAATGGCAAAATTTCATTCTGTTTTATGGCTGAGTAGTATTCCATTGTATATATATACATCTACTTTATCAACTCATTTGTTGATGGACATTTAGGTTGCTTCCATATCTTGACTATTTAAATAATGCTGCTATGAACATTGTGGTGCATGTATCTTTTAGAGTTAGGGTTTTTTTTTTTTTTTTTTTTGATATATACCTAGGAGTGGAATTGCTGAGTCATATGATAGTTCTATTTGTAGTTTTTTGGGAAACTTCCGTACTGTTTTCCACAATGGCTGCATCAGTTTACATTCCCATCAACTGTGTATGAGGGTTGCCTTTTCTCCACATCCTCGCCAACATTTGTTATTTGTGTTCTTTTTGATGATAGCCATTCTGACAGGTATGAGGTGGTATTTCATTTTGATTTGCATTTCCCTGATGATTAGTGATGTTGAGCGTCTTGTCATGTGCCTGTTGGCCATCTGCATTTCCTTTTTGGAAAAAAAATATTCAGTTCTTCTGCCCATTTTTAAATCGGTTGTTTGTTTTCTTGATCTTAAGTTGTATGAGCTGTTTATATATAAGAAGTGAATATTCCTTCTCCCTGCTTTTTTTTAAACTTATTTTTCCTGAAAGAACATAAAGCGGATCCAAAATGCCAATAAGGAATCCATGCAAAGTGGTTTTTCAATTTCCCTGAAATGCCACTGCTTAACCAGCCTATGTTTTTCTATTTTGGAAAATAAGTTATTGGCGAATAGAGACCATACATGCTTCTATTTCTTACTTATCAGGATGCAGGAAAGTGTGCAACAGTTTGGATGAGTTATTTTAAAAGAGATGTGTATTTTCTAAATGAGATTTGGATAGCAGCCTATGTCTAATCCCGCTGTGACTAAAAATGCAAAGGATTGTCAAAACAGTTTGGCTCATCAAGCTATAAAGTGCAAATGTATTATGACACTCTGTTGGCACATGTGAAACTAACAGAATTAAACCCTTGATTCTTAGGAATCCTTCAAACAAGATCTTGTTTCTAAGAGGCAAGGGGCAGTTTTTTGGGTTGAATATATACAACACTATTGGGATGAATTAAAGGCAAAATGATTTGAGGACCAATACTGTGACTTTAATTAGTTTTTGGTAATTTCATGGCTTGAATGTTACGTTTACAATTAAATCTACTCATAAGCATGGAGCTAGTTTCACTCTTCTAAGATTAAACATTGATGCTTGTTTAGTAAAAAAGATGGCTCTTAAGACGTGAAGTTATGTTAATTTTGATATACCCAATTATTATAATGCATATAATAAAAAATCTTGATTTGGTTCACATTTTTTTTTTTAATTTATTTTTTGGCTGCATTGGGTCTTCGTTGCTGTGTGTGGGTGGGCTTTCTCTAGTTGTGGCGAGCGGGGGCTACTCTTCGTTGCGGTGCATGGCCTTCTTATTGCAGTGGCTTCTCTTGTTGTGGAGCATGGGCTCTCTAGGTGCGCAGGCTCAGTAGTTGTGGTGCATGGGCTTAGTTGTTCTGTGGTCTGTGGGATCTTTCTGGACAAGGGATCGAACCTGTGTCCCCTGCATTGGCAGGAGGGCTCTTAACCACTGAGCCACCAGGGAAGTACCCACACTATTTATAGTTAAAGAAAATATGAAGCATTTCATCTGAACAGTAAACCATTCTTTATGGTCAATAAGTTAAAAAATATCAAGGTTCATTAATTTTGTCCAAGCTTCATTGTTGTTCTCAAATAATGAGTATGTTAACAATGGCAAACATTCCTTCAATATATCTGTCAAACACTAACAGATACCAGAAAAATCCGGATGGAAAAAAATAATAATTAAATAAAGTACAAAATGTAGTTCACCTTTGGATAAAATAAGATAGGTGTTTTTGTGACAGTCTCAGTATAGAGAGTGATGCTATCAGCTAAAGATGCCCAGGGCACCCACCTGGGTCCATATTAATTGTAGGAGCCCCCATAGACACTACCCCTTTCAGAGCTAAATTGTGGCTGGACTGGCCCTTGTGGTTTGTCTTATGGCTACAAGATGTAACTCAGCAATAACCATTAGGGAACTTTGAAAAGACAAGTTTTATTACTCACAAGTTCTACAGGATTCACACCAAATCTGGGGCCACAGAACAAGGTCCATGTAGACAGAGAGAGAGCAAGTGGATATGGGGTTCTGCCTTTATTGGGGTCCAGGGTGGGGTGCCTAGGGTTTTGTGGGTTCACTCTTTATTGCTGAAATTAAAATAAAGAGCAGGAATTAAAGTATGGAAGGAGGGGGACCTTCAAGATGGCAGAGAAGTAAGACGTGGACATCACCTTCCTCCCCACAATACATCAAAAATACATCTACATGTGGAAAAACTCCTACAGAACACCTACTGAATGCTGGCAGAAGACCTCAGACTTCTCGAAAGGCAAGAAAGTCCCCACGTACCTGGCCATGTGGCTGACAGGGTCGTGGTGCTCCAGCTGGGTGTCAGGCCTGAACCTCTGAGGTGGGAGAGACGAGTTCAGGACATTGGTCCACCACAGACCTCCCGGCACCATGTAATATCAAACGGTGAAAGCTCTCCCAGAGATCTCTGTCTCAATGCTAAGACCCAGGTCCATTCAACAACCAGCAAGCTCCAGTGCTGGACACCCCATGCCAAACAACTAGCAAGACAGGAACAAAACCCCACCCACTAGCAGAGAGGCTGCCTAAAATCCTAATAAGGTCCCAGACACCCCAAAACACACCACCGGAAGTGGTCCTGCCCACCAGAACGACAAGATCCAGCCTCATCCACCAGAACGCAGGCACCAGTCCCCTCCACCAGGAAGTCTGCACAACCCACTGAACCAACCTTACCCACTGGGGGCAAACATCAAAAACAACAGAAACTACAAACCTGCAGTCTGCGAAAAGGGGACCCCAAATAGAGTAAGTTAAGCAAAATGAGAAGACAGAAATACACAGCAGATGAAGGAGCAAGGTAAAAACCCACCAGCCCAAATAAATGAAAAGGAAATAGGCAGTCTACCTGAAAAAGAATATAGAGTAATGATAGTAAAGATGATACAAAATCTTGGAAATAGAATGGAGAAAATATAAGACATGTTTAACAAGAACCTAGAAGAACTAAAGAGCAAACAAACAATGATGAACAACACAATAAATGAAATTTAAAATTCTCTAGAAGGAATCAGTAGCAGAATAACTGAGGCAGAAGAATGGATAAGTGACCTGGAAGATAAAATAGTAGAAATAACTACCGCAGAGCAGAATAAAAAGAATGAAAATAATTGAAGACAGACTCAGAGACCTCCTGGACAATGTTAAACACACCAACATTTGAATTATATGGGTCGCAGAGGAAGAAAAGAAAAAGTAAAGGACTGAGAAAATATTTGAAGAGATTATAGCTGAAAACTTCCCTAATATGGGAAAGGAAACAGTTAGTCAAGTCCAGGAAGCACAGAGAGTCCCATATAGGATAAATCCAAGGAGAAACACGCCAAGACACATATTAATCAAACTATCAAAAATTAAATACAAAGAAAAAATATTAAAAGCAGCAAGGGAAAAGCAACAAATAACATACAAGGGAATCCCCATAAGGTTAACAGCTGACATTTCAGCGGAAACTCTGCAAGCCAGAAGGGTGTGGCAGTACATATTTAAAGTGGTGAAAGGGAAGAACCTACAACCAAGATTACTCTACCCAGCAAGGATCTCATTCAGATTAAATGGAGAAATAAGAACCTTTACAGACAAGCAAAAGCTAAGAGAATTCAGCACCACCAAACCAGCTTTACAACAAATGCTAAAGGAACTTCTCTAGGCAGGAAACATGAGAGAAGGAAAAGACCTACAATAACAAACCCAAAACAATTAAGAAAATGGTAATAGGAACATACATATTGATAACTACCTTAAATATAAATGGATTAAATGCTCCATCCAAAAGGCATAGACTGGATGAATGGATACAAAAACAAGACCCGTATATATGCTGTCTACATGAGACCCACTTCAGACATAGGGACACATACAGACTGAAAGTGAGGGGATGGAAAAAAATATTCCATGCAAATGGAAGTCAAAAGAAAGCTGCAGTAGCAATTCTCATATCAGACAAAATAGACTTTAAAATAAAGACTGTTACAAGAGACAAAGAAGGACACTACATAATGAACAAGGGATCAATCCAAGAAGAGTATATAACAATTGTAAATATTTATTCACCCAGCATAGGAGCACTTCCATACATAAGGCAAATGCTAACAGTCATAAAAGGGGAAATTGACAGTAACGCAATCATAGTAGGGGACTTAAACACCACACTTTCACCAATGGAGAGATCATCCAAAATGTAAATGAGGAAACACAAGCTTTAAATGACACATTAAACAAGATGGACTTAATTGATATTTATAGGACATTCCATCTAAAAGCAACAGAAAACACATTTTTCTCAAGTGCTCATGGAACATTCTCCAGGATAGATCATATCTTGGGTCACAAATCAAGCCTTGGTAAATATAAGAAAATTGAAATCGTATCAAGTATCTTTTCAGACCACAACACTATAAGACTAGATATCAATTACAGGAAAAAAAAACTGTAAAAAATACAAACACATGGAGGCTAAACAATACTCTACTAAATAACCAAGAGATCACTGAAGAAATGAAAGAAGAAAACAGAAAATACCTAGAGACAAATGCCAATGAAAATATGACGACCCAAAACCTACTGGATGCAGCAAAAGCAGTTCTAAGAGGAAAGTTTACAGCAATACAATCCTACTTCAAAAAACAAGAAACAGGGCTTCCCTGGTGGCGCAGTGGTTGGAGGTCCACCTGCCGATGCGGGGGACGTGGGTTCATGCCCCGGTCCTGGGGGATCCCACATGCTGCGGAGCGGCTGGGCCCGTGAGCCATGGCCGCTGGGCCTGCGCATCCGGAGCCTGTGCTCTGCAGCGGGAGAGGCCACAGTGGTGAGGGGCCCGCGTACCACAAAAAAAAAAACAAGAAACATCTCAAACAACCTAATCTTACACCTAAAGCAATTAGAGAAAGAAGAACAAAAAAACCCCAAAGTTAGCAGAAGGAAAGAAATCATAAAGACTAGATGAGAAATGAATGAAAAAGAAATGAAGGAAATGATAGCAAAGATCAATAAAACTAAAAGCTGGTTCTTTGAGAAGATAAACAACACTGGTAAACCATTAGCCAGACCCATCAAGAAAAAAAGGGAGAAGACTCAAATCAACAGACTTAGAAATGGAAAAGGAAAAGTAACAACTGACACTGCAGAAATACAAAGGATCATTGAGAGATTATTACAAGTAACTATATGCCAGTAAAATGGACAACCTGAAAGAAATGGACAAATTCTTAGAAGAGCACAACCTTCTGAGATGGAACCAGGAAGAAATAGAAAATATAAACAGAAAAATCACAAGCACTGAAATTGAAACTGTGATTAAAAATCTTCCAACAGGGCTTCCCTGGTGGCACAGTGGTTGATAATCTGCCTGCTAATGCAGGGGACACGGGTTTGAGCCCTGGTCTGGGAAGATCCCACATGCCGCGGAGCAACGAGGCCCATGAGCCACAACTACTCAGCCTGCGCATCTGGAGCCTGTGCTCCTCAACAAGAGAGGCCGTGACAGTGAGAGGCCCGTGCACCGCGATGAAGAGTGGCCCCCGCTCGCCGCAACTGGAGAAAGCCCTCGCACAGAAACGAAGACCCAAGACAGCCTAAAAAAAAAAAAAAAAAAAAACTTCCAACAAACAAAAGCCCAGGACCACATGGCTTCACAGGTGAATTCTATCAAACATTTAGAGAAGAGCTAACACCTATCCTTCTCATACTCTTCCAAAATATAGCAGAGGGAGGAACACCCCCAAACTCATTCTACGAAGCCACCATCACCCTGATACCAAAACCAGACAAAGATGTCACAAAAAAGAAAACTACAGGCCAGTATCACTGAGGAACATAGATGCAAATATCCTCAACAAAATACTAGCAAACATAATCCAACAGCACATTAAACAGATCATACACCATGATCAAGTGGGGTTTATCCCAGGAATGCAAGGATTCTTCAATATATGCAAATCAGTCAGTGTGACACACCATATTAACAAATAGAGGGAGAAAAACCATACGATCATCTCAATAGATGCAGAAAAAACTTTAAACAAAATTCAACACCGTTTATGATAAAAACTCTTCAGAGTAGGCATAGAGGAAACTTACCTCAACATAATAAAAGCCATATATGACAAACCCACAGCCAACATCGTTCTCAATGTTGAAAAATTGAAACCATTTCCACTAAGATCAGGAGCAAGACAAGGTTGCCCACTCTTACCACTATTATTCAATGTAGTTTTGGAAGTTTTAGCCACAGCAATCAGAGAAGAAAAAGAAATAAAAGGAATTCAAATTGGAAAAGAAGTAAAACTGTCACTGTTTGCAGATATATGATGCTATACATAGAGAATCCTAAAGATGCTACCAGAAAACTACTAGAGCTAATCAGTGAATTTGGTATAGTAGCAATGTACAAAATTAATGCACAGAAATCTCTTGCATTCCTGTACACTAATGATGAAAAATCTGAAAGAGAAATTAAAGAAACACTCGCATTTACCACTGCAACAAAAAGAATAAAATACCTAGGAATAAACCTACCCAAGGAGACAAATTAAAGATCATACAAATAGATGGAGAGATATACCATGTTCTTGGATTGGAAAAATCAACATTGTGAAAATGACTATACTACCCAATGCAATCTGCAGATTCAATGCAATCCCTATCAAGCTACCATTGACATTTTTCACAAAACTAGAACAAAAAAATTTAATAATTTGTATGGAAACCCAAAAGACCCCGAATAGCCAAAACAATACTGAGAAAGAAAAACAGAACTGGAGGTATCAGGCTTCCTGACTTCAGACTATACTACAAAGCTACAATAATCAAGACAGTATGGTACTGGCACAAAAACAGAAATACAGATCAATGGAACAGGGTACAAAGCCAAGAGAGAAACCCACGGACATACGGTCACCTTATCTTTGATAAAGTAGGCAAGAATATACATTGGAGAAAAGACACCCTCTTCAATAAGTGGTGCTGGGAAAACTGGACAGCTACATGTAAAAGAATGAAATTAGAACACTCCCTAACGCCATAGACAAAAGTAAACTCAAAATGGATTAAAGACCTAAATGTAAGGCCAGACACTATAAAACTCTCAGAGGAAAACATAGGCAGAACACTGTATGACATAAATCATAGCAAGATCCTTTTTGACCCACCTCCTAGAGAAATGGAAATAAAAACAAAAATAAACAAATGGAACCTAATGAAACTTATAAGCTTTTGCACAGCAAAGGAAACCATTAAAAAGATGAATAAACAGCCCTCAGAATGGGAGAAAATATTTGCAAACAAAGCAAATGACAAAGGATTAATATCCAAAATATATAAGCAGCTTATGCAGCTCAATATCAAAAAGACAAACAACCCAATCCAAAAATGGGCAGAAGATCTAAATCAACATTTCTGCAAAGAAGATAGATTGCCAACAAACACATGAAAGGATGCTCAACATCACTAATCATTAGAGAAATGCAAACCAAAACTACAATGAGGTATCACCTCACACCAGTCAGAATGGCCATCATGAAAAAAATCTGCCAACTATAAATGCTGGAGAGGGTGTGGAGAAAAGAGAACACTCTTGCACTGTTGGTGGGAATGTAAATTGATACAGCCACTATGGAGAACAGTATGGAGGTTCCTTAAAAAACTAAAAATAGAACTACCATACAACCCAGCAATCCCACTGCTGGGCATATACCGTGAGAAAACCATAATTCAAAAAGTCATGTACCACAATGTTCATTGCAACTCTATTTACAATAGCCAGGACATGGAAGTAACCTAAGTGTCCATCAACAGATGAATGGATAAAGAAGATGTGGCACATATATATACAATGGAATATTACTGAGCCATAAAAAGAAATGAAATTGAGTTATTTGTAGTGAGGTGGATGGACCTAGAGACTGGCATACAGAGTGAAGTAAGTCAGAAAGAGAAAAACAAATACCATATGGAACACATATATATTGAATCTAAAAAAAAGATGGTTCTGAAGAACCTAGCGGCAGGACAGAAATAGAGACACAGATGTAGAGAATGGACTTGGGCACCTGGGGAGGGGGAAGGATAAGCTGGGCCAAAGTGAGAGAGTGGCATTGACATATATACACTACCAAATGTAAAATGGATAGCTAGTGGGAAGCAGCCGCATAGCACAGGGAGATCAGCTTGGTGCTTTGTGACCACCTAGAGGTGTGGGATAGGGAGGGTGGGAGGAAGATGCAAGAGGGAGGGGATATGGGGGTATATGTATATGTATAGCTGATTCACTTTGTTATACAGCAGAAACTAACACACCATTGTAAAGCAATCATACTCAAATAAAGATGTTAAAAATAATAAATAATGTATAGAAGGAGAACAGCTAGTTGTCAGTCATTTGGTCAGTTATCTAGGTCAGCCAGAGCTTTCTAAAAAAAAGGGATCTTCCGGAATGCGGCCGCGGGCTCTTTATTTGGTTGTATAGCTGGCAGTGTATTTGTCCCAGATGGGTGTCTTTGAGGTGGATGCTTCGGAATCAAAAGCTTAATGTCAGACACTGAGGTTATAATCAAAAACACCAACTGTCAGCCGCTTACACTTTAATAAGGGTTAAATTATCAAAGTTAAGGAATTTTCTTACGTGAAGAGGTATTCTCATCTCTAATGCCTAATAACTGAAAAGATTTAACGACGTATCACTAGGTGTTGGATGTTTAGACCAAAGTGGAAGAGTAAAATGTCTTTGTTTTTTGAATTCTTTGGATTTATTTCAGAAAAGTAAATATTTTTTCTATTCTACTTTTAACAAGTTCATGATTGTATAAAAATATTTTTTATAGCACAGCAAAGTTTTCACATGAATTTTGTTTGGGAGATGAGCCTCCTTTACTTAGTAGGCTGAGTGTCTTTTGCAAATTGTGTCATAGTCCTTGGGGATTACAGATACCCCAGTTCCAGAACATGGACTTGAAGTGTTTGTTCTTAATATTTCGGGAAGTATCACTAAAATGACTAAGGCAAATATAGTACCACTTAACTGACTTATTAAAAAGTCTGACTGTGACATCATTTTTTTCCCCTTCAGGTCTCATTAACACTATTGCTGTTACCCTTCCCAGAACTCCTGATTTTTTTCCTAATGTATTTAAGGAAAAAAGTAATTCCTTCCTAAAAAAGTGATTAGCTGTATATGGAAGTTATAGTAAAAAACACTTTAGTGTTTCTTATGTACAGAAACTATTTTAAATGTTTATGATACAGACAGCAGAAGATCCCCGTCTTTGTACAGTTTACATATCAGTTTGTGTAAGTAGAGAGACAAGCAATAAACACAACAACAAGTGTATTTTATAGTGAAATGGAAAGTACTAAAGAATAATGAAAGAGAACAGGGTAAAGGTGATTGGGCATGCGTAGTATGTATCCAGAGGTGCAAGCTGAAGTTTTAAACAGGGGAGTCAGGTAGGTATCCACAAAAACATGACATTAAATCAAATAGGCAGGAGGTGAAGCAGTTAGCCGTGTGGATTTCTAAGGAATAATTTCCCAGACAAATGCAATAGCTAGGACAAGACTGTGTGCTGGGAATATGCCTGATCAAGCTGATAGGGACAGAGTAAAGGGACAAAGTAAGTAATTAGTTAATCCCACTAGTGGATTGTCAGTAAAGAAAGAAGTATGGGTGACCCCTGTAAATTAATGATCAGTCAAGAAAGCAGGTTTGCTTAACCACAAAACCAAGCAGACTTGCTTAGCAACAAAACCATGCAACGCAAGCATGAGACGTGCCCCAACACAATAAAACAATGGTGAAATAAGACCCACATCCTGCGCAGTGAGCTCAATAAGTTAATGATTCCTAGGACATGCTCCTCTGGGCAAACTAAAAACAAAAAGTATAAGGAAAGGGTGACATTATACTGAAACCTAAGATGATTTACCGTATTTTAATATATGTTACTACCTTTTTGCTCATTTCCATTGTGCCATGACAGTCCCTGCTTGACCACGTAGGGACAAGAAACCCCCCGCCCCGCCCCTGCCCCACCTGACGTGCAGGAGGAGGTGATGATGGGAGCTTGACACCTACTCAAGAATGAGGAAGAAGGTGGTCTTCTCCCTCTCCCCACTTTTCCTTTGATTATAAAACTGTAGCCCCCTGAGTTCTCAGGGTGTGGTACCCTCTCGCCCACCTGCTTGTAGGCCTCACAAGAGTCCTACTCTAATAAATCACTTCTTATCTATCACTTTGCCTCTCGCTGAATTCTGTGCTGAGACATAAAGCACCGAAGCTCCTTGGAGCCCCCCAGCCAGAGACACATTTAGCGATTTCAAAGCCAGTGTATACCAGGAAATAATATTAAAATTTCCTGTGGAAATGGTCATAGAGAAGAGATGCAGTGACCTTATTTGCTCACTTAGACACTGCTTCAGTAACTTCCCTTTACTTTAGGAATCATCTTTGGCCTCTGCTAAGCCTGTTAGAGTTTGGTATATCAATATCCAATATTACATACACACACACACACACACACACACACACACACACACACACATACATAAACACACACACTTGATAATCAGTGTCACAGAGATCTTATATCTATTTCTGAAATACCTGACTACACATGTAACCCTTTAGGTAGAACTTAATCTTTCAGCAGCTGTTTGCAATTTTTTCAATATAAGATTCCTAGGACTGTGGAACCTTAAGCAATTTAATTCTGCCATGATTTACTGGATCTTACAGAAGTGATGGGACCATATTATAGAATAAAAAATGGGTCACAGTCACATTACTGGATTCACAGGAGCCATAATGCAATACACCTTTTAAACAGAGAAGAAAAGTAAGGATGTGAGGATTCTATATTATACAATCCTTTGTTTTTCCTTTTCAATCTTTAGCTTTCATGATGCATCTTGTCACTTTCCCCAGAGCCCTTTTTGTGTCACTCTCAATAAAGATTATTAAAGTGGAATGCTATATCCAGATTCATTGTTATGCTAACAAATGCACAAGATTTTCTTCATAGTGTTTCTTTATTTTATTTAAAAACTCAAGATAATTGAGAAGCATAAAATCTATGTTCACAAACCACATCTTTTCCTACACAGATTGACCTATATTCATCTCATCATCACTACTACTAAATGGTACTAGTTTATAAAATTGTTTTTATCATAGCCAATTTCTTCATCATCAGAACACTGTGGAGGTCTGTGGGTCTTTTGTGTATGCTCTTAATGACAACACATCTACATCTTACTTAAATATATTCTGAATGGATGACAATTTACGTTTCCACTGCATTCTCTCCTCAAGGACAACTTCTCCCTTTCCCCTTATTGTAGAAAACGAATTCTTATCCTGGATTTAATGAATGTAGTATAGTATGTGAGTGTCAAAGTTTCAAAAATCCCTTAAAACTGTGAAATGTTGGGAATTGGCACTTGGTTTTCTTTTCTCTCTCTCTTTTCTTCTTTCACAGGTTTCTTCAGAGTCCATAGACTCTAAAATGCTTCTGGCTTCCCAGGGAAATTCCAGTATAATGTAGGAACTGGTGTCACAGTCTACAAATAGTAATTCATCTGTAAGCACCATTTTTGAGTTTCCCTTTGTAAGGTACCATAGTACATCTTTCCTAATGCCCTCACTTACATTTGAAAAACAAATGAGAACATCTCTTGCAATACATCTGCTAATACTTCTAGTGCTACACTTCTTGCAGAAAGAGAAGTAGAAGCAGGTTTTGACATAAGGATAGGGAAAGAGGACAAATGTCTGTGTGGAATTTAGGGGTGCTTTCACAATGTAGTGTTCCTAATAGACTCTAGCCCCCACTAAGTTGCCCCAGTAAAGATACAATACTGTAGAATGCTGAGATTTCTCTTTTCATAAAGGAATGTATCCATAGGAATGTGAACACATTGTCATTTGTAACTTTACATTTATTGATTTCCCATGATCACCTGATGAACTATTTACAAGGAAAGACCAGCCCTGAGCATACAAATGGTTAAACAGATGGTGAATATTGAAGAGTAGCTGTTGAATATGGCAACTTCTTAGCCCAGATCTGAGTAAGACATAAGTTGAGGATGGGAGAGGGACAGTTCTAGATATGTGGTGAGAAGGAGAAGTCTCAGCTCTCAAGACAAAAAAAAAAGAAGGAAGAGAAGAGAGGGTGTCTTTCTCCTACACGATTTTTCTGACTCATTTTTAACCATAATAAGGCTACATCCATAGAGACATATTGCATCTGTACCTTTTCTGCATCAACAGAAAGAGAATTTAAATTGCATAAATCACTAAGGCAGTAGTTTTGCATCTTACCTGGCTATACAGGAGTTCTTTCTGAAATGCAGCCACATGTTCTATCTAGGGAAATCCTTCTCAGTTATCTGGATTGAAGGATGAACTTTTCTTTTTCAATCTTTCATGGACCAATACTTTTGTAAAATACAATAAAAATGAATCAGGAGAAAAAATGAAATAAAAAGACACAAAATTCAATTTCCACTTTGTTATCAATAGATTCAGCAGGCATAAAATTACTCTGTTCAGCAGACGTAGAAAATGGACTTGAGGACACAGGGAGGGGGAAGGGTAAGCTGCGACGAAGTGAGAGAGTGGCATGGACATATATACACTACCAAAGGTAAAATAGATAGCTAGTGGGAAGCAGCCACATAGCACAGGGAGATCAGCTCAGTGCTTTGTGACTACCTAGAGGGGTGGGATAGGGAGGGTGGGAGGGAGATGCAAGGGAGGAGATATGGGGATATATGTATATGTATGGCTGATTCACTTTGTTATACAGCAGAAACTAACACACCATTGTAGAGCAATTATACTCCAATAAAGATGTTAAAAAAATTACTCTGTTCAATTGCTGTGCAATTTCTAAACGATTACTATCAAATTCTGCACATCATTGCAGACCCGTGACAGACGTTTTGCAGACCATCACCAGTTCGTGTATCACTGTTAAGTGGCATTGCTTTAAAGGGTAGGGAGAGCAGCGCACAAAGAGAAAGCCGAAAGGTGGGCTTCTGGACCTTTATACCCAATAGAGAGGGATTCTGCCTTGTAACTCTTTCTCATGTCGGAACTCTGCTTAAGATGGGCTTTGAAGTATGTTTCACCTGCTTACAAACAAAATTAAAGCTCATTCACATGCTAGTTGAAAATCACATACGCACCCTTTAATTTTGTTCTCAAAGGATTCTCAGACTTAAAAATATTCTGTTAATTTTGTGGACTCTTTTTGCTTATAAGATTGTCTTGCTCTGCTTATTTCATTTACCATGATGCTTTTTATTTTCTTTTATACAACAGTTAGGTAGGCCTTTATTGATTTTAAAACTATATGTATGTAGTCAAGGTTATATTTTCAATGAATTTTGTTTCAATATAGTAAAGGAGACAATTTCCGTTATTAGTTTGGAAATTATAAGAATGTAAGTGATGAATTGGATAGGTGGGATTGAAAACACCTTATATAATCTTGTGTTGTGCAACAGTCTTATATATATACTTTTAAATTCCTTTAAGGGAGAATCTACATTTTGTGTTCTAGACAGAAATACTTGTGCACATCTTAAATAGACCTAAAATTAATCTCCTTTTCTAAGCTTTACAAACTTATTTCTGGTCTTGTTTTCTACTTCTCTTTATCAGACTGATCCTGTCAAATCTGCTAGTTTTATCTTCCTATCAGACTTAATACCCTTATCAAAAATAACTTTAGACAAAAAGACAAACAAAAAAGAAATGTATGTTAGAATAAAAATCATGGCTCTGTATTAGCTACATACTAGAAAATCAGACACCCAATAAAATACAAAAGAAAAAGAAAAGTAAAGCTCAAGACCCCTAAGTTACCAACTTAATGCAACTTTTCATTTCTCATCTTGGGTTTCCTTGTATATCTATTGATATACAACACTCAAGATTGATCACAGATTAATGCTGGAGTATTAAGTATTACTTGTAGCACTTACTTTTCCCCAAAACTGCATGCATTTTATTTTTCATAAGTCAGGATAAATTCAGTACATACTGTGTGAAAGATAGTCAGCTGACCTCTGTGTGTGTGTCTTCTAGATGTATCTTTGGATAACATCAGTTGCTTGTCTTAACTGCTAGAAAATTTCCTGGAAGAAAAGTTAAAAAAAAACCCTTAGATACCTGGTCAGTCACTTGATCCATCCTCTGCCAGTGCCGGAAAATCCAACTGTCTCATTTAATTCTTCCCACATTTTATGTCTTTTCATTTCTTCTCTGTCATGGTTGGTTAGTGAGGTTGCATACTGATGAGAAAAGGCTGTGAGGAACAAAGAACATTTATTCTAACTGGAGAAGACATCAGGACAATGTTAAAAAAAAAAAAAGGTCTTAGAGAGGACAATTATATAACCTTTTGCTGGTTATAAATAAAGGAGTTTAAGAGAAGGGAAGAACAAGGTGAGATTTAGTGATGGGAACCAGAATCCAAGAGAAACCTAGAAGCATGTACTCTCTTAACTCTCTTGATTGATTCGTCATACAGAGTGAAGTAAGTCAGAAAGACAAAAACAAATATCGTATATTAACGCATATATGTGGTATCTGAAAAAATTGGTATAGACGATCTTCTTTACAAAGCAGAAACAGAGACACAGACATAGAGAACAAATGTATGGATACCAAGGTGGGATGAATTGGGAGATTGGGAATGACATATATACACTGTTGATACTATGTATAAAATAGGTAATGAATGAGAAGCTACTGTATAACACAGGGAAGTCTACTCAGTGCTCTGTGGTGACCTAAATAGAAAGGAAATCCAAAAAAGAGGGGATATATGTATACGTATAGCTAATTCACTTTGCTCTACAGTAGAAACTAACATAACATTGTAAAGCAACTATACTCCAATAAAAATTTTTTAAAAAGAAACCATGTATGTAATTTTTATAAGAAAAACTTCAATGCAATTGCAAGAAAATGCCCTGGAGCCAAGGAGTTTGTTTAATGCACTATTGTTGAGCTTCATGTCATAAAACGGAAAACCAAAACATCAATATATTCAGAGTTGTTAGGCGATAATACAAACTAATGTATTTCAAATTTTCACAAAGAAAATTTCCGTAAGACAGTGTTTTTTTAATAGCATATCCACATGATCACTGTGAGATTTCAGATGTTTTAAGTAGATTCTGCTTTCCTCACAAACTGAAGCCACAGAGCTCCTTTATCCACAAAAGTTTACATTAAAACTTTATTTTTGATGTAAAATTGAAGATTATTCATATTTAAATGCATACTACAACGAAGATACTAAGAAAAGAATATTGACTATTGCTGTGAGTCTACTAAAATGCCATTTGTTTGACTTTACTTGTCTTTTCTAACAATATTGTCAGTTACATGAATGGAGATGTAGAAGGAATGATATTCAAATATATGGTTGATATAAACTGAGAAGGAAAACTAGTATGCTTTTAAGAAATAGTGTTTTAAATATTGGGTGAATGCTAAGTTGATGGAATTCAGCATGTATAAAAATTATATCTTGCATTTAGATTAAAATAATAGCAGTTGTCTAGACGATTGAGGGGGTCTCTCTTCAGTTTCCACATTAATGTAACCAGGAGATTTCAGTGACCGACCACAGATTCTATTGGAGCAAACATTGAGACCGAATTTATCAAAACCCACATGTGATTTCCAGACCTCTTTAATAAAAGTACAATCATTAGATCAGTAAAACTAATTGTTCTTCACTATTTTGCAGAGGTTAGCCAAATATGGAGCATGGATTTAAATTCAAGGCACATTGTTTTAATAGAAAATTAACATCTCAAATGTGTAATCAGAATGATGATCTGGAATCTAGGATGTATAAATAAGCATTGATGAACCGGTACTATCCAATCTGTACAAAAGAAAATCAAGAGGATAACTGTGAACCAGATTCAGATATCTCAAGAGACCTAAGGGAGAACACACTTGTGTGATTCTCCTCCAGAGGGCTGGTTTGGTGGTAGTTAGAGGGTTTTGTGTAAAGAGGAACTGCGTGGTAAAGCAGCTAAATGCTGGAGCCAGACTCTCTGGGTTTAAATCCGGTCTCCTTTGCTACCTAGATGTGCAGTATCAGGATTGTTTTTTTCAGCTTTTCTGTGTATCTTATGCTCCTAACCAAGAAAAAGAACAGTGTAAAGAGCTCTTGTGAATACTACAAATCAGTGCAAGTAAAGCACTTGGAACATTGTCTGAGCGTTTGGAATATTAACGAAGGCTCAGTAAATATTAGCTTCTACTCTACCTAGAGAATGGACTTGTGGTTGCCAAGGGGGAGGAGGGGTGGGAGAGGGATGGATTGTGATTTTGGGATTAGCAGAAGCAAACTATTACATATAGAACAACAAGGTCCTACTGTACAGCACAGGGAACTATATTCAATACCCTGTGATAAACCATAATGGAAAAGAAGTTGAAAAGAATGTATATATATACATGTGTAACTAAATCTCTTTGCTGTACAGCAGAAATGAACACAACATTGTAAATCAACTATACGTCAATAAAATAAATTTAAAAAATATTAGCATGCACTCTAGATTTTAAATCTCCCCAACAATAAAAGTGATTGTGAGAAATCCTCACTCTGATAATTCAAGTATGCAAGCTTTTGCTTCCTGTAAACAAATTGTAGACTCTTTGCCCCGGTTTCTCACTGATATTTGTGACATTTAAAGTCCTTGTTGATCGTGAGTCATTCATTATTAGGTATTTACATCTATGTGACACTTTTTACAGAATTTTGAAGAATGAGGTTATTAGGTGCACAATTAGGTATCAGGCAATGTGAATCATTCTATTTCACTCCTCTTATTACTTTTTTTGTGTGGTTGCTCCTTTTTTGTCCTTCTCAAAACCCTTCTCTCCTCAAGTTAATACAGTTTTTTAATTCATTCAGCTAAGATGTAAATAATTGTTACTTTGAAAAGTAATTTTCCCAGGAGATGTATTTATAGTTATTTTTAATATAACAGATGTTCCCAAACTATCTAAAGGACTGAATATCTAATTTAAAATTTTTGTTAATGGCAACTGTTTGGAAGAAGACTTAAATTATTAAGCAAAAGTCACTAATTCATCTAATTTTGAAGAAAGATAATGCCATTGGGCCTCTACACCTCTTAGGAAGGGGTGATAGACTACAAAGAAAGGATCTGGGAAAAGTAATTATTCATTCATTCACTCAGCACAAACGTGGTATATAGTCACTGTAATGTTCTAGAGCAGCAGTCCCCAACCTTTTTGGCACCAGGGACTGGTTTCGTGGAAGACGATGTTTCCACGGATGGGGGCGGTGGGGTGCGGGGAGATGGTTCAGGAGGTAATGCAAGCGATGGGGAGTGATGGGACCCACCACTCACCTCCTGCTGTGCGGCCTGGTTCCTAACAGGCTGCGGACCGCTACCGGTCAGTGGCCCGGGAGTTGGGGACCCCTGTTCTAGAGACTCCCTCTTAGTCTTTTCATTGGTTCATCTTCATAGATAAGAAGTTGCCACATCTCTTTCTTGGCCTCTTCTCTTTCCAAGTAATATTTTCTCCATTTGTGTCTCCCTCCTTAATATTTTTAAAGCTTCATTTACCATCATATGTCTAATGAATCCCCATTTTTAAATCTCCAAACCACACCCATATCCAAATTCCTATTCAACTTGTCCAGTTGTAAAGCTTTACATGAGCAACAAACTCTACATTCTCAAAACTGAATCGAACAGTTTTGTTTTCCTCCTCCTATAAGTCCAGGTTTCCCTATAGCATGCAAAAGAATCTCCAGTCGAACAAGACGAAACCTGAGTCCTGCTTTAATCCTCTCTCTCTCTCCCCCTCACCCCCCCATATCCAATCTAGCATTAAGCGCTGCACATTTTACCTGCAAATATCTCTCAATTCTTTATGTGCCTCTGCAATCAATAACCTCTGCCACAGTCCCTAGAAAAATTCAGAAGCTGGCTAGCTTCTCCCCTTATACTCTTTCCCTTTTCAGTACATTCCCCACAATGAAACCAAAAACTGCAAACGGGAAATGTTTTTTCTCTTTCCTTATTTTTAAACAGGTTTGACATAATAAACTGCACATATTTAAATTCTACAATCTGATATGTTTTGACATATGTATAATGTCTGAAATGATCGAAACAATCATAGAAATGGACACACCGCACAAAATTTTCCTCTGCCCCTTGTACACGTCGTCTTATTCTCTATCTATTCCCTTTGCTCCAGGCAGCTGCTGAGCTGCTTTCTTTCGCTATAAATCTCTCTGGATTTTCTAGAATCGTATATAAATGGAACCATGCAGTGTATTCTCTTTTCTGTCTGGCTTTGCTTACTTAGCATAGTTACTTTGAGATTTATCTATATTGTGTGTAATGATAGTTTATTCCTTTGTATTGATGAGTAACATTCCATTTTATGGATATACCCCTAATCGTTTATCTGTTTACCTGTTGATGGATATTTGAGTTATTTCCAGTTTGGTGCTATTAGGGGTATAGCTGCAGAGTATTGTGTGCGGATATATATTCATTTGGGCAAATAATACCTAGGAGTAGGATGGAAGGGTCACGTGGTAGCCTTATATTTCACTTTTTAAGAAACTGCAAATGTGTTTTCCAGGCTAGTTGTATGACTCAAAACAGCAAAGTGTGAGAGTTTCATTTGACAAATCATCAGCAACACTTATGCTCAATCTTTTTAATCTTAAATATTCTTCTGGGTGTGTTTTGGTGTCCCATTGTGGTTTTAAAGTGCATTTCTCTGATGATGAATGATATAGAACTCTTTTCATCTGATTGTTTTCCATCCACATGTCTTCTTTAGCAAAGTATCCATTCAAGTGTTTTGCCTACTTCTTAAAAATTGGCTCTATCCTTCTTAATATTGAATTTGTAAGAGTTTTTCATATACTCTAGATAGATTTCCTTTGTCAGATATATGTTTTATAAATACTTGCTGCCAGTCTGTGACCTGCCTTTTCATTATATTATATAAAATATAATTATATTGTTAAAAATATATTAACAATATCTTTTAAAGAGCAAAATTTTCATTTTGATGAAGTGCAATTTATTGATTTATTTTCTTGTAGTTTGTATTTAAGAATCTTTGTAAGCCAATGGTTACTTAAAGTTTCACCTGTGATTTCTTCTAGAAATGTCATAGGTTTAGGTTTTAAATTAGTTGTATGATCTATTTTAGTTAATTAGTATATGTAGTGTCAGGTAAAGGTTGAGGCTCATTTCTTTTAAACCAGCATCACTTTTTTAAAAGATTGTGATTTATCCCATTGTATTGCCTTGGCACCTTTGCCAAAAATCAATTGATCATGTAAGTGTGTATTTCTACTCTTTATGCTATACCTTTGATCTGTGTATCTACCTTTGCTTCAATACCTCACTGCCTTGATTACTATAACATTATAAGTCTTGAAGTCGGGTACAGTAGGTTCTTCCTTTGTTCTTTTTCAGAGTTGTTCTTGCTATTATATGTTCCTTGTATATCCATATGAATTTTAGCATCAATTTGCTGAATAAAGCCTACTGAGCATTATTGAACTGAAAGATTGATTTGAAGAGAGTTAATAGTTAATAAGAGTTAATAGTTACTGATATTCCATATTATGATTCATGAGCATGACGTGTTACTCCATTTACTTAGGTCTTCTTTAATTTCTCTAAGGAATATTTTGCAATTTTAAGTTTAAAGAAATAATCTCTTAGTATTTTAGTTTATTGAGGCTATCTGTTTCCTATTATGTCATTTAGGCTGGGAGCAAAATTTTCCTTAATTATTATTTTCTTATTTCTTTAGTATTGGTTAGGTTTACTGTTTGCCATAGATTTTACAAGATATTATAGATTTTAAGGATCTGGGTTGTGTTATTTTCCTCTAAAATATGGTTTGTTCTGGAAGATACGTAAATTCCTAGTAGTTGATCTTGTCAATTCCTAGTTGATCTTGTCAACACTTGCATTTTTAGCTTCATAAAGGGGAGTCTATTTCAACTCTGCCCTTACTCCTAACGTATGGTTCTTCCTCCTAGGGTGTGGTCTTTGGTGTCTCTACTAAAAGGTGAAGGTTTCTTCACTTTTGCCACTGCTAAATTCTAGCATGTCTTCAGGACTTTGTGGCTTCTGAAATTGCTACTCAGCTTCCCAGAGTACATCCTTGTACAAGGCCAGCTTAGGAAACAGCCAAGTGCATTAAAGCTTGTTTTTCTTCAGTTTACTGCCCCTTGCCCACCCACAAAAATCAGAGCTGTCTTGAGTCCTAAACTGAATGTCTGACATTTTTATGGATCTTATTTCCCTAAATAGAGCCTTTAAAACACCCTCGGAGAGACAGCCTGCTGGTATGCGGGGCTTATTTTCTGAGCTTTCCATTGAGGCTCATCACCTTGGGTTGGTTGCTCTCCAAAGCCTGCAAGTGAAAGGTATTTTGTATATTTTGTCCAGCTTTTATAGTTGTTTATAGTCAGAAGATAAGCTAATTTGTCAAGGCAAGAACAGAAATACTATTTTTCTTTTCAAATGCAAATGTATCATTTATCAGCTCAAAACTCCTATGTTGCCTTCCATTTTTCTTCACAGCGCACCTGATATATCCAGTATTGTCTGACCCCTGCTTGCTTCCTTTACTTCCTTTATTTTACGTCTTCCCAACACACACACATTATACACACCATGCTCAGTCAGAAGGGCTTATTTCACTTACTGGGGTGAGTTGATCCCTTACTCATGATGACTTTTGTGTGTGTCTTGTGTTCCATTTACTTGAAATGCTTTCCCCACACCCTCTTTGGCATGTTAATTAAAATTCATCTTTCCGAGAACGTATCAAATATCCTTTCATGACCCCTTCTTTGAATACATCATTTCCCACTGTTAACAGGCCTCCATACTCCCTTACTTTTTTCCTTCAGAGTACTTACTACACTTTGTAGTTAGTTGTTTTTGTTTGTTTGCTTTTGCTTTTGTTTCACTTAATATCTGCTTTTTCCCTTCTGGAGGCAGGGACTATATGTGTTTTGCACGCACAGAATCTAGTCCAGGCAGTCCTTACTTCTCACAGCTCTGATATACAAATATTTTAGTTACCACTGAAATCAGTAGATAACACCAGTCCACAGACAACATGGTTCCAATTTTAGTTACTACCATGTGTTAACTGGGAAGAATTACATAAAGTGCAAACATCATTGCTAACTCTTTTTTTTTTTTTTTTTGCGGTACGTGGGCCTCTCACTGTTGTGGCCTCTCCCGTTGCGGAGCACAGGCTCCGGACGCGCAGGCTCAGCGGCCATGGCTCACGGGCCCAGCCGCTCCGCGGCATGTGGGATCTTCCCGGGCCGGGGCACGAACCCGTGTCCCCTGCATCGGCAGGCGGACTCCCAACCAGTGCGCCACCAGGGAAGCCCCATTGCTAACTCTTTAATCCACGAATCACTCTGTGAATAACGGATGTGCCTGTTTTTTCCAACGTCTGTCATTGAGTGGTCATTGCGTATCTCTTATTCAGTTCAGGTACAGACAGCACAGCATGTAATTACATTGCCTTTGCCTCCCAGTGACAAACCCACATGACATTTTGCAAAAATGCATAATTGGAAAAGAGAGTTGGCCAACAAAGAAAAAGTGCCACTAAGAAATAAAAGCGATGATGCTGGAAGTGCAACTCAGATGAAACATAAATGGAGTTTTCTGTAGAAGAGATAACGGATGCGGGAGTGTTGATGCCGTTTCCCTTCTGTAGACATGAGATATGCAGTCAGAGGAATTTAGTAAAGGTGAACTTATGGAGATGAATGAAGAAAGTGGTTGTGATAAAAGGCTAAAGTTTTCCTAAAGGAAATGGCACTGGCAAAAATCTTCATAATTAAAGGAAGTCTGAGAGATATTTCACAACATTAGAAGTGCAAAGGATGAAATATTGGAAGCTGATCCCAGCTGTCTTAGTCAGCTTGGGCTTTCATAGCAAAGTACTGTAGACTAAGCAGCTTGTGAACAACAGAAATTTATTTCTCATAGATCTGGAGGCTGAAGTTCAAGATCAGGGTGACAGCATGGTCGGATTCTGGTGAGAACCCTCTTCTGGGTTGCAGATGGCTGACTTCTTGTACCCTCACATAGCAGGAAGAGAGATAGCTAGCTCTCTGGCCTCTTCTTATGAGGGCATTAATCCTATTCATGAGGGCTCCACCTTCATGACCTGATTACCTCCCAGAGGCCCCACCTCCAAATTCAGTAATATTGGGATTAGCGTTTCACATGAATTTTGGGGGGACACAAACATTCAGTCCATTGTACCAACTTAGAAGTATGACAATGACAATTCACCAAGGCATGGAGAAGATGCTCAATACTTACTCTAAGGTTTTTAAAAAAGAAAATTTAATTGTTAATATTTAAAAGTACAATAGCGTTTTAAATAACAATATACTGGGCTTCCCTGGTGGCGCAGTGGTTGAGAGTCCACCTGCTGATGCAGGGGACACGAGTTCGTGTCCCGGTCCGGGAAGATCCCACATGCTGCGGAGTGGCTGGGCCCGTGAGCCATGGCCGCTGAGCCTGCGCGTCCGGAGCCTGTGCTGCGCAACGGGAGAGGCCACAACAGTGAGAGGCCCGCGTACCACAAAAAAAAAGTACTGAATAAATACTAGTTTTATTTTTTTCATTTTCCCATATATCTATAATGGACAGTAAGAGAGTATTTAATGGTTTAGGGATGCTGAAAAGCTAGACTTTGCAGGGCAAAAGTAAAGAGTGAAAGAAACCAAGTGAGGGCTTAGAAATCTGCATGTGGATTCCCCATACATGATTTGGCAAGGGCTAAGTTTTAGATGTGCAGGGCAAGACTTTGGAAACTCTAGCAGAGATTATTTGCTGCATGCCTATGATGTAAGAAGATATGCAATGCAGGGAAACTTTGTGGTGTCAACCAAACTCCAGTAGAGACACTGTGCTGAGTACCTCTGGTATCAGCTAAAAGTCCATAAGGTTTACAGTTTGAGAGTAATGACCACGCTGTAGGTGGAACTAGATGCCATTATTAATCTTTTAAAATTTTATCAGAGAACTATTAAAATGAGAAGCAGGTTTATTATATAAAATATAGAATCAAAACTTTTAGGTGTGAGGTGCTATCTCATTGTGGTTTTGATTTGCATTTCCCTGATGGTTAGCAATGTTGAACATCTTTTCATGTTCCTATTGGTCAACTGCATTTCCTCTTTGGAAAAAATGTCTATTCAGGTTTTCTGCCCATTTTTTAATCGGGTTGTTTGTTTTTTTGATGTTGAGTTGTATGAGCTATTTATATGTTTCGGCTATTTACTCCTTATTGGTTATCATTTGCAAATATTTCCTCCCATTCAGTAGATTGTCTTTTCATTTTGTCAGTGGTTTCCTTCACTGTGCAAAAGCTTTTAAGTTTAATTAGGTCCCATTTGTTTATTTTTGCTTTTATTTCCTTTGCTTTAGGAGACATATAGAAAAATATTGCTATGATTTATGTCAAAGAGTGTTCTGTGTTTTCCTCTAGGAGTTTTATGGTTTCTGGCTTTACATTTAGGTTTGTGTTTATTTTTGTATATGGTGTTAGAGAATGTTCTAATGTCATTCCTTTACATGTGGCTGTCTAATTTTCCCAGCACCTCTTATTGAAGAGACTGCCTTTTCTCCATTGTATATTCTTGCCTCCTTTGTCATAGATTAATTGACCATAAGTGTGTGGGCTTATTTCTGTGCTCTCTTTTTGAACATTGCTTTCTATTGTGATTGGTTACTAGAAACTTTGTTCCTTTATAAGATAATAGCACTGTGTATGCTTACTTGTTTGTAGCCAGTTGGCTAGGAAGCTATAAGGTTGTGCTGCTATGAAGAAAACTTAAGTTTTGTTTAAGGTCAGAGTTATCATTTCAAGGGAATCAGGACAGTTTTGTGACTATGAGTTATTGGTCTAGGGGACTATTCAAATTGTGGCCTCCGTTTTGGTTTCTCATTTGCATTAGGAAGCCCATTTTTGGAATGTTGGTTCCAAATCGCCTCAGGCACTTCCCAGGCGTAATCTGAAACCAGCCCCTGTAGGTGAAGGGCATGGAGAGACCAAAGAAAGAGGCAGAAGTCTCTAGATTGGCAGGTGGCAGCTTTAGTAAACAAGGGAACTTACTTACAAGGCTTGTCTTGAGCACCAAAAGACGAGTAGATCTCTACATTAGCTTGCCAGAATCTGAAAATTTATATAGAGGCTTTAAATATGTGCAGTCACGTACAGTTGAGATAGTCCCATCATCAAGTTATTAACTCAGGGCTGTATCCTTGGGGCAGCTTCTGGGAGTGGAGAAGGCAAAGGGAATGCACATTCTGAGGACAGGGGAGCGGGTGAGGAGCCTCCAATTGCCCAGGTCAAGCTCCAGGGTTCAACTGGTGGTCATGCCTTTTTGATGACTTCCCTCAACGTGGTTGTATCTAGGAAATATTCTTGCCTTATTAGAATTTGTGGAAGTCATGGATTACCATAATCATAGATTTTAAAAAATACTTTAACTGTAATAACCATAATGGTGAAATATTAGCAAAATTAATCATATGTGTTTTTTTCTGTTACAACAAATGTACACAATCCGTTAAGAATTTTAAATTACAAAATGTATAAAATTTTAATTCAGATTCTTAAATATCCTCAAGAATAGACAGCTATCATTTTATAAGTGGACATTACCTTGAAATTCTTTTTGTCTTCATTTTACATTAAGGAGAATGAATTCTACAGAGGCAAAGGGATTTGCCACAGCTTCAGATCTCTTTTGTGATGACACCTTAAATCAATCCTGACTCCCAATCCTTAGTGGAGACTTAAAATCGATGTTGTTTCTATTTCACTTTATTCTCTAAGCTCTGTATCCAGCGGCATAATTCTGCATCACAATGAAGAGAACTTCTCTGCACCAAGATTCTGGGCAAATGGTGTCGATGGGGCTAGCGTTTCATTTTGCACGTCTCCAGTCCTATTCTCTTCCCACTCCTCTAACTTGTACCTCATATAAATGGCACGTTTCTGTTGCCACAGGTAAAAGGCGCCAGAAATTGGTGCCCTGTATCTACGACTTGGAAAGGAAGAAAAAAAGGCTGATTTGCAGACAATTTTGGGAAAACCATGGTTGAACAGCAAAATTTGGAGGAATTTCAGCCAAATTAGTAATGTTTTTTACAACTTTGTTGAGAGATCCTTGACCAAATGTCCACCAAACCCCTGTCGTCTGACCTGAAATCCCATGCACTTTTTCTTTTTAACATCTTTATTGGAGTATAATTGCTTTACAATGTTGTATTAGTTGCTGCTGTAAAACAAAGTGAATCAGCTATATGTGTACATATATCCCCATATCTCCTCCCTCTTGCGTCTCCCTCCCACCCTCCCTATCCCACCCCTCTAGGTGGTCACAAAGCACCGAGCTGATCTCTCTGTGCTATGCGGCTGCTTCCCACTAGCTATCTGTTTTACATTTGGTAGTGTATATATGTCCATGCCACTCTCTCACATCGTCCCACCTTACCCTTCCCCCTCCCCGTGTCCTCAAGTCCATTCTGTACGTCTACATCTTTATTCCTGTCCTGCCTCTAGGTTCTTCAGAATTTTTTTTTTTTGGATTCCGTATATATGTGTTAGCATATGGTATTTGTTTTCCTTTTTCTGACTTACTCACTCTGTATGACAGTCTCTAGGTCCATCCACCTCACTACAAATAACTCAATTTCATTTCTTTTTATGGCTGAGTAATATTCCATTGTATATGTGTGCCACATCTTCTTTATCCATTCATCTGTCGATGGACATTTAGTTTGCTTCCATGTCCTGGCTATTGTAAACAGAGCTGCAGTGAACATTGTGGTACATGACTCTTTTTGAATTATGGTTTTCTCAGGGTATATGTCCAGTAGTGGGATTGCTGGGTCATATGGTAGTTCTATGTTTAGTTTTTTAAAGAACCTCCATACTGTTCTCCATCCATAGTGGCTGTATCAATTTACATTCCCACCAACAGTGCAAGAGGGTTCCCTTTTCTCCACACTCTCTCCAGCATTTATTGTTGGCAGATTTTTGATAATGGCCATTCTGATTGGCGTGAGGTGATACCTCATTGTAGTTTTGATTTGCATTTCTCTAATGATTAGTGTTGTTGAGCATCCTTCCATGTGTTTGTTGGCAATCTGTGTATGTTCATTGGAGAACTGTCTGTCTAAGTCTTTTGACCATTTTTTGATTGGGTTGTTTTTTTGTTATTGAGTCGTATGAGCTATTTGTACATTTTGGAAATTAAGCCCTTGTTGGTCACATCATTTGCAAATATTTTCTCCTAGTCCACAGGTTTTCTTTTCATTTTGTTTATGGTTCCTTTGCTGTGCAAAAGCTTGTAAGTTTGATTAGGTCCCATTCATTTATTTTTGCTTTTTTATTGTCTGTTGCCTTTGTAGACTGACCTAAGAAAACATTGGTAAGATTTATGTCAGAGAATATTTTGCCTATGTTCTCTTCTAGGAGTTTTATGGTGTTGTGTCTTATATTTAAGTCTTTAAATCATTTTGAGTTTATTTTTGTGCATGGCGTGAAGGTGTGTTCTAACTTCATTGATTTACATGCGGCTGTCCAACTTTCCCAAGAGTTAGTATTTTTTAACCTAGATGTGTTTGCTCGTGGAGTTCACTACTCTTATATATCCCTTTATTACTATGACTGAAATCAGAGCTGGATACTGCTTTTATTCTCACATATGCAAGTTGTACATTCAAGAATTACCATGCTTCGCTTCTAGTGTACACACTCAGATTTCATCATCGCCAAGTCCTATCTGTTTTGTTCTTATACAGTCATCCCTTGTATCTGCATGGACTTGGTTCCAGGACTCCCACTGATACCAAAATCTGTGGATGCTCAATCCTTTATATAAAATGGCACAGTATTTGCATATAAACTATGCAGTCCTCCTGTATACTTCCTTTTTTTTTTTTTTTTTTTTTTTGCGGTACGCGGGTCTCTCACTGTTGTGGCCTCTCCCGTTGCGGAGCACAGGCTCCGGACGCGCAGGCTCAGCAGCCATGGCTCACAGGCCCAGCCAGTCCGCGGCATGTGGGATCTTCCCAGACCAGGGCACGAACCCGTGTCCCCTGCATCGGCAGGCGGACTCTCAACCACTGCGCCATCAGGGAAGCCCTGTATATATATTTTATATATTTGCTTATATCTATATATCTTTTGAATCTATATGTACCTTTTTGTATATATATAGAAAGACACATGTTCTTGCTTTTAACTTTTACTATAAAAGTTTCAAATATATAAACGGAATATTAAAGTGAACTACTATGTGCCTCAAGATAGTTAAAACTGTTAAAATATGAATCTGCAAATGCCCAGAGCACACTCTTCTAATGCTTTAGAGGTAGTCCTGCCAAGGGTGAAGTGATTGAACCCTCCAGAAGTCTGATTTTTCCTTTCACAAAAAATAAATGTCTCATGTTTCCCCATCAGTCAAACACAATTGTGAGCCTCTTTGCCACTTCCCCTTTTCCTCTTGTCTCAATGTTTGTAACTTTCCTCTTGTTGGTTTGTAACTAACAATGTAGCCAGTTTGCTGCTGGATTTCAGCTCAGAGCAGGAAAGTAGCTCAGCATCCCAACCACCCACCTTCAGGGAGCCAAACAGAGTGCAGAGGCGGAGTTAAGGCTTGGCTCAGGGGAGAACCAACTGAGGTGGCGGAGGGCGCCCAGGGGATGACGGTTCAGCTTTAAGGACTCTTTCTTTTTAGTCCTGATGAGCATAAAGAATTGCGTACCTGCAGGGCATACATTTGATCGCTAGGTGCTGGCACCAACTGCCAAGGCCGCTGCTCCAGGGCCCTCTCCTCTGGGGAGAGCCCATGCGCCCCGGCAGAGATTACACTTCTGTGCAGTCCGCAGCTGCGGGTTTTGAGCGGTGTATTGCAAAGAACCTAAACACACTGACTTATTAAAAATGCAGCATAGCCCTGTCTGCTGCTTGTCATCCAATCAAAACAAAATTAGTGCGTAGAGGATATTGGAACGTGTTCAAAGTTGTCTTCTCAAGTCCGCCTTCCACCAGCCTCTCTGGCTCTAAAAAGCCCATAATTTATTGGGCCATCATCCTCATTTCATTGATTCCTCCATTTCCTTGCCAAGGGAGGAGGTGGCAACAACAACAAAAATTCTTACCAAAAAATGACTATTCTTTAAAGAGTATTGCGCTTTTTTCACCACCCACTCCTCTCTGACCCCCTCTAGTGGGACAGGTATTAACATGTTTACAGAGTCCCATTTTACAGAGTTCTAGTTAGGAAACGCAGTTCATCCGGGAGGAGAGGAAATCCACTCAGGCGGGCCGGTCCCCACTGGCCACCTCCCCCGAGGAGGGTGGGCGAACCTGCCGGAATGGGTGAGGGTAGGAGGGTTGCCTCGAGATGGAGGCTTAAAGATCCGGGGGCTCAGGCAGGGAGCGCAGCGGAAACCGGGGTCTGAGGCCGCAGGAAACGGGCAGTTTAAGAATTTGCTAACCCTTTGGGACTTCCCTAGAGGTCCCATGGTTAAGACTCCGCGCTTCAACTGCAGGGGGAGCAGGGTCCATCCTTGGTTAGGGAACTAAGATCCCGCATGCCCCGCCGCCGGCCAAAAAAAAAAAAAGAGAAAGAGAAAAGAATTTGCTGTCTCGTAGCACCTGCTGCTGTGTGTGAAAAAGTGCAAAGAGAGTGTGCCAGAGAAGCACCTGGAAAAGCGCTGGCGCGAGATAAAGGGACGGCGGAGGGCTAGGTGTGGATTGCTGGCATGGCGGCGATGAGACCGCGAGGTGGGCGATCGTGAAGCCAGGTGACCGTGACGAGTGAGAGGGTCTGGTGCTGCACCTGTCACTGTGCTAGACCTGGTAGAGGATGCTGCGGCAGGTGCTTCGCAGAGGGTTCCAGTCGTCCTGCCACAGGCTGGGCTCGTGCGTGAGCCGGCACCCGGTCTTTTTCCTCACCGTGCCCGCGGTCCTGACCATCACCTTCGGCCTCGGCGCGCTCAACCGCTTCCAGCCCAAGGGCGACCTGGAGCGCCTGGTCGCTCCCAGCCACAGCCTGGCCAGCAGCCTTTTCCCCCTGGACCAGTCCAAAAGCCAGCTCTATTCGGACTTACACACCCCCGGGAGGTATGGCAGGGTGATCCTCCTCTCCCCACCCGGGGACAATATTTTGCTCCAGGCTGAGGGGATCCTGCAGACCCACCGAGCCGTGCGCTTCTGCCAGTTAAAGAGGCAGCACTTCATTTCTTGCCCTAAACAAGCAGAGAAAACGCAGAGGTTTCATCTTTAAGACACAGAAGACAATTGCTTCTTTCATTGGAGGAGAAGGTGTGGATAAATTTGGAAGGAAAAACTAAAGTAAAACAATATCAAAGGCACAATTATATATTTATTAGAGGTTGGTTAGTTACTGGAAGGTGGATCGTGAGCCTTCAGCCTTGCCAGTGACTTTATTTCCCTTGCCAAGAGAAATAAACACGTAGCTACCAGCAGCCTGGCCAGAATTTGGTACTGAGTGTCCGTACTGATGTATGCCTGTGTGACGGTCAATAATAAGCTTTGACTATAATTGGGATTCCATGAATTTATGTGTGACTGTAGTAGGAATCCCACCAATCACGTATATTTGTGTTTGCATGCAAAACTAGCTGCTCCCTAGGTCTAAATGGAAATAATCATATGCTACATGCTAGGGTTGGTAAACTTGACCATAAGCAAATATTTTAGGCTTTGCAGACCACACACTATCTTTGTCATAAGTCTTGTTTGTTTTTTCCTTCTCTTTTCCTTTTTCTCTTTATTGTTTTTAACAATACTTTAAAAGTGGAAAAAAAAAAAATCAACTTGCAGGCCAAACAAAATCATGCCAGGGGTCAGATCTGGACCCCAGACCATAGTTTGCTAATCTCTGAAATAGAAGTTTGTATATAATCAGAGGGGTTTATCTTCCTTTTTAACTATTCTATGACTTTAGTGTGAAAATGTGTTTCCTCTTCATTTTCTAATCCCTTTTACTGTGCCCTCTAAGACTCAGCTTGCCTGGACACCTGACCATTTGTTTTGTTTGTTTGTTTGTTTGTTTTGCGGTACTCCGGCCTCTCACTGTTGTGGCCCCTCCCGTTGCGGAGCACAGGCTCCGTATGCCCAGGCTCAGCGGCCATGGCTCACGGGCCCAGCCGCTCCGCGGCACGCGGGATCCTCCGGGACCGGGGCACGAACCCGTGTCCCCTGCATCGGCAGGTGGACCCTCAACCACTGCGCCACCAGGGAAGCCCAAGAGTTCACTTTTATAGTTGTAATTCCAATGTTATATAGAAGTTCATTGAACAACTTCAGCAAAAGACATCAGAGACTCAAACTAGGATTATGTAAGTAGAAATGAGAAAAAGTAAAGTCAACAGAGAGATACTGTGAATGTGGAATAATCAGGTTTGGCAACTGGTTGGATGTAGGGAGCAAAAAGAAATAATTAAAATGATCCCAATTTAGAACTGGCTGACTAGAAGAATTATAAATAAATACGAAAAGCTCGTGTTTTTACAGAAGGGATGAATTCAGCTTTGGACATGTAGTCATTCATCAGGAAATCCATGTCAAAATAATCAGCTGGATGTATACTAGTGTTGAAATGATTACCAGTTGTGATTTTGATTATAGGTTAGCTCTGCCTACAACGTTAATCAGAGATGTTTTTTATGACTTGGAGATGACGTACATAAAAGTATACGTTTCAGAATTCTGTGCAATGTGAGGAAAATATCCTCACAGACGAGCAGTCAGGTTTCAGGAGACTGAAAAAATAAATCAAAGGTCCATCACTTCTGAGCATTCTTTAAACTGAGAAGTTTACTTTCTTTTTTTAATTTTGTTTTGTTTATCAGTTTTTAGACTTAAGTAACCCAGATTTTTTTTTTAATTTTTATTGGAGTCTAGTTGATTTACAATGTTATGTTAATTTCAGGTATACAGCAAAGTGAATCTGTTATACATATACATATATCCACTCTCTTTTTTAGATTCTTTTCCCATGTAGGCCATTACAGAGTATTTTCTTTTTTTTTATTTTAACATCTTTATTGGAGTATAATTGCTTTACAATGGTATGTAAGTTTCAGCTTCACAACAAAATGAATCAGTTATATATATACATATGTTCCCATATCTCTTCCCGCTTGCGTCTCCCTCCCTGCCATCCTCCCTATCCCACCCCTCCAGGCGGTCACAAAGCACCGAGCTGATCTCCCTGTGCTATGCGGCTGCTTCCCACTAGCTATCTACCTTACGTTTGGTAGTGTATATATGTCCATGCCTCTCTCTCGCTTTGTCACAGCTTACCCTTCCCCCTCCCCATATCCTCAAGTCCATTCTCTAGTAGGTCTGTGTCTTCATTCCTGTCTTACCCCTAGGTTCTTCATGACATTTTTTTTTCTTAAATTCCATATATATGTGTTAGCATATGGTATTTGTCTTTCTCTTTCTGACTTACTCTGTATGACAGACTCTAGGTCTATCCACCTCATTACAAATAGCTCAATTTCGTTTCTTTTTATGGCTGAGTAATATTCCATTGTATATATGTGCCACATCTTCTTTATCCATTCATCCGAGGATGGACACTTAGGTTGTTTCCATCTCCGGGCTATTGTAAATAGAGCTGCAGTGAACATTGTGGTACATGACTCTTTTTGAATTATGGTTTTCTCAGGGTATATGCCCAGTAGTGGGATTGCTGGGTCATATGGTAGCTCTATTTGTAGTTTTTTAAGGAACCTCCATACTGTTCTCCACAGTGGCTGTATCAATTTACATTACCACCAACAGTGTAAGAGGGTTCCCTTTTCTCCACACCCTCTCCAGCATTTATTGTCTCTAGATTTTTTGATGATGGCCATTCTGACTGGTGTGAGATGATATCTCATTGTAGTTTTGATTTGCATTTCTCTAATGATTAGTGATGTTGAGCATTCTTTCATGTGTTTGTTGGCACTCTGTATATCTTCTTTGGAGAAATGTCTATTTAGGTCTTCTGCCCATTTTTGGATTGGGTTTTTTTTTTTTTGTTATTGAGCTGCATGAGCTGCTTATAAATTTTGGAGATTAATCCTTTGTCAGTTGCTTCATTTGCAAATATTTTCTCCCATTCTGAGGGTTGTCTTTTGGTCTTCTTTATGGTTTCCTTTGCTGTGCAAAAGCTTTGAAGTTTCATTAGGTCCCATTTGTTTACTTTTGTTTTTACTTTCATTTCTCTAGGAGGTGGGTCAAAAAGGACCTTGCTGTGATTTATGTCATAGAGTGTCCTGCCTATGTTTTCCTCTAAGAGTTTGATAGTTTCTTGCCTTACATTTAGGTCTTTAATCCATTTTGAGCTAATTTTTGTGTATGGTGTTAGGGAGTGATCTAATCTCATACTTTTACATGTAGCTGTCCAGTTTTCCCAGCACCACTTACTGAAGAGGCTGTCCTTTCTCCACTGTACATTCCTGCCTCCTTTGTCAAAGATAAGGTGACCATATGTGCGTGGGTTTATCTCTGGGCTTTCTATCCTGTTCCATTGATCTATATTTCTGTTTTTCTGCCAGTACCATAGTGTCTTGATTACTGTAGCTTTGTAGCATAGTCTGAAGTCAGGGAGCCTGATTCCTCCAGCTCCATTTTTCATTCTCAAGATTGCTTTGGCTATTCGGGGTCTTTCGTGTTTCCATACAAATTGTGAAATTTTTTGTTCTAGTTCTGTGAAAAATGCCAGTGGTAGTTTGATAGGGATTGCATTGAATCTGTAGATTGCTTTGGGTAGTAGAGTCATTTTCACAGTGTTGATTCTTCCGATCCAAGAACATGGTATATCTCTCCATCTATTTGTATCATCTTTAATTTCTTTCATAAGTGTCTTATAATTTTCTGCATACAGGTCTTTTGTCTTATTACGTAGGTTTATTCCTATGGGAGTGTTTTCTTGATTTCACTTTCAGATTTTTCATCCTTAGTGTATAGGAATGCCAGAGATTTCTGTGCATTAATTTTGTATCCTGCTACTTTACCAAATTCATTGATTAGCTCTAGTAGTTTTCTGGTAGCATCTTTAGGATTCTCTATGTATAGGATCATGTCATCTGCAAAGAGTGACAGCTTTACTTCTTCTTTTCCGATTTGGATTCCTTTTATTTCCTTTTCTTCTCTGATTGCTGTGGCTAAAACTTCCAAAACTATGTTGAATAAGAGTGGTGAGAGTGGGCAACCTTGTCTTGTTCCTTATCTTAGTGGAAATGCTTTGAGTTTTTCACCATTGAGGATGATGTTGGCTGTGGGTTTGTCATATATGGCCTTTATTATGTTGAGGGAAGTTCCCTCTATGCCTACTTTCTGCAGGGTTTTTATCATAAATGGGTGTTGAACTTTGTCAAAAGCTTTCTCTGCATCTATTGAGATGATCATATGGTTTTTCTCCTTCAGTTTGTTAATATGGTGTATCACGTTGATTGATTTGCATTTATTGAAGAATCCTTGCATTCCTGGAATAAACCCCACTTAATCATGGTGTATGATCTGTTTAATGTGCTGTTGGATTCTGTTTGCTAGTATTTTGTTGAGGATTTTTGCATCTATGTTCATCAGTGATATTGGCCTGTAGTTTTCTTTCTTTGTGACATCCTTGTCTGGTTTTGGTATCAGGGTAATGGTGGCCTTGTAGAATGAGTTGGGGAGTGTTCCGCCCTCTGCTATATTTTGGAAGAGTTTGAGAAGGATAGGTGTTAGCTCTTCTCTAAATGTTTGATAGAATTCGCCTGTGAAGCCATCTTGTCCTGGGCTTTTGTTTGTTGGAAGATTTTTAATCACAGTCTCAATTTCAGTGCTTGTGATTGGTCTGTTCATATTTTCTATTTCTTCCTGATTCAGTCTTGGCATGTTGTGCCTTTCTAAGAATTTGTCCATTTCTTCCAGGTTGTCCATTTTATTGGCATAGAGTTGCTTGTAGTAATCTCTCATGATCTTTTGTATTTCTGCAGTGTCAGTTGTTACTTCTCCTTTTTAATTTCTAATTCTATTGATTTGAGTCTTCTCCCTTTTTTTCTTGATGAGTCTGGCTAATGGTTTATCAATTTTGTTTATCCTTTCAAAGAACCAGCTTTTAGTTTTATTGATCTTTGCTATTGTTTCCTTCATTTCTTTTTCATTTATTTCTGATCTGATTTTTATGATTTCTTTCCTTCTGCTAACTTTGGGGTTTTTTTGTTCTTCTTTCTCTAATTGCTTTAGGTGCAAGGTTAGGTTGTTTATTCGAGATGTTTCCTGTTTCTTAAGGTAGGATTGTATTGCTATAAACTTCCCTCTTACAACTGCTTTTGCTGCATCCCATAGATTTTGAGTCGTCGTGTCTCCATTGTCATTTGTTTCTCGGTATTTTTTGATTTCCTCTTTGATTTCTTCAGTGATCACTTCATTATTAAGTAGTGTATTGTTTAGCCTCCATGTGTTTGTATTTTTTACAGATCTTTTCCTGTAATTGATATCTAGTCTCATGGCGTTGTGGTCAGAAAAGATACTTGATACAATTTCAATTTTCTTAAATTTACCAAGGCTTGATTTGTGACCCAAGATATGATCTCTCCTGGAGAATGTTCCATGAGCACTAGAGAAAAATGTGTATTCTGTTGTTTTTGGATGGAGTGTCGTATAAATATCAATTAAGTCCATCTTGTTTAATGTATCATTTAAAGCTTGTGTTTCCTTATTTATTTTCATTTTGGATGATCTGTCAATGGGTGAAAGTGGGGTGTTAAAGTCCCCTACTATGAATGTGTTACTGTCGATTTCCTCTTTTATGGCTGTCAGTATTTGCCTTATGTATTGAGGTGCTCCTATGTTGGATGCATAAATATTTACAATTGTTATATCTTCTTCTTGGATCGATCCCTTGATCATTATGTAGTGTCCTTCTTTGTCTCTTCTAATAGTCTTTGTTTTAAAGTCTATTTTGTCTGATATGAGAATTGCTACTCCAGCTTTCTTTTGGTTTCCATTTGCATGAAATACCTTTTTCCATCCCCTTACTTTCAGTCTATGTGTCTCTAGGTCTGAAGTGGGTCTCTTGTAGACAGCAAATATATGGGTCTTGTTTTTGTATCCATTCAGCCAATCTGTGTCTTTTGGTGGGAGCATTTAGTCCATTTACATTTAAGGTAATTATCGATATGTGTGTTCCCATTCCCATTTTCTTAATCGTTTTGGGTTCGTTATTGTAGGTCTTTTCCTTCTCTTGTGTTTCTTGTCTAGAGAAGTTCCTTTAGCATTTGTTGTAAAGCTGGTTTGGTGGTGCTGAACTCTCTCAGCTTTTGCTTGTCTGTAAAGGTTTTAATTTCTCCATCAAATCTGAATGAGATCCTTGCTGGGTAGAGTAATCTTGGTTGCAGGTTTTTCTCCTTCAACACTTTCAATATGTCCTGCCAGTCCCTTCTGGCTTGCAGAGTTTCTGCTGAAAGATCAGCTGTTAACCTTATGGGGATTCCCTTGTGTGTTATTTGTTGTTTTTCCCTTGCTGCTTTTAATATGTTTTCTTTGTATTTAATTTTTGACAGTTTGATTAATATTGTCTTGGCGTATTTCTCCTTGTATTTATCCTGTATGGGACTCTCTGTGCTTCCTGGACTTGATTAACTATTTCCTTTCCCATATTAGGGAAGTTTTCAACTATAATGTCTTCAAATATTTTCTCAGTCCCTTTCTTTTTCTCTTCTTCTTCTGGAACCCCTATAATTCGAACGTTGGTGCGTTTAATGTTGTCGCAGAGGTCTCTGAGACTGTCCTCAGTTCTTTTCATTCTTTTTTCTTTATTCTGCTCTGCAGTAGTTATTTCCACTATTTTATCTTCCAGGTCACTTATCCGTTCTTCTGCCTCAGTTATTCTGCTATTGGTCCCATCTAGAGTATTTTTCATTTCATTTATTGTGTTGTTCATCATTGTTTGTTTCATCTTTAGTTCTTCTAGGTCCTTGTTAACTGATTCTTGCATTTTATTCTATTTCCAAGGATTTTGGATCATCTTTACTATCATTATTCTGAACTCTTTTTCAGGTAGACTGCCTATTTCCTCTTCATTTGTTAGGTCTGGTGGGTTTTTATCTTGCTCCTTCATCTGCTGTGTGTTTTTCTGTCTTTTCATTTTGCTTATCTTACTGTGTTTGGGGTCTCCTTTTTGCAGGCTGAAGGTTCGTAGTTCCTGTTGTTTTTTGTGTCTGTCCCCAGTGGCTAAGGTTGGTTCAGTGGGTTGTGTAGTCTTCCTGGTGGAGGGGACTAGTGCCTGTGTTCTGGTGGATGAGGCTGGATCTTGTCTTTCTGGTGGGCAGGTCCACGTCTGGTGGTGTGTTTTGGGGTGTCTGTGGACTTATTATGATTTTGGGCAGCCTCTCTGCTAATGGGTGGGGTTGTGTTCCTGTCTTGCTAGTTGTTTGGCATAGGATGTCCAGCACTGTAGCTTGCTGGTCGTTGAGTGAAGCTGGGTGCTGTTGTTGAGATGGAGATCTCTGGGAGATTTTCGCTGTTTGATATTATGTGGAGCTGGGAGGTCTCTTGTGGACCAGTGTCCTGAAGTTGGCTCTCCCACCTCAGAGGCACAGCACTAACTCCTGGCTGGAGCACCAAGAGCCTTTCATCTACAGGGCTCAGAATAAAAGGGTGAATAAGTAGAAAGAAAGCATTAGTAGAAGTAGAAAAAAAGAAAGGAGGGAGGGAGGGAGGAAGGAAGGAAGGAGGGAAGGAAGGAAAAAAAGAAAGAAGATAAAGTAAAATGAAATAAATTAAGATAAAATATAAAGTTATTAAAATAAAAAAATAACTATTAAGAGGAAAAAAAACCCCAAAAAACACAAAAATGGACGGATAGAACCCTGGGACAAATGGTGGAAGCAAAGCTATACAGACAAAATCTCACACAGAAGCATACACATACACACTCACAAAAAGAGGAAAAAGGGAAAAGATCAGAAATTTTGCTCTCAAAGTCCAGTTCCTTAATTTGG
This sequence comes from Globicephala melas, assembly GCF_963455315.2. Lineage (NCBI taxonomy): Eukaryota > Metazoa > Chordata > Mammalia > Artiodactyla > Delphinidae > Globicephala > Globicephala melas. The sequence goes on along the minus strand of NC_083324.2, from coordinate 75,643,323 downwards.
GATGATTCGTTGTCTATTCATGTATTCCACAGATGCAGGGTGTATCAACTTGACTGTGGAGCTTTAATCCGCTGCTTCTGAGGTTGCTGGGAGAGATTTCCCTTTCTTTTCTTTGTTCTCACAGCTCCCAAGGTCTGAGCTTTGGATTTGGCCCCGCCTCTGCGTGTAGGTCGCTGGAGGGCGTCTGTTTTTCCGCTTAAACAGGACGAGCTTAAAGGAGCCGCTGATTCAGGGTCTCTGGCTCTCTCTGGCCGGGGGGAGGGAGGGGCATGGAGTTCGGGGCGAGTCTGCGGCAGCAGAGGCCAGCATGACGTTGCCCCAGCCTGAGGTGCGCCGTGCGTTCTCTCGGGGAAGTTGTCCCTGGATCACAAGACCCTGGCAGTGGCGGGCTGCACAGGCTCCCCTGAAGGGGGGTGTGGAGAGTGACCTGTGCTCGCACACAAGCTTCTTGGTGGCGGCACCAGCAGCCTTAGCGTCTCATGCCTGTCTCTGGGGTTCGCGCTTTTTGCTGCGGCTCGCGCCCGTCTCTGGAGCTCCTTTAAGCAGCGTTCTTAATCCCCTCTCCTCCCGCACCAGGAAACAAAGAGGGAAGAAAAAGTTTCTTGCCTCTTCGGCAGGTCCAGGTCCAGACCTTTCCCCGGACTCCCTCCTGGCCAGCCGTGGCGCACTAACCCCCTGCAGGCTGTGTTCACGCCGCCAACCCCAGTCCTCTCCCTGCGCTCCGACCAAAGCCCGAGCCTCAGCTCCCAGGCCCGCCCGCCCCGGCGAGTGAGCAGACAAGCCTCTCGGGCTGGTGAGTGCCGGTCGGCACCAATCCTCCGTGCGGGAATCTCTCCGATTTGCCCCCCCACACCCCTGTTGCTGCGCTCTCCTCTGCGGCTCCGAAGCTTTCCCCCTCTGCCACCCGCAGTCTCCGCCCGCGAAGGGTCTTCCAGTGTGTGGAAACCTTTCCTCCTTCACAGCTCCCTCCCACTGGTGCAGGTCCCGTCCCTATTCTTTTGTCTCTGTTTATTCTTTTTTCTTTTGCCCTACCCATGTACGTGGGGAGTTTCTTGCCTTTTGGGAGGTCTGAGGTCTTCTGTCACCATTCAGTAGGTGTTCTGTAGGAGTTGTTCCACGTGTAGATGTACTTCTGGTGTATCTGTGGGGAGGAAGGTGATCTCCTCGTCTTACTCTTCTGCCATCTTCCCAGAAGTCTCTGTTGGGGCATTGTTAATGCAACTAGGACTCAGAGTACCTCCTAGGGAATGAAGGCAAAATAAGTATTACACTATACAAAGTCAAATAGCTGTACATGGTGGGTTGGGTAATGAATTGCTCATCTCTTCTTCAAGCTATTTGCATTATAGCTGTTTGTGTGTCGTTATTTTTGGAGAAAACTTTATTAAATTATGAAGTAACTGCTATAAGCCCAGTGGTATGTTCTTACAAGTAACATGTAATTAATTCCACACTGGTAGAGTGAACAACATTTTTGTTTGATGTGTCACAACAGGTCTAGGTTACAAGGTATTTCAAGGGAAAATAGCAGTTACCAAATTTCATATTCACTCTATTGCTAATCTTTCTTGATCCCAGAAAGGCTTCCTCCACTACTTTATCTGTTCTGATTCAGTGGCCCAATTCGATTCTCTGATATCATAGGAATGAATTTGGACCTATTATGAGATACAAATTTTCCTGCGTGGTTGGTATTTTGTTGTATAGAAAATAATCCAACTTACACACTTAGTGGAGTTTTTACCGCAAAAAGTTGACTGAAAATCCTAATTTGTGCGTAACAGTCATTACATTTTATACTGAAAATACACTGTGGATGCACATGTCTACTTTCTAAAAAAAATAACTCAATGACCAAATGAAGAATAAAAATTAATGTGTGTCCTATAAAGAAATACATCTCAAAGCACACCTGATGATAAAATGAAATTTTAATGGATCAAAATGTAAACACTTTCCTTGCCTCTTCTTGATGGAAATGTCTCCTGGAATTTCAATGCAAAATTCCCTTGATAACTAATTATTATGAAGCAAATAGGCTGCTCACAGGAGTCGAATATACTGAAGCATGTGTTCATTCCTGTCTTGTTATTAGCCTCTTGTGGTGCAACTAAATATTCAAATGAGGGACTAGAGCCAGTGTTTACTTCACCTTTTGTTAGCCCATTTGGGTATAATGTAATGCCAATGAGAACAAGGTAGTGAATTTACTCCTGGTACATTACAGAGTTCTTTATTCTCTTCCAGGGCTGCTGTCTTTTAATGAAGGAGTAGCATCATTTTATAAAATTTAAAAATCTACAGCAGATACAGTCTTAAACATTATCTTAAGATATAAGTGAGAAAATTGAGACACAGAGAGAGGAAAAGACCTTGCTCAAGGTCATCCAATTATTTAATAGCGATACCAGGTATATTAGCTCTCTATGGCTGTGTAACAAATTACCAAATATTTAGTGATTACAACACTCTCATTTATTATCTGACAGTTTTTATAGATCCGAAGTCTGGGCACAACATGACTGAGTTTTCTGCTCAGGATTAAATCAAGGGGTTGGACAGGATGCAATCTCATCTGAGGCTTGGGACTTCTTCCAAACCCAGTGATTATTGGTAGAATTAAATCTCTTATATCTATAGGGCTTGGTCAGTATTTTCTTGCTGACTGTCAACCAGGGGCCTTTATCAGCTCCTAGAGATCACCTGACATTCCCGAATATGTGGCTCTCTCCACAACAAGGCAGTTTGTTGACTTCTGCCACCTCTGACCTCTACACCCTCTTTTAAAAAGGTTTACCTGATTAGGCCAGGTCCACCCCTCTCAAGGGGAGAGGATTATACAAGGTGTGTACATCATGGGTGAAAATCTTGGGATTCATCTTCAGTTCTGCATACCAAACTGAGTCTGGAACAGGGGGTTCCTCATTCCCTGTCCAAGTGTTTTCATCTTTATTTATCAAGAATGACACATTAACCCAATTCATACCTCCGTACATCCTGGTTTTATTCAGAGAAGCCAAAATTTAGAGACAAGCAGAAAATCATCTGAAGGCATTCTACCTCACTGAAGTTAGACAACTGTGTATCAATTCAGTTGTCTGTATGCAAATTCTTTTTTAGATTCTAGTTTTTAAAACATAATTATGGTTCCCTGAGTTGTCATAAAATTGATATGAACCTACCTCACCTAGGATCAGTGAATCTGAAAAGCATACCTGAGACGGTCTGTCATCTGACTGTCATGGTCACTCAGGTCAGGCATCACCTGCTTTCTTCAGATACTGCTTTGATCAGACTGTAGTCCAGGACTTTACTGTCTACAGATGAGATCAGAGAAGAGTAGACTTGAATAGAAGTTGTGGCAGTAATAGATGGGGTCTCAAAACTACAGGCACAGTGAACTGTAGTGACTCTCAAGTATCTGCAGGCATGTTACAAATAGGCCATGAAATTCAGCTTTCTGTAGGCTTTGATCAAAATCAAAAAACCTCATCCCAGGAGGCAATCTGGTGTCACGGGTCATACACGGAGTCTTAAACTCTATCAACATCTGAACTTCTGCCAAAATGCTTTAGGGGAAAAGTGATTTTTTTCTTTTTTAGAAAGAGTTCCAGACTGGAATATTCCAGAGGTTCATTTCCATCTAACAGATTTTGGTTAACTGTGTGATATTTGGGTAATCATCTAGATTATCTGTGCCTCTAATTATCTAAAAGTGAAGAAGTGTATCTCACAATATCAATATCTGTGTTGAATTCTCCCCCTACATCAGAATATCAACTGGAAATTTAGCATTCCTCCATTGTACATTATACATGACCTTCCACTAAAGAGCTGCTCTCTACTCCTGCAAAAATGTGTGTTCTTTACCAGCCGCCTTGCTCAACTTTGTTACAAACGCTTATTAATTTGGGGAAAGCCTCTCCTTTCTGCTATTTCTCTGTTCTTATTCTTTTCATGAGATGTCATGCATCCCTAGACCTTCACAGTCTATTCAACTGGTCTAATGTTAAATACGAACTTCTATTCGGTGACTTATACTTGTAGGTTCCTAACATTTTCTGTGGCTATTTCTATGACTCAGATGTAATTAAAGTCTATCTTCTACCAGTTATCACGTGCTTAAAACACATTCCATGGGTACCACTGCCATTTCCCAACTCAGCAAAGAGAAACTTGGGTATGTGTGGTGGTAATGGTGATAGGTTTCTAAGAAACAGCCCCAGATTAGAGCTGTACCATCATTTCATAGCACTGTGTAGTTAAAGGACATGATACTTTGCTGTGATATATAGAAAAATAGGGTAAAATCAGATGCATTTCCAGATCTTAGAGAAAAAAAGACAAATGTTACCTTTTCACTGAGAAAATTTTTTTTAAAAACGATAAATACAAGATTAGTCCCTGAAACATTAGTAACTTACTCTTAAAAATAGTTTGTAAGTAGTGTAGAGTGTTTTCTAAATCTCTAAATCAAGGTCAGGGTATCTTTAATCCTTCTAATATTAATTAAGTTGGTCAGGTTGTACTTCAAAAGGACATGAACAAAATACAACTAGGATGGTTACTCAATTTTTATGGAGAGCAGTTACATTTAGCTAGTTATAAAGGTTTAGACTATAAATATATATTTATTTTAAATTATACAGAATTACCAATATTTGACTATTTTATTTACAAAATAGCAATTTCATACAGTTTAGTAAAACTCATAGAAACAAACTATCATTAAAGAGGACTATAAGGGGGATAGTTTGAAAATGCTCCCTTTTATATTGGCATTAAAATAGTTTTCTATTTTGTAGTAGCAAAATTACAATTAAAAATTTTATGCATTCGGTAGTATTTAAATGGTGAATCTCTCCATCTATACTCTGAAAATGTTGCTATTTGGCATATAAAGTTAAGAATAATATACATGTATAATATCATCTAAGTTGCTTTTGAGAAAACTACAGGCAGTCATTAGTCAATCAGTTTATTCATAACCTCTCCTCTCTGTGCAGGTATGTCATGAATATCTTCTCTTCATTCCCTTTTGTATGCCAGATGTATTATAGCAAATTATCCTGAATTGACATGGGATTAACTGAAATGTTCCAGTTTTGGCTCTCAAGTTATATGGCAATACAATAATATTTTAAAGGCAGTAACACGTTTTCTTTTCTGTTGTTTTTTTTTTTTTTTGCGGTACGCGGGCCTCTCACTGTTGTGGCCTCTCCCATTGCGGAGCACAGGCTCCAGACGCGCAGGCTCAGCAGCCATGGCTCACGGGCCCAGCCGCTCCGCGGCATGTGGGATCTTCCCAGACCGCGGCACGAACCCGTGTCCCCTGCATCGGCAGGTGGACTCTTAACCACTGCGCCACCAGGGAAGCCCAAGTAACACGTTTTTATTGAGTGTTAACATCTGCGTATTCAGTGATTCATCTTTGGTGGACTCAGCAAACAATGAATATTATGGATCAGTAAATAAAGAATTTATATCGAACTCTGGCTAGTTATGAGCATTAAAGGTTAAGAATCTATAAGCTACCTTTTAAAAAACTTCACTTGATACAATTTAATATATTCAGTTAGTTTCTGTTCTATTGGTAATCAGCAATAGTGCAGTAGACTAGACCACCTAGGAGAAACAAAACTAAAAAAAACTAAACAAAACAAAGAAGGAATAAAACAAAGAAAAGAAAAAGGAAAAAAATCATCATCATCAACTGGCCTGCTTGTATTACTTGGTCTTAGTTTTAATGCTACTAAGAAATGTTTCATTAAATTATATTCTGGATTCTATCATAAAAATGTATTTCAGCATTCAACATTTAATAGAGACTTACCAAGTTTTTTTTTCTCTGTGTCAGGCAATACGCTAGCAGGTAAGTGTTCAACGGAAGAAAAGCACTTGATTCATGCTCTCTAGAAACTCATCATCTGTTGGGGAGACACACCCAATTGATAGGAAACACATAACAGCTTTGCCACTATAAATCAATAGCATTTGAAAGGAGCTGTATTAGGATCCTAAGGAGAAATTATGAGTACCCCAAATGCAGAAGTAGGAGTTGGATGTTGAGCTTTTTCTCCCTTGTGGAGTAGCAGAGCTCTATCATAACCCCATAGCTTCATCATTGAGCTGGCCCCATCACACACTGGGATGGAGACCAGGCCAAAAGGTAAAGTGAATATGAAATACTGGCCTCAGGTTCACACTTTTACAAACCCTGAAGAATAAAATACATAGACCCAAATACATCTCTAATTATCATGGTACCAGATCCCCTGTAAATATTTCAGGATGTTGAATCACTGGACTAGTAAACTTAAAATGATCAACAGACAGGATTAATTCTTACCAGAATAGTCCTAAGCTTATTTAAGTAGATATTAAGGGAACCCAAGAAAATCTAAAGAGCACGTATCAAGCCTGAACATTGTAATCTCAAAGATTAAAAAAAACCAAAACAGGGAATAAAAGAGTATTGGATCCTTAAAAAGATTCTGCAACATACAAATAATTAAAACATTCGTAAAACAGAACACATTTTAAAAACATCTATAGTAGGAAACACAAACAAACTGAAGCTTCAGTTGATTTAACTTTATTTCATGTTAATTCTATAAAGTTGAAAAAATTATGTACATTATAAAATTAAAATACAACATAAAAATATGATTGAGAGGGAAATAAATTTAAAAAAAAGAAACTTGGAAGAGAAAGATAAAGAACCTGAGTCATCTAAGAGCCTAACCAAAGAATTAAACAATACAGAAAATGAAGAGCATAACTGCTACTGTAAAAGAGGTGGGGCAATCAATTATATAGAGTCTATAATGGAGGGACTTTCCCTGAAAGAAGAGGAATTAGAAAACTTGATTAAAATAATTAGACAGCAGATGAAAGTTATAAAGAACAGAGAACAGCAGCTCAAGATACAGATTACATATTCTACCCCAAATGGAGAACTGAATGAATGGAACAAGTGAAATAATTAATGATATAATAGCTGAAACTACTCCTGTACTGGGAAGAATGTATGCACATAGGTAAATGTTTTCACTATGTGGTACAAAAAATAATGAGTTTAACTTACCCTTGAGACGTTTTCAAAATTACAGTTCAAAGAAGTAATCTTAGACCCATCTAGACAGACAAAACCAAACATATCTAAAGAAACAAACATCAGATTGACCTCAGCTTCCATTTCCATATTAAATATTATAAGATTATGGTATAACCGCTATGAGCCTTTAAGGGAACAACTTTGGCCCAAATAATCAATAACATCTTAAACCGTGGTTTTGTATTTGACAATAAAAGCAAATCTGTAGTGTTTGCAATGGAAATTTTACTCATTTGCCTTTTTCCTTTATAAGTTAGATGATTGATTTCATTTGTATTAGTAACAAAAGACATTTTATGTATATATGAACTTATAAACTATGCCATACATGCATTTCTCTTGGAAAATAAGTTTATTGAAGGTTTATTCTGGGTAACTTATTTTCCTACAGCTACCATAACAAATTATCACAAACTTGGTTGTTTAAAGCCACAGCTTATTCTCTCACAGTTCTGGGGGCCAAAAGTCTAAAATGTGGGTGTCAGCACATCTGCACGCCATCTGGAGGCTCTAGGGGAGAATCCCTCTCTGCCTTTTCCAGCTTCTGGTGTCACCAGAAGTTCCCCAATTTCTGCCTCTGTCTTCTAATGGCCTTCTGTTCTACTCCCTTGGAATTCTTCTCTTCTGCCTCTTATAAGAACAATTTGTAAGAGCTGCAATCAAATTTAGGGTCCATTCAAAGAATCCAGATAATTTCACCTCAATATCCTTGATGTAATTTACATCTGCAAAGACCCTTTTTCCACATAAGGTCACACTGGCAGGGACCACACATATCGTTTTGAGGTGCACCATTCAACTCACTACATAAACCAAAGATGACAAAATAAGTGATTAAAGAAAAAATAGGTTTTGTAGCTAATGAGAAGTAAAAATGGTCCCACAAACTTGGGAAAAGACTGTGGTGTAGCCACGATGAGTAGCATTCAGAATTTGTTATAAATGTATTTAATAAAACAATAACTGGCCTCAAAAAACATACTTTTTAAGCTATCCAATTAAAAGTAGCCCCGGGCTTCCCTGGTGGCGCAGTGGTTGAGAGTCCGCCTGCCGAGGCAGGGGACACGGGTTCGTGCCCTGGTCTGGGAAGATCCCACATGCCGCCGAGCGGCTGGGCCCGTGAGCCATGACTGCTGAGCCTACGCGTTCGGAGCCTGTGCTCCGCAACGGGAGAGGCCACAACAGTGAGAGGCCCGTGTACCACCAAAAAAAAAAAAAAAAAAAAAATAGTAGCCCCGACTCCTGTAAGTCAGCCAGTCAAGGAACAAGCTGATACCAATAAACATGCCTCTGAGTGCCAACCAATGCACAGCAGTCTCACCCGAGTAACCACACTTCCAGAGGTGATGTCAACCTACTTATGTTTCTAGAAGTTCATGAATTCTTAAACTTCAAGCTTCCCAAAGACCCTGTATATGTTGAAAACCTGCTCTGCTCCGGGAGACCATGTCTAATTAGCATAGATTTCCCTTACTAGCCTTATCAATAAACTCAACTTTATTTTTTTTCTTCTGATAGTCAATGGTAGTCTTACCACCTTTCGACAGTACCATTCTAACACCTTTACATTTTTCACATCCCAACTTGATGATAATGAATTCTCTTCTTTAGTTGTTTCATTTTATAGCACTGCAATTAATATTTTTAAACTCCCTCTTCCTCTCCCTTCATTTAAAACAGTATTGCTTTAGGTTTGTTTCTTTAAAATAGCATATAGTTTCTCTTCTTATTCTTGTGTCCTATAAAATGAAATATTCTTTTTCTAAGAATAAGAATATTCTTATTCTCATGTTTCATAAAATGAAAGCTCTCCAAATTAGGCATATCACTTAATACATTTTAAAAATTTTGTATCATTGGGTATATAAGCCAGGGAGAATCTTTTCTTTTATTCTTATTTTTCCAGGAGAGAAATTCTACTTCTAAGGTCGAGGGCTTTTGGAGTGCAATTAGAGAAATTAGAAAAAGTCTAAGACAGTGTACCTCCTCTGACGTTCCCTCAGAACAGACAATCTGTAGGACGATGTTTTACTTCTCTTCCTCCAGGTAGAATTCAACCTGACCTTGAGAGAGGGAAGGTCTGATTACAATTGCTCCATTGCCTGACGTCAGAAAGATACAGATTGCTGTGTTAATAGAACCTGAATAATAAAATGAAAAATGATGATGACAAAAACAATGATAGCAGTGATAATCATCATATATATATATATATATATCTTTAAGGAAAGTTAAACCTTGACTTGCTTTTGAAGAAGTATATTTTAAATCTTCAGAAAAAAGCCTGTGTGTGCTGGGTATATCCTCACAATGCAATAAATTAACTTTCAACCTTTAATAAATTAGTACATATATTTTTTATAAGATATTCTATATAATTTCGGAAAATGATGGACGATGATCCTGGTTTTCAAAACTAAAAATTGCCAAAGAAAGAAAAACATAATATTTCTAATCAAAAACTTTTATTACTCCATTTTGAGCTATACCTTTCTCAGTTATACCTTTTATTTTCTCTGGTATAGCTATACGTATCTCCCCAAAGGGATATCCAGGTTTCTTCAAAGTACATTTGTTAGGATGCTTAGAATATAGACCCACAGGCGTTACGTGCAGTCTCAGGGAGCCCTAATTCTGGTTAATGATATGCTTAGAGGTTCCTGAAGTCACTTTTGTATGTATGATCTACTGACAATAGAACTAAAAGCTGAAAATGGTTCAAGAACTCTACTGTAGGGGGGGACCTTGAAGATGGCGGAAGAGTAAGACGCGGAGATCACCTTCCTCCCCACAGATACACCAGAAATACATCTACACGTGGAACAACTCCTACAGAACATGTACTGAAGGCTGGCAGAAGACCTCAGACCTCCCAAAAGGCAAGAAACCCCCCACGTACCTGGGTAGGGCAAAAGAAAAAAAAAAAAAAAAAAACAGAGACAAAAGAATAGGGACAGCACCTGCACGAGTGGGAGGGAGCTGTGAAGGAGGAAAAGTTTCCACACACTAGGAAGCCCCTTTGCGGGCGGAGACTGCGGGAGGCGGAGGGGGGAGCTTCGAAGTCGCGGAGGAGAGCACAGCAACAGGGGTGCGGAGGGCAAAGCGGGGAGATTCCAGCACAGAGGATCGGTGCCGACCGGCACTCACCAGCCCGAGAGGCTTGTCTGCTCACCCGCCGGGGCGGGCGAGGCTTGGAGTTGAGGCTCGGGTTTGGGTTTCGGACGGAGCGCAGGGAGAGGACTGGGGTTGGCGGCTTGAACATAGCCTGAAGGGGCTACTGCACCACGGCTAGCCGAGAGGGAGTCCAGGGAAAAGTGTGCACCTGCCGAAGAGGCAAGAGACTTTTTCTTCCCTCTTTGTTTCCTGGTGCGTGAGGAGAGGGGTTTAAGAACGCTGCTTAAAGGAACTCCAGAGATGGAGCCGCGGCTAAAAGCGCGAACCCAAGAGACGGGCGCGAGCCGCGGCTAAAAGAGCGGACCCCAGAGACGGGTGCGAGCCACGGCTAAAAGCGCGGACCCCAGAAACGGGCGGGAGACGCTAAGGCTGCTGCTGCCGCCACCGAGCAGCCTGTGTGCGAGCACAGGTCACTCTCCACACCCCTCTTCCGTGGAGCCTGTGCAGCCCGCCACTGCCAGGTTCCCGGGATCCAGGGGCAACTTCCCCGGGAGAACGCACGGCGCACCTCAGGCTGGTGCAAAGTCACGCCGTCCTTTGCCGCCGCAGGCCCGCCCCGCACTCCGTGCCCCTCCCTCCCCGCCGGCCTGAGTGCGCCAGAGCCCCCGAATCAGCAGCGGCTCCTTTAACCCCGTCCTGTCTGAGCAAAAAACAGATGCCCTCCAGCGACCTACAGGCAGAGGCAGGGCCAAATCCAAAGCTGAGCCCCTGTGAGCTGTGAGAACAAAGAAGAGAAAGGGAAATCTCTCCCAGCAGCCTCAGAAGCAGCGGATTAAAGCTCCACAATCAACTTGATATACCCTGCATCTGTGGAATACCTGAATAGACAACCAATCATCCCAAATTAAGGAAGTGGACTTTAGGAGCTAGATCTATGATTTTTTTTCCCTTTTCCTCTTTTTGTGAATGTGTATGTGTATGCTTCTGTGTGAGATCTTGTCTGTGTAGTCTTGCTTCCACCATTTGTCCTAGGGTTCTATCCGTCCATGGTTTTTTTTTAAAATTTTTTTCTTAATAATCAATTTTAATAACGTTATTATACTTTACCTTCTTTCTTTCTTTCTTTCTTTCTTTCTTTCTTTCTTTCTTTCCTTCCTTCCTTCCTTCCTTCCCTACTTTAGACAACGAATCATCCCAAATTGAGGAGGTGGTCTCTGACAGCAAGATTTATGATTTTCCCCCCTTTACCTCTTTTAGTGAGGGTGTATATGTATGCTTCTCTGTAAGATTTTGTCTGTATAGCTTTGCTTCCAACATTTGTCCTAAGGTTCTATCTGTCCCTTTTGTTTTTCTAAATAAGAATTTTTTAATTCAATAACTTTATTATACTTTATTTTATTTTTACTGTATCTTCTTTCTGTCTTTTTTCCTTCTTTCCCTCCTTCCTTCCTTCCTCCCTCCCTCCTTTCTTTCCTTCTTTGCTTCTTTCTTTCTTTCTTCCTTCCTTCCTTCCTTCCCTCCTTTCCTTCTTTCTTTCCTCATACTTCTACTAATTCCCTCTACTTTTTCTCCCTTTTATTCTGAGCCATGTGGATGAAAGGCTCTTGGTGCTCCAGCCAGGAGTCAGGGCTCTGCCTCTGAGGTAAGAGAGCAAACTTCAGGACACTGGTCCACAAGAGACCTCCCAGATTCACATAATATCAAACGGCGAAAATCTCCCAGAGACCTCCATCTTAACAACAGCAGCCAGCTTCACTCAACGACCAGCAAGCCACAGTGCTGGACAACCTATGCCAAACAACTAGCAAAACAGGAACACAACCCCACCCATTAGCAGAGAGGCTGCCCAAAATCATAATAAGTCCACAGACACCCCAAAACACACCACCAGACGTGGACCTGCCCACCAGAAAGACAAGATCCAGCCTCATCCACCAGAACACAGGCACTAGTCCCCTCCACCAGGAAGACTACACAACCCACTGAACCAACCTTAGCCACTGGGGACAGACACAAAAAACAACAGGAACTACGAACCTTCAGCCTGCAAAAAGGAGACCCCAAACACAGTAAGATAAGCAAAATGAGAAGACAGAAAAACACACAGCAGATAAAGGAGCAAGATAAAAATGCACCAGACCTAACAAATGAAGAGGAAAGAGCCAGTCTACCTGAAAAAGAATTCAGAATAATGATAGTGAGGATAATCTGAAATCTTGGAGATAGAATGGACAAAATGCAAGAAACAGTTAACAAGGACCTAGAAGAAATAAAGATGAAACAAGCAATGATGAACAACACAATAAATGAAATTAAAAGTACTCTAGATGGGATCAAGAGCAGAATAACTGAGGCAGAAGAACGGATAAGTGACCTGGAAGATAAAATAGTGGAAATAAGTACTGCAGAGCAGAATAAAGAAAAAAGAATGAAAAGAACTGAGGACAGTCTCAGAGACCTCTGGGACAACATTAAACGCACCAACATTCGAATTATAGGGGTCCCAGAAGAAGAAGAGAAAAAGGGACTGAGAAATTATTTGAAGAGATTATAGTTGATAACTTCCCTAATACGGGAAAGGAAATAGTTAATCAAGTCCAGGAAGCACAGAGAGTCCCATACAGGATAAATACAAGGAGAAATACGCCAAGACACATATTAATCAAACTGTCAAAAATTAAATACAAAGAAAACATATTAAAAGCAGCAAGGGAAAAACAACAAACAACACATAAGGGAATCCCCATAAGGTTAACAGCTGATCTCTCAGCAGAAACCCTACAAGCCAGAAGGGAGTGGCAGGACATACTGAAAGTGATGAAGGAGAAAAACCTGCAGCCAAGACTACTCTACCCAGCAAGGATCTCATTGATTTGATGGAGAAATTAAAACCTTTACAGACAAGCAAAAGCTGAGAGAGTTCAGCAACACCAAACCAGCTTTACAACAAATGCTAAAGGATCTTCTCTAGGCAAGAAACACAAGAGAAGGAAAAGACCTGTAATAACAAACCCAAAACAATTTAGAAAATGGGAATAGGAACATACATATCGATAATTACCTTAAATGTAAATGGACTAAATGCTCCCACCAAAAGACACAGATTAGCTGAATGGATACAAAAACAAGACCCTTATATATGCTGTCTACAAGAGACCCACTTCAGACCTAGAGACACATACAGACTGAAAGTAAGGGGATGGAAAAAGATATTTCATGCAAATGGAAACCAAAAGAAAGCTGGAGTAGCAATTCTCATATCAGACAAAATAGACTTTAAAATAAGGACTATTAAAAGAGACAAAGAAGGACACTACATAATGATCAAGGGATCGATCCAAGAAGAAGATATAACAATTGTAAATATTTATGCATCCAACATAGGAGCACCTCAATACATAAGGCAAGTACTAACAGACATAAAAGGGGGAATCGACAGTAACACATTCATAGTAGGGGACTTAAACACCCCACTTTCACCCATTGACAGATCATCCAAAATGAAAATAAATAAGGAAACACAAGCTTTAAATGATACATTAAACAAGATGGATTTAATTGATATTTATAGGACACTCCATCCAAAAACAACAGAATACACATTTTTCTCTAGTGCTCATGGAACATTCTCCAGGAGAGATCATATCTTGGGTCACAAATCAAGCCTTGGTAAATTTAAGAAAATTGAAATTGTATCAAGTATCTTTTCTGACCACAACGCTATGAGACTAGATATCAATTACAGGAAAAGATCTGTAAAAAATACAAACACATGGAGGCTAAAATACTCTACTTAATAATGAAGTGATCACTGAAGAAATCAAAGAGGAAATCAAAAAATACCTAGAAACAAATGACAGTGGAGACACAACGACCCAAAACCTATGGGATGCAGCAAAAGCAGTGCTAAGGGGGAAGTTTATAGCAATACAAGCCCACCTTAAGAAGCAGGAAACATCTAGAATAAACAACCTAACCTTGCACTTCAAGCAATTAGAGAAAGAAAAACAAAAAAACCCCAAAGTTAACAGAAGGAAAGAAATCATAAAAATCAGATCAGAAATAAATGAAAAAGAAATGAAGGAAACAATAGCAAAGATCAATAAAACTAAAAGCTGGTTCTTTGAGAAGATAAACAAAATAGATAAACCACTAGCCAGACTCATCAAGAAAAAAAGGGAGAAGACTCAAATCAATAGAATTAGAAATGAAAAAGGAGAGGTAACAACTGACACTGTAGAAATACAAAGGATCATTGAGAGATTATTACAAGTAACTATATGCCAGTAAAACGGACAACCTGAAAGAAATGGACAAATTCTTAGAAGAGCACAGCCTTCCAAGATGGAACCAGGAAGAAATAGAAGATATAAACAGAAAAATCACAAGCAGTGAAATTGAAACTGTGATTAAAAATCTTCCAACAAACAAAAGCCCAGGACCAGATGGCTTCACAGGTGAATTCTATCAAACATTTAGAGAAGAGCTAACACCTATCCTTCTCATACTCTTCCAAAATATAGCAGAGGGAGGAACACCCCCAAACTCATTCTACGAAGCCACCATCACCCTGATACCAAAACCAGACAAAGATGTCACAAAAAAGAAAACTACAGGCCAGTATCACTGAGGAACATAGATTAAAATATTCTCAACAAAATACTAGCAAACATAATCCAACAGCACATTAAAAGGATCATACACCATGATCAAGTGGGGTTTATTTCCAGGAATGCAAGGATTCTTCAATATACGCAAATCTATCAATCTGATAAACCATATTAACAAATTGAAGGAGAAAAACCATATGATCATCTCAATAGATGCAGAGAAAGCTTTTGACAAAATTCAACACCCATTTATGATAAAAACCCTGCAGAAAGTAGGCATAGAGGGAACTTTCCTCAACATAATAAAGGCCATATGTGACAAGCCCACAGCAAACATCATCCTCAATGGTGAAAAACTCAAAGCATTTCCACTAAGATCAGGAACAAGACAAGGTTGCCCACTCTCACCACTCTTATTCAACATAGTTTTGGAAGTTTTAGCCACAGCAATCAGAGAAGAAAAGGAAATAAAAGGAATCCAAATCGGAAAAGAAGAAGTAAAGCTGTCACTGTTTGCAGATGACATGATCCTATACATAGAGAATCCTAAAGATGCTACCAGAAAACTACTAGAGCTAATCAATGAATTTGGTAAAGTGGCAGGATACAAAATTAATGCACAGAAATCTCTGGCATTCCTATATACTAATGATGAAAAATCTGAAAGTGAAATCAAGAAAACACTCCCATTTACCATTGTAAGAAAAAGAATAAAATATCTAGGAATATACCTACCTAAGGAGACAAAAGACCTGTATGCAGAAAATTATAAGACACTGATGAAAGAAATTAAAGATGATATAAATAGATGGAGAAATATACCATGTTCTTGGATTGGAAAAATCAACATTGTGAAAATGACTCTACTACCCAAAGCAATCTATAGATTCAATGCAATCCCTATCAAACTACCACTGGCATTTTTCACAGAACTAGAACAAAAAATTTCACAATTTGTATGGAAACACAAAAGACCCAGATTAGCCAAAGCAATCTTGAGAACGAAAAAATAAACTGGAGGAATCAGGCTCCCTGACTTCAGACTATACTACAAAGCTACAGTTATCAAGACGGTATGGTACTGGCACAAAAACAGAAAGATAGATCAATGGAACAGGATAGAAAGCCCAGAGATAAACCCACGCACATATGGACACCTTATCTTTGATAAAGGTGGCAGGAATGTACAGTGGAGAAAGGACAGCCTCTTCAATAAGTGGTGCCGGGAAAACTGGACAGGTACATGTAAAAGTATGAGATTAGATCACTCCCTAACAACATACACAAAAATAAGCTCAAAATGGATTAAAGACCTAAATGTAAGGCCAGAAACTATCAAACTCTTAGAGGAAAACATAGGCAGAACACTCTATGACATAAACCACAGCAAGATCCTTTCTGACCCACCTCCTAGAGTAATGGAAATAAAAACAAAAATGAACAAATGGGACCTAATGAAACTTCAAAGCTTTTGCACAGCAAAGGAAACCATAAACAAGACCAAAAGACAACCCTCAGAATGGGAGAAAATATTTGCAAATGAAGCAACTGACAAAGGATTAATCTCCAAAATTTATAAGCAGCTCATGCAGCTCAATAACAAAAAAACAAACAACCCAATCCAAAAATGGGCAGAAGACGTAAATAGACATTTCTCCAAAGAAGATATACAGACTGCCAGCAAACACATGAAAGAATGCTCAACATCATTAATCATTAGAGAAATGCAAATCAAAACTACAATGAGATAGCATCTCACACCAGTCAGAATGGCCATCATCAAAAAATCTAGAAACAATAAATGCTGGAGAGGGTGTGGAGAAAAGGGAACACTCTTGCACTGCTGGTGGGAATGTGAATTGGTTCAGCCACTATGGAGAACAGTATGGAGGTTCCTTAAAAAACTACAAATAGAACTACCATATGACCCAGCAATCCCACTACTGGGCATATACCCTGAGAAAACCGTAATTCCAAAAGAGTCATGTACCAAAATGTTCATTGCAGCTCTATTTACAATAGCCCTGAGATGGAAACAACCTAAGTGCCCATCATCAGATGAATGGATAAAGAAGATGTGGCACATATATACAATGGAATATTACTCAGCCATAAAAAGAAATGAAATTGAGCTATTTGTAATGAGGTGGATAGACCTAGAGTCTGTCATACAGAGTGAAGTAAGTCAGAAAGAAAAAGACAAATACCGTATGCTAACACATATATATGGAATTTAAGAAAAAAAAATGTCATGAAGAACCTAGGGGTAAGGCAGGAATAAAGACGCAGACCTGCTAGAGAACTGACTTGAGGTTATGGGGAGGGGGAAGGGTGAGCTGTGACAGGGCGAGAGAGAGTCATGGACATATACACACTAACAAACGTAGTAAGGTAGATAGCTAGTGGGAAGCAGCCACATGGCACAGGGATATTGGCTCGGTTTTTTGTGACAGCCTGGTGGGGTGGGATAGGGAGGGTGGGAGGGAGGGAGACGCAAGAGGGAAGACATATGGGAACATATGTTTATGTATGACTGATTCACTTTGTTATAAAGCAGAAACTAACACACCATTGTAAAGCAATTATACCCCAATAAAGATGTTAAAAAAAAAAGAAAATGAACTCTACTGTATGTTCTGCTAGAGGGATAAGGTCAATAATATTTGTTCTAGAACATGACCTTAACTGTGAGGTTAATTTGAGATCAAATCAGTAAATTACGCCTAATCCATGATGACACACCTAATTTTACTAATTCTCCATGGCCTGCTCTTTCCCTACACATCCTAAACTTTTAGTTATATTGGCCTCCTTTATAATTTATAATATAAAACAATATAGCTTTGTTTATAGTACCAGAGCATAAAACATCAGAAATGGTCTTTTTTTTTAACCCCAAACACATAATTCAAATTATCCTTCATGTTTAAAAACAAACAAAAAAGATGCAGACTTTATTAATTTGTGTTCCTTTTTTGTCTGAGCACATACATGGATGCTAATTTGGACGTTAATCATGTGTTCATCATATGACAGAACTTTTTATTTGTCATTAGCAGATGTTTTAGTAAACTATTTAAGAAATGACAAATAAGCATTGCCAGTCTATACAGCAAAGAGACATTTGTTATTCTATTCTTTTCATGAATAGAAGATTCAGCTTTGTTCTTGCCTGAGTATAGAAGAGGGATAGTAGTGTTTGGTTCTCAGGGCCAGCTTTTACATTAAATATTTTAATGGCCCTCAGTAAAAGGCCTTGAGAAATAGGAAACAGTATGTGCTATTTCACAAAGGTATGAGAGAACATGACATGGTCAGTCATTCTTTTCAGTGTACCAAGAGAAGAATGAAGATCGATTAGTGCCAATTATTAGTCAGACAGAAAAAAGAGAATATCTAAAATGATGACATTGGAAGGATATGAGCAACTTGGGGCATATTTGCCTCTAGGGGTCATTTTTTGTTTTGTTCTAAGTATTAAATTTTTTCAATTTGTTCTAAAATTATTTCTGAAATTCTTTCTGTTTCTCATTTCTCTTCTATAAAACAAGGATAATAACAATATTCAACTTGTATAATTGCTCTAAGGCTTAGATGATATAATAAATACATGTCAAGTGCTCAGACATGGACCACATCATATTTATATTTATGTGCTGTCATATTTATGATTATTACTGTTACTTCTACTACTAATACTATAACTACTTCTTGGCTTCAGCCTCTATGCTAGTCCCTGAAATAATATAAAAGGCACAAGACATCACTTTGCTCTTTGAGGATCTCATTGTCTATGAGAAGGAGAAGGTCTCATAAATAGTTAATACATGCGGTGAGAGTCATCTAGAAACACTACTGTGAAAAGACAGTGAGGGAAGCCAACTTAAGTTCTGAAGCAGAAGTAAGAACTCCAAAGAGGAGAGACATCATTTGAGCAGGGTCTTAAAGGATGACTGACAGGTGTTCAGCAAGGAAATGCTATATGCTAATGCACAGAAGTATGAGGAAGCATGGCATATGCAAAGTACCAGAGGCAGCTGATACAGCTGCAGCATAAAATTAATGATAGGAAATGAGCTGTGTGTACAGATGACTGGTTTCTTAGAGTCATACATAAAGTTCATTCTAGCTACTTAAAAGAGGAAGAATTGTATTAGAGAAAATTATGTATAACATAATCTCCAGGAGGACCAGGAATAAGGTTTACAAGCTATACAAGAAACTGGGAGATGTTGCTTGTGGATGTATTTGATCCTGTTGAGACCTGTTTTTAACGTTTGCTTCGATGATCAAAAGTTTGCTTGGATGGGTCTCGGGGATAGTTCTGCCCTCACTACCAGGGCAGGAATCCTCTGGGATGTCCACTGGTGCCTCAGGTGATCACTAATCAGTGTCACTCTGGCTGGTTGGAGCAGAGCCATCATTCTCTGCTCTGGGAATTGCTCGGCTTCTACCCTCCAGTTATTCTTCACCTAGCTTTGTGGAATTTAATGCTACAGATATGCAGCCTCTCACTCAGCAGATTCTAAAAGGAACCCAACATTGATTTCTGGGGATATTTTTTCTGAATATCTCCTTTGTTTTTGGAACTCTGCCCCAAACTGAACACGATGTCCAGTCACCTCAAACTCCAGTTTACATCTCCTGAGATCCTGGAAACTCAGGATTCTGGATGCCACCATCCAAAAATCGCTTCCAGGGTGAAAAGTAGGATGTTGTAGGCTTCATTTTATTTCGATTATCTCAGTGTGCACACTCCTACTTTGCCTGTTGTTATATCTCTGAACAAGTATATTTTTTGGATTTTTTCCCCATTTTTATAGTTCATAGGGGAGGATAATTATGGTTTTTCTTACTCCATCAAGATCTGAAATAAAATTCTACAAGAAATATTTTGAATTTTCTTTTACCTTAGGTCTAAGACATAGAGAGGAGGGAAATATTTCCATAAGCCCATTCCATTGGCCACCTGTATCATAATTTCCTGTTGTGCTTATTGAAATTCAGATTCCTCCACTCTAATCTAATCAAACCACCAGGGACGGGTCCAAAGTATCTAAATTCTTAATAAGCTTCTGAGCTGATTATTAGGCAGAATAATGATTACAAACCCCTAGAATAGGATATACGTAAGCAAAGATAAGGTTTATAATTTTTCTATGTGTACTATATATATATATATAGTTTATTTATAAAAATATCAGAGCAATTAATGAACCTGGATTTGGAATACTCTAATAGTGGATGCTATAGATGAAAATGCCAGGAGTCTCTTGCCCCAGATTGATAATTATGGGGTTTAGGTTATTGTAAAATATCACTTTTGGAAATGTCAAACTGTAAAAAAAAGACTTTCACTTCATGAAATTTTCAATCCATTGTGTGAGACTTGAGGTGGTGTCTAACATTCTCTCATAGAACTAAAAGGCATGATGAGGGAAGAATACATCATGAACCACAATCTGGTTTCCATGAGTTATCCTGAAACTGAAGGTGCCATAGCAAGAAAGTGAGAGAAAAATGTTAGGTGTTGCTGACAGGTGAGCTTAGGGAGATGGAGTAATGCTCCCTAAGTAATGCTTAGGGAGATGGAGTAAAAGGCAAAAAAACCAACAGAATTTGGGGCCTTTGGAAGACAGACATTACTATGCTTACTGTCTGACTGGGGAAGGTCAGAAGGCATCAGAAATAACCTTGTCTACATTGCATCACGTTCTGAGTAACACTTGCAAGTAATATGAAGTCATTCCAAATTAAGTGAGATAGATTAATATTGACTCATTTCTTCCTTTTAAGAAGAAAACAGTAAAGAATAATCTTGAGGACTTCCCTGGTGGCACAGTGGTTAAGAATCCACCTGCCAATGCAGGGGACATGGGTTCGAGCCCTAGTCTGGGATGATCCCACATGCCGCGGAGCAACTAAGCCCGTGCGCCACAACTACTGAGTCTGCACTCTAGAGCCCACAAGCAACAACTACTGAGCCCATGTGCTGCAACTACTGAAGCCTGTGCGCCTAGAGCCCATGCTCCACAACAAGAAAAGCCACCACAATGAGAAGCCACCACAATGTGCACCGCATCGAAGAGTAGCCCCGGCTTGCCACAACAAGAGAAAGCCTCAACATAACTATGGTTTACTTGTCACGACTAATGAACCAATAATGATACATTAATATTAAATAAGTTCTATACTTGATTTGCATTTTCTTAGCTTTTACCTAAGGTCCATTTTCTGTTTCAGGATTTCATCCAAGGCCCTACATTACATCTGTTGTCAAGCCTCCTTAGGCTCCCCTGGAATGTGACAGTTTCTCAGACTTTCCTAGTTTTTTATGATTTAGTCATTCTTTTTTTGATTGAACGATTAATTGGTCAAGTATCCTTGGTTGACCTCTAGTATATCAAAACTTCGATTTTGAAGAAAATACGGACAATAATCAGTATTCTTATTAATTTAGGTAGGTACTGCATTGTCACTTAAAATGGAATTTTTTGCTACTCTGTATGTACCCTCCCCGCAGTGGATAGAAGTTTGTAGACATCATTTTTTTCCCCCTAACTAGTCTTCCAAACATGTGTTTTTCTTAGATCATCTTGGACCATAATTTATGTTGATGATTCAACTACAAACCTGATCTTGAGAGGTAGGATGTTATTCTGTTTGGGAATAAGTTTTTATGGAAATAATCAACTAGTATGATATTAAGATTTTTGTCTAAATGCACACCTTGCTGCCTACTCAGTTCTAGCAACCTCTTGAACCGGGGAACATCTCAAACATTATAATCAACTCTCCATCAACATGTATTTACATTTGAGGATCTAATATGATGTTGATACCTTAGTGAGAAATGTTTAAATTGGTGCCTAGGTGATCCCAGAGTTGTTTGTATTTTAACTTGATTTGTAAATATAATTATGTACAAAGGAATCCGTGGGTATAACCAAATGGAGGAAAGGGTATAGAAGAAAGTGAGCTTAGGCAACAGTTGTAATTTCTGCTGATATCATGGTTTTGTTGCAAGCCCATCACAGGAAAATATGTTCTGGATTCAAATATAGGACCCAATAATTCTCTGCGATTTTGAGATTCTCTTTCTAATTGAGAACTAATATCATCTCACTCTTGTGTTTGGTCCTTTATTTCTCTGAGTTTCCTTTATGATAAACCCAAAACAGGGTTTCACAATTCAGCCTCTCTACCGCATGTGTTACAGTGTCTAAGGTAAAAGATTTAGGCACCAAATAGACCTAGGTTCAAGTTTCCACTTATTTAGTAGCTATTGATTCACTGGCAACCTCTTTGATCCTGTTTAATGTCTTGATCCCTAACTTGAAGGTATACAACAACTGTTTAAGAAGGAAATATATTGTACAATGCATCGCACAATAATTACTCAAAAATATTTTTACTTTTTGTAGAAAAAACAAATCCAGTTTATCTGAATACATTCAAAATAAAGTTATATATTTAGTTTAAACTGAAAAGAAATAATACTGTATTTTCTTACCTTGTCAACTGAAGACCTAAAGGATATTAGTACATTAGGTGTAATATTTACTTAATCTGTTTCCAAGATGTGTATTTTATACATATGGGAATCCCCCATAGGACTTTAAACCTAATTTTCATTAAGTATGTTGGATCAGACTTCCTCTGTAACCAGAAGCGTTATCACATACATTAAATGACAAAGTCCCAAGGATAGAAGCCTCCGTGCCCCTCTGCTTGTGTTCACAAAGCTCTAGCTCATGTAATGGCTGGTGCATGAATTATAAGTGAAGCACCAATATCTTCAAATGCCCTTGATTAGCTACCACGCTAACTTTTTTCCTATTCTCCATCTACTCTCCACCTCAGAGTAACACTTCCGCTCTCCTTTGCAATGAGGTGTCATTGTGGCAAGATGATGAATGATACTCGGAGAACGGTTCCCTGAAGTATTTTTGGAAAGGCCGTGTGTTAGCATAGTTTATGTCAAAAGGTACAGACCGCAAATCCAGGTTCTCTCCATATGCTTGAAGGTCAGACAATGGCAATGAGCACCGAAAGAAAGACACCTCTTGTCATTGCTTCTGTTTATGATTCATCTTTATGAAAAGCTCATTTTAGAGTGCTTTTCTGAGAAGAATTGAGAATCAAAAAGTAGAAGTCATCTGTTTTAAAGGGTTTTTCAGCCTAAGCATAGTATTTGTCCTATTCATAGGAGAAAGTTGCTTATAAGTCGGGATTAGTTCACTTGTTATGTTTTAAGAGGAAAATTCTTCACTCCTACTTTAATTAGCTTAAATAAAATCTTTAATCATTTAATAAATAGTGACATCTAGCTGTAAAATTTCCATATCTCAATTCTATTTGCTGGTGGCTCTATCCCTTTCTATTTTGCATTATTTTCATAAGAACCTGTTTACAGTGTATTTATGCAGAGTTCCTCTCTCTATATATGATTTTTTTTCAGAAATACCAAACAAAAGTTGAGAAATAGAGTGACAATAATGGAATACATAAAATTTATGTCTATTTTTGATCTGCCCTGGAATCTGACAGTGTGCTAAATTAAATTACATGGGTATCTGTTTCATTGGGACTCCAACCCTAAAATGTGACTGATCGAAATTCATATTTATAAGGCCAAGTTGCCTGAGAGATGAAGACTGATCTCTCTGCCCAGCTTATCACAGCCCTCAGTGGAAACCACATAATGCATGAGGACACATAGGTACCAAAAGCACTCAGAGGTGACTTCCTTGTCACCACATTGGTCTCCTAGTAAGAAGATAATTTTCCACTAACAATGAGAACCTTGCATACATGAAAGAGACAGCTGAATGTAGCACTATAGCTTGTGAGGATAAAAACCCTCAGTCAGAAAGAAGGGAGGAATATAAAGAAGGAAATAGGAAGTGGAGGAAGGTACAGGTCAACCTTGAGCCTACACCTTATTTTCAGAGGATGAAAATAGTTTTTCCAAGCTGTGGGTCCACCATTTGCCTTCAAAGTGATAGAACTGAAGTCTTTTGTTTTTCAATGCCACATTTCTTCTTACTTTATTCCATACCACCTTCTTTCCCACAAAACATTCCTGTGTCCCAAAAGGGTTCTTTTTCCTGGAGTCCTGTCCCAGATTATCTTGTATCTGTAGCTCTTCCGGCTACTTTGTTACATGAAAATTCACCTCCCTCTTGCCTCATCTCCTTAGGAACTTCATTGTCAATGATCCACTCCTGCTTCGTGCCTTACCTCTGTCTTTTAAAATCAAACTAGCTTTTTCTTCATATTTTTTAATCCAGAGGACAAAAAAAAAAAAAGTATAGCATTTATTTACGTTAGTCTAAAAGAGGCAGGAGGCATCCATCTGGCATAGAATAAATGAAAGCATTCTACAAAGTACAAGGATCTGACCATAACTCAGGGTATCTATGTATCTTCAAATGCCTGGTGAGTTGGATGCATGGTGACTACCTTGCTGCTTCTTTGTGATAGCTGGATAACCTCAAATAGAGCTCAAATGAAACGAGTGCACTTGCCCCTCTGCATCCCTGACCAAATCTACCAGGAATTTAGACTTTTTCTCGTGAAATAAAATTCACCCCTGTGTCCCCTGATCATCCCGGAACAACACTCCACTTTTTGCTACCTTCTCCCTGATCTTTTAGATTACTTATTACCTGTCTGATACTCTCATACTTTTTCTGGACATAAACTTTCTTGGTCAAAAGTATCTTGCTGATCAAATACTTTGTATGAAATCACACAGGATATACATTAATACAAGTTGGTTTAAAGAAAAATACAAATGTGTATAGATAAAAAACGAAAGTACTCCTCCATATCAGATCAGCCTCTCTGTTACTCTAAGGTAACCACTGTCTACACAGATGTGTATACTTCTAGACATTAAACAAAATTTAAATATGTACATTACTCCTATAGATTGCATTGTTTGTTTAGAAATTAAATCATTGGATAGGTGATATTTTTAAATTAAAAGCATATCTGGAAAATTTTTACAAGTTAGTACGTATAGATTTATCTCAGTTTTATCTGTTTCATAATATATGATAGGGCAAACATTATGCAAACCTTATTTTATCAACATTTATTTTATGAACATTTATTAGGTTTTAAATATTTTTATATTAAAAATAAAGATGCAGGGGCTTCCCTGGTGGCGCAGTGGTTGAGAATCTGCCTGCCATTGCAGGGGACATGGGTTTGAGCCCTGGTCTGGGAAGATCCCACATGCCGCGGAGCAACTGGGCCTGTGAGCCACAATTACTGAGCCTGCGCGTCTGGAGCCTGTGCTCCAAAGAGAACAAGAGAGGCAGCGATAGTGAGAGACCCGTGCACGGCGATGAAGAGTGGCCCCCGCTTGCCACAACTAGAGAAAGCCCTCACACAGAAACGAGGACCCAACACAGCCATAAATAAATTAATTAATTAATTTTAAAAAAATTTTAAAAAAAAGATGCAATGAACGTTCTCCTTTTTGGTCACATATATAACATATTTTTAAGCTGATCTACCAAAGCGAAATTACCAAATCAATGCATCTGTGCTCTTAATAATTTAGTAGATGTTGGTAAATTGCAAACCAAAAATATTGTACCACGGTGAAATTCCACTAATAGTACATAGTAATTTCCACATATTTTTCTATCATTGGACATTATCAACCTTTTCAACATTACTAATTAAAAGAAAAAAATATATCTGTGTTGTTTCAAAATGCATTTCTGAGATTGATTTCAGAAGATTTTAATATATATTTAAACTTTTTTTTCTTCCTTGAATTGTCTGTATCTTTTGCTTATCTTTTTATTGGTATGCTTGTCAGGGTTTTTATCTAAGCTCACAATTGTCTCTGTGCATAGTTCTCTTTCCAATAGCACCAGTTTTGTCCATAAAATGATAACCTCATGTTCTCATGACAGTTTCCCCATAGAGTGTACCAACTAATTTTGAGTCATTTTTTTAAAAAAGTATGGCCATTAAAAGTACAGAATTCTTTTTTTTTTTTTTTTTTTTTTTGCGGTACGCGGGCCTCTCACTGTTGTGGCCTCTCCCATTGCGGAGCACAGGCTCCGGACGCGCAGGCTCAGCGGCCATGGCTCACAGGCCCAGCCGCTCCGCGGCATGTGGGATCTTCCCGGACCGGGGCACGAACCCGTGTCCCCTGCATTGGCAGGCGGACTCTCAACCACTGCGCCACCAGGGAAGCCCCAGAATTCTATCTTTGGTACGCTATTTTTAATGTAAGAAAGAAGTGTACATATGAAAATACATATAAAATGCACATTTGTACAAAAGAAATACAGGAAGAATATACATGAAACTAAAGAAATTGGTTACCTACAAGGGTGGGTGGGTAAAGAATAGAAAGAAGGTAGGAGGGGAATGGGTGGCAGGAATGAGGATGGAGTGGCACTTTTTAAAAAATTTAATTTTTATTTTATATTGGAGTAGAGTTGATTTATGGAGTGGTACTTTTTGAGTATATCTTTTAAAATAGCTCTGATTCTTACAACTATAGTAATATTCCACTATTACTATGTGTACTCCTCACAGATCCAAAAAATAAACAAATAATAAATCCAACTAGGATGCAGACACCACCTAAATGGAATACAAGCACTAACAAATGAAACGAATTGTATTAAATATGAATAGGAGAACCATGCTGAGAGTACCAGGGAAAAAAGAATTAAGCCAAATAATTTGAGAAAATAATACCCTGTCTGGATACTGTAAAGCTAAAGACAAAAATAACTGTAAATAAATACTATGTTCTCTTTAGTAAATATTTCTCATGAGGGTATGTGTTAGCAATTTTTAAACTATTTTATGTGTGGGCAAGAATTGAACAAATACATAAAGTGTAGTATAGATAATACGAGTCAGTGTTCCACGATGGTGAGGAAGAGGCAATACTGAAAGGGAGAGGCCAAAATGAGCACTGCAGTGTTAGACTGGAATTAGTGGACGGCTGTATGTGTGTGGGTTAATATTTTTCCTAGCAGTGCCTGTTAAAGAGCCCTAGAAGCCATGGCAAACCAGAGAGCTAGTATCCAGCTCCTGGTTTCTAAACACTGTTCTCCAATAAAAGGAACCAGAGCTCCCTGGAGAAGAGGTTAATTCTAAGGCCAGGATAGGGAAAATACAAGACAAGTTTGAAACACCTTGTGATGTCACAACGTTTTGAAGAAGTGGGGCTTGTTGAAAGAACACAGAAGTTAACCTGAATGATTTGAGCGACAAAATAAATTATGGGGCTTCCCTCGTGGCGCAGTGGTTGAGAGTCCGCCTGCCGATGCAGGGAACACGGGTTCGTGCCCCGGTCCGGGAAGATCCCACATGCCACGGAGCGGCTCGGCCCGTGAGCCATGGCCGCTAAGCCTGCGCGTCCGGAGCCTGTGCTCCACAATGGGAGGGACCACAGCAGTGAGAGGCCCGCGTACCGCAAAAAATAAATAAATAAATAAATAAATAAATTATATTATTGGATTATAAACCATAGAATAAAAT
Organism: Globicephala melas; assembly: GCF_963455315.2. Classification (NCBI taxonomy): domain Eukaryota; kingdom Metazoa; phylum Chordata; class Mammalia; order Artiodactyla; family Delphinidae; genus Globicephala; species Globicephala melas. The sequence continues at coordinate 75,615,954 of NC_083324.2, read as the reverse complement.
AGCCATAAGTCAATTCTGATATAAATAATCAAATAAGTAAGTGAATGAGAGGAAATAACTCTTCTTTATGGGAGAATTTCAATTAATAAATGTAGAAAGAATGAAGGAAATAGAAAATCACCACTTGGCAAACACTATAGGGACAAGAAAACATCAAATAAATGCAAATCGAGGGGCATTTGATAAAAACAACTGATCAACACTCTTTAAAAGTTTCAAGGGAAGGAAAGATTAAGAAACTTTTACCAATAGTGGGAGATTAAAGAGAAATAAATAAATGCAATGTAGGATTCTGAATAGTATACTAGAATAGAAAAAGGATATTAGAGGAAGAATTGTTGAAATTAAATAAGGTCTTTAGTTCAGGCGTCAGCAGCCTTGCTGCCTGTTTTATATATAAAGTTTTATTGGAATACAGTCACTTTCATTCATTTGCATATTGTCTGTGGCTGCTTTCAGGCCTCAATGACTGGTTTGAGTAGTTGCAATAGAAATTGTATAGCCTGTAAAGCCATTAATATTTATTATCTTGCTCATTATGGAGAAAGTTTGCTGACCCCTGGTTTAGTTATTACTGTTGTACCAATGTTCATTTCTTGGTTTCGATCATTGTGCTGTGGTAAAGTAAGATATTAGCATTAGGGAAAGCTGGATGAGGGATATTTCAAAATTCTCTGCATTATTTTTAAATTTTTCTGTAATTCTAAAATTAGTTTACAATCAAAAGTTTGAAAGAAAGAGGGAAAGGACGTGAGAAAGAGGTGCTAGAATTATAGAAATCTCACTCTTTTTAATTAGTATAGATATAATTCATTTTTAAAGGGCTGAATGATATTCCATGATGTGGTTCTATCATAATTTGATCAACTGTTTTATTATTGATGGGCATTTATTCTATTTCACTTTAGCCACTGCTAATAATGCTGTAATGAACAAAAACAAAGGTATGACTATTATGTGTAAACCATTCTAGCTAAAGACTAAGTTATGACTATCTGTAACAAAGAATAATGAGTTATTTTGCAAGATGTTTTCCTAACACTTCATTTACAAAATCTAATTGTTTTTTAATTTAAGCTTTTCACACAGTTTATCAAACATGCTCCTCGATAAGAATCTCTCAATCTGTGCACTATTGCCATTTTAGGCAGAATAATTCCTTATTGCGAACTGTTCTGTTTAGTAGCATTCCTGACCTTCACTCACTAGATGCCAGCAGCACAGCCGGAATGTCTCTGCACCTTGCCAGATATTCTTTGGGAAGTAAAATTGTTCTCACGGAAGAACCACTGCCTACGTGAAAGTTTTAGTTTATTTTCATTTACTGTATCGTTTTAAGAAAAATAGGTTGAATTCAACCTTATTCATTAATCAACATACAGTTTTAATCAGTAGTGCCAAATAATCAAAGCACAACTTAACACAACAATTAACTGTTTCATTTAATATTTAAGCATGAGAAGAAAAATGATACATACATTTTCAAATTTGATTTTTATTGTGCTTGGTTATTTAAGCATTATTACAACCTCTGTGATACTTATAAGTAAATATGACTACTTAGGATCGTGCTATACCTAAAACGTCTTTTCGATTTTGCCTAAATTACAGAATTACTGTTTACAGCCGCATAAGGGTATCTGAAATGTCAGTACACTTGAAAAAAGAGTTAACAATAATGCAAATGTAAATTACTTGTGAATTCGAAGGACCTTGTATTATAAGTATTGCACAGAGAGAATAAAACAAGGCTTCATGAGGAACATTTATATTTCTGGCTCTGCCCCGCACTACCTATGTGAAGTTGGGTAAGTTATACAACTCTTGTGAGCCACAAGTACGTTATCTGTCAAAGAGGCAATACAGACCTCCATGTCTGACTCATAAAGGCCTTAATTCGTATGAGATTAGATCACTCCCTAACACCATACACAAAAATAAGCTCAAAATGGATTAAAGACCTAAATGTAAGGCCAGAAACCATCAAACTCTTAGAGGAAAACATAGGCAGAACACTCTATGACATAAATCACAGCAAGATCCTTTTTGACCCACCTCCTAGAGAAATGGAAATAAAAACAAAAATAAGCAAATGGGACCTAATGAAACGTAAAAGCTTTTGCACAGCAAAGGAAACCATAAACAAGACCAAAAGACAACCCTCAGAATGGGAGAAAATATTTGCAAATGAAGCAACTGACAAAGGATTAATCTCCAAAATTTATAAGCAGCTCATGTAGCTCAATAACAAAAAAACAAACAACCCAATCCAAAAATGGGCAGAAGACCTAAATAGACATTTCTCCAAAGAAGATATACAGACTGCCAACAAACACATGAAAGAATGCTCAACATCACTAATCATTAGAGAAATGCAAATCAAAACTACAATGAGATATCATCTCACACCAGTCAGAATGGCCATCATCAAAAAATCTAGAAACAATAAATGCTGGAGAGGGTGTGGAGAAAAGGGAACACTCTTACACTGCTGGTGGGAATGTTAATCGTTGGTACAGCCACTATGGAGAACAGTATGGAGGTTCCTTAAAACACTACAAATAGAACTACCATATGACCCAGCAATCCCACTACTGGGCATATACCCTGAGAAAACCATAATTCAAAAAAAGTCATGTACCACAATGTTCATTGCAGCTCTATTTACAATAGCCTGGAGATGGAAACAACCTAAGTGTCCATCATCGGATGAATGGATAAAGAAGATGTGGCACATGTATACAATGGAATATTACTCAGCCATAAAAAGAAACGAAATTGAGCTATTTGTAATGAGGTGGATAGACCTAGAGTCTGTCATACAGAGTGAAGTAAGTCAGAAAGAGAAAGACAAATACTGTATGCTAACACATATATATGGAATTTAAGAAAAAAGTCATGAAGAACCTAGGGGTAAGACAGGAATAAGACACAGACCTACTAGAGAATGGACTTGAGGATGCGGAGGGGGAAGGGTAAGCTGTGACAAAGCGAGAGAGTGGCATGGGCATATATACACTACCAAACGTAAGGTAGATCGCTAGTGGGAAGCAGCCGCATAGCACAGGGAGATCAGCTCGGTGCTTTGTGACCGCCTGGAGGGGTGGGATAGGGAGGTGGGAGGGAGGGAGATGCAAGAGGGAAGAGATATGGGAACACATGTATATGTATAACTGATTCACTTTGTTATAAAGCAGAAACTAACACACCATTGTAAAGCAATTATACTCCAATAAAGATGAAAAAAAATCTAAAAAAATAAAGGCCTTAATTCTATACATCCTGCTTCTAGAAAAATGTCTGACATGTGGCTGGGCTTCAGCAAATATTCGCTGAAATAATGAATGAATAAATGAGTAGGGCATTTGCAGAAATTATATGAGACACAGTACTTGAAATCACTTTGAAAAAAAACGAATACTTCTGCTGTGATGTGCACATTACATGAACAAATTACCATATTTAAAATACTTGTGAGACAGCGGGTTTTGCCCACTTTTCCCTTAATAATTAGGAAAATCAGAAGAATTCACTGCGGAGAAGAGGGATACAAAAGCACAAAACTCCCAGTCTTCTCCTCCAGATTCAGATAGAGCAGTACATTTACCTTCTGTATACTAGGTTTCCCCTAGATTTCAAAAAGAGGAGAGAGTCAGTTGTTAAACATACACAGATTCCTAATGAGGACAAGAATAAAAAATCAAAAACCACAACAACTCCCAAGAAGTAAACACATTGTGATAAGAAATACATAGGGTTGTGATTTAGGCAGATCAGACTAGAAACCAGTCATCAAAGCAGAGACTGATGTCTGATATTCCTAAAGTAATCCAAAGGAAGGGGTTCATCCAAGTACTGATGTCAGAATCAGGTCACACAAAAGGGATGATGTTCAAAGTTAGCATCAGCTGTGCAAACCAATTAGTGCCCAGGCTGTCCTCGACAGCAAAATGCAGGATGGCTTTGTAAGACCTGGGCGAACAGGAACCAGGCAGTGTGCAGACAACGAATGAGCAGGGCAAATGAAGCAGAGAAACAGACATAAGTCACCGGTAACAAGCAAGAACGCTGCCTTGGGCTCTGGACTTTGGTGTCTGTCTTGGGAGGAATCAGTTCTATCCTGGCGACTCTTGGAGGAGACAAGAATTGGGAAGAACTGTTTGGGGTTGTGTGGAGGTGGGCGGAAGCAGGCAGGGTTTGACATCAAACAGATCATAAAATATTGACAAGAAAAGACCAATTTGCGGCTCTCACAGAGGTGAATGTTTCTAAACTTTTCTTACTTGTATTGATCCAGGTCTGAACAGCTGCACAACTCGAAAGCAGATATCCTTAGGCTAATGCCAGAGAATTCTTTGAGCTCATGTATGTGCAGATGGGTCTCTGAGAACTGTTGAGTATTTATTCATGTCATGCTAATAACCCTCTAAGGTAGATTGTAATAATATTAATTATATAGTATCTATATAATGTTACCTATATAATATTATATATTATCTATATACTATATGTATATATTATCCTTTAAGTTTGGAAAACGAGGCACAGAAATGTTAAATAAAGTCACGAAATTCACGCAGCTGGAAAGCAGTAGAGCTGGTATTCAAGCAGAGAATTCAGGCAGGAGAACAGCGAGCGCAAAAGCAGGTGTAACAAGCTTGGAGTCTCAGGAAACAGGAGGAAGGTCACTGTGGTGGGAGCCAAGCGCAGGCAGGCAGAGTACTAGGTGCCCAGACAGTACTCGTTTTTTAAAAAACTTCACGTACCTTCATATTTACTCCTTTTTGCTTTTAGACCCCTACATTTGAAGAAGTTAAACTGATCAGCAACAGATTTGGACATTTTAAAATGAGCACCTAGGAAGGCACAGTACATAACCCAAGGGTTTTTCGAACAAGAGTGTGTCCTCTGCCATATTAACACACACTTACGCTGCTTTACCTTGCATCCCTCCCAAACTACTGTCTTTATAGATAAGTCCTAAGGAACTTCACTCTTGTTTTCACTTCTAGAGGATTTTCATTGAATGTTTATAACTGAAATTTTGCTCATCTCCTTCAATTCGCTTATCTCAATCTTGACATTATTTGACTTTCCTTTTAGGTTGTTTCAACAGCCCCTTTCCTGTGATGTCCTTATTTTTCTATTACAGAATAGGAGATAACTGTTTTTTTTTTTTTAACAATCCTTCAATCTCTTCTATCTAATCATCATATAATGTCTTTCTTTTTCCTTCTGATGAAATACTCCTTCAGTTTTAGTTACTGTAGACTCATATATTTCCTTACCACTTCCCTTAAGGCAGGGATCAAGAGAAGCTGGCTTCTGACTCAGCCTCGTGTTAGTAAGCCCGTCTGCCTCAGTCCTTTCCTTCTGAGTTCATCCTGTATCTTTTTGCCAGAATCATCTTTCTTAGCAGTCAGTTACTCCAACACTATATATATTTACATCAACACACTGAACATAGATGTCTAAATTAATATCCTTTGACCCTGAACTGTTATATACTAGTACTACTATAGATTCTTATGGCTTAAATCGTGTTCCGTGGTTCATCATTATCTATTGTGATAATGAGATTTCTCACGCATAAAAGTGGAAGTAAATAGAATGTTTACATTAGACATGTTTATTTTAAGGATTGAGATGATTTGCTTGAAAATACTTCATTAATAATACATCAGCAAAAAACACCGTTATTATTGAGGGTTTTTAAAAAGTTAATCCTTTAAGATAGATATTACTGCTTAATTAATACCTTAGTATCCACTCTTCCCCCTCCCCAGCTAACTGCACAATTCATCCCATGTGTCAGAGCCTATCTCTCTCTAGAGGCTGAAAATCCCTGGTCCATTCTTTCCCAGCTTCCCTTGCAGCCAGGGCATGCACATGTGATACAGTGTTGGCCAACTGGAACTGGTAAGAAAATCTGTAAAAGGAAGGGATGTCTGAAAAGCTTTTCTTTCTCAACAAAAAAGAAATGAGCAAAGATAATATGACCCCCTTTTTTTTCTGTCTTAAGATGATGTGTGAGGATGTGGTACCCAGAACTGTGGTACTCATCTTGCAAATGCGAGTGAAGATGGTAAACTGGAACAAAGAATGAAACTTGGTCTCTGAGGATATTTATTAGCTACTATCAACCCTCCTACTGCCCTGCATCGAGACTTCTTTTAACATAGGAAAATGTATGTCTGCGCAGTTTTTAACACTTACTTAAACATTCTGTTACCTAAATATTCTGTTGAAAACTTCCTATCTGGTATATATTTTTACTGCATTCTTAATAATGCCTACCACTGTTTTATGAATTTAATAAATTATAGTTGCTTTAGTAATTATATTATTCTTTAAGATGTTTCTTTGTGAAATAATGGAACATCTGGTATTCTCCTTGAACAGGCCAAAAAGAAGAGTCGCATAAGGTGAAAAAGCATTAACAAATTAACATAACCATGCACATTAGCTGAACTCCACAGGGCTAAGGCTTGAATAAACAAGACTTAAAATGACAGCATTAATGCTATAGGCAATGAAGAACTTCAGTAAAACCTAAAATTATGAAGAAGTACCATGCTTCCCAACTGTGATGCGAAACAAAACAAAGTAAAATTCCATAGCTTTATGCTTAGTATCTCCTCATTGTCTTCTTATTAATACTGTTTGAATTTTTTTCTACTTATTTTCCCTCCTGCTGGAGTTTCACTATATTATAAATTAAATTCAGAAACAGTCATCTGGAACATTTTAGAAATACTAAAACACATTAGTGAATAACCCATAATGATGCTAAAGAACAGCCCTTAGAAAATGTAGGGCCTGTTATTATAAACTTGGGTCATCAAAAGAAAACTACTCTATCAGCCTCTGAAAATGTTTAACAGTCCATGACCCTAGCAGAAATAGCATCAAATATATTTCACCAGGTAGGAAATCATTGCTTTTCAAATTTTAAAGGCCTGCTTTTTAGCTCTCAGCAAAGTATGAAATTGTTGTTGTTGTTGACTATTTGATAAAAGACCTTCTCATACGTGATTGCACTAAATTTGGTTAAGTTGCTGGCAGAAAAGCTGATTCTGTGGCTAAAATAATTTTGCAACCACAAAACTGCTTAGGAGCATAGAAGTTGTCTTACATTATCTGACCAAACTGAAGTTCCAATTTGCAAACACAGCTGGAAACCTTTGTAAGCAACTTCCAGATGTCACGACAGAGCTTCTTCCAGACTTTTAACAGTTCCAGTCAAAACGATGTGAGAGAGAAACACGCATCCTGTGTGCTCTGACTTATGGTACACAGGAAGGCTGTTAAGAGAGTCAATTATGAATTCTCATCACAAGGAGACAGATTTCCCTTTATCCTTTTCCTCTTTCTTTTCTTTTTATTGTATCTATACGAGAAGATGGATGTTAGCTGAACTTATTGGGTTAATCATTTCACAGTATATGTATATCAGACTATCATACTGTAAGCCTTAAAGTTACACAGTGATATATGTCAATTGTTTCTCAATAAAACTGGTGAAAACCATTCAATAAACCTCAAATTAAAAAAAAAATGACTGCATGCAAAAAACTGGCCAAACTTGAAAAAAAGACAACTGGGAAACAAGACACTATGCCTGTGGGAAATTGTTTATTTCTTATCTCATAGCTGTTTTGGTAGTCTCATAACCCGGACAGAGACTTATAATTATTTATTTGTATTTTCTGATCGTTCTGGGTTTTACAGATTCTCTTGAATCTCATTAGTGCAGTGGTTCTCTGACTCTAAGTATAAATGTAATTTGAAAAACTCCTTAGCGTGCAGAGGTCTAAGACTCAACTTCAGAGATCTGACTAAGTATGAGTCAAAGTGGAGAAAGGCATCTTCAAGTTTTCCCCATCCTCTCCTGAGACCTCTGCCTCAGACGGAGACCCAGGAATAAAGGCTCCAGGGCTCTGCTATTTGTGGAGAACGTGAAGGGCCAGAGGGGCCTGAATCTCTCACTGTGATGCCCTTCAGAGACTGTAGTGCACTGGCTTTGCTCCAAGTCTGGGGTGGGAGGCCGCCAGGGAAAGCCTTTGTCATTGCCTGTGGTTAGGCCTGAAAAATCACACATGGGTTTTCAGTCAGGAGGTGGACTCCTCGACTATGCCAAGAAAGTCAAGAAAGAGTAGAGGGACGAGAAGTAATGAATCAAGGGAGAAAAGTATAATCACTTCTGAAGTGCTAGCAAAGCACTTAAGTCACACCTCCTTCATATTTTTATGGACATTGCCAGCTCCCTAAGGAAAGCACGTTAGTTAAATACTGCTTCCTCTTTAAAATTTTATTTTTGTTCTTGAACTGTTATTAACTCTATTCTAAAAAAGATAACATCTACAAGGTATAGATGCCAATTCTATTAATAAAGAGAGGTAAGTAATTAGGCAGAAAGAAAACCGAATGATCAAATTATCATTTTCTTTGGGTGAAAGGATAAGACACTAGTAATTTCCAGCATAGTAACTGATCCAAGGAAAACTATTGCTAGCCTTTTATTCTAATGCATTCCCAAGGAAGACGCAAGGGGCGAGACCCTCTCATTGGCTCTCCATTTATCTATGTATAATTTTCTTAAAGAAAGATACAAAATAACATGGTTCTGACAGCAAAAATTTCATTTCCCTCCTTTTTTTAAAAAAATCAAGTGCTCTTTGCAATAACTCTGAGTGGAAAAATGACAACTCGATATTGGGTTTCCAGCACAATTATGTCTTGTGAAGTCTACAAAAATGTGTAGTTAAAAAAATGCATGATTAAATAAGTTATTTTATTTGTGAGTTCCTTTTTATTGAATATCATAATGAAATTTAATTTGTCTTTATAGATAAAGACAAATAGTTGTCTTTATAGATAAAGACAACTCTTTATTTATAAAGATAAATCTGTTTATCTTCTCCCCTAGGTAAGGAAAGTATTTCAGTACAATAACCTGAAGTTTCCTGATGAATGTAGTTTGTTTTGAGTCCTCTGCTGTTTGGACCTAAGAAGTCTTTGCCCAATGCTGGTCCCATAAAAAGCCAGACTATAGGGATTGAAAATAGGCCTCTTCAGAGAAAACTCACCGTGAGTGATGAATATTTCCATCAGGGTCAGGCAGGCTTCGCTTCAGAGCTCGGGTGTTGGAATGAATGTGTGACAGAGGTTGGTGAGATCACTGTTCACACTTCCTGTGCCTGTGCACTCCTGAAAGAAGATGAACATGGTAAAAATGAGAGGACTCTGTCTGAAGCACCACACAGGAAGAGCTAGACACACAAAAATGAGTCTATTCATAACTGGCCAAGGAGGGAAATACCAGAGATGTGGAAACAGCCTGGTGGTGGAATTAACAGGATCCTGTCGGTGGTTTGGAAATCCACGGACCATGGTAGGATGACAAGAAGTATAGCCGATGGCTAAGACCAACAGAGCAAGAGTAGGCACAGACAGACAGCAGACATGTAGACTAGCATTGACTCTGAGAGATGCCCACAGTGAAGGCTCTAAAGAAAAATTACCATTGGTTGGGGACTACAAACAGTGTAGCATTTGTGGGCTGCAGGTGAATGAAACAATTCATTTTTTTTTCTTTTTTTGTTAACCTTGGTACAAAATTATACATGACAAAAAGTGTTCCAACTAGGGCTTAAAGATCTGAGTTTCCCCAACAGTAACAAAGGAAAACATGCTTCTGGCTGGGGCTGATTCCAAGCACACAGCCATTCCTGTACATGCATTACTTGTAAGCCTCTCTGGGTCCTTGACAGTGTTTAGAAAAGAAATCCCAGAAAGGGCAGGTTTTATAATTAATCTAATGGTGAGGGCACATACTCACCAGCTGATGAAGGGGTTTGGGATATAATCACTCAAGGGGCTCGAGACATCCTCTTTGGTTGCCCTTCACCCAAGTCCAGGGATTTCAGTCCCTAGTTGGTAAGAGACTACACCTCAGTTGTAAGACCTTTGAAAGCTGCAAATATTAAGTGTATCAAGTGATTTGAATTTTATTATTGCCAACTGCAGTAGGGGGAAATGCAAAAGCTTGGCAGTCAGGTAACCTAAATTTTGTGCCTGAATCTGAATTTTAGTTTCTCTGGTTTCAATTTATTAATTTTTAAAATTAGAAGCTTGGACACCATATTTTCTGAGTTTTTTCCCATTAATAATAAGTAACAAACTTCAGGCAGCAGCTTATCTAACATTCCATACTGATTCAAATCTTGAGAAGTATCTTTGCTAGAGATGCTGATGTGGCAAAGCAGAAAAAATACATCTAGTCAACTGTGCAAGATGTGATTTTTGCATAAGTCCTAATCAGCAGGTCCTGTGGAAATCCTACTGCTTTGATGGACGTTTTCTTCTTTTAGACTAAAAATGTATAATTTCCAACTGAAAAAGACAGATGCCTTCTAGCGCAGCTGGCTCCTGTATTGTAGATCCATTTATTAAATTAGATTTAGATGCTGCCCTGGCCCAGGTGGTATGTGCGCAGAGTTATCAGAAAATTTCTGCACTTGTTGGATCTTATCACTGATATTTTTTTTCTCTTCTCCACAGACCAATTTTTTCCATGAATCAATTGTCAAATAAGTTTTTTAACAAGAGTGCAGTGAAAAGTTATAAAACCACATTTTAATGGAAAGTAGTTTATTTGTACAGATTAAATATTAAAGCAGCTTACTCTTAGGATCACATAGTTTTAGTCCCTCAAAATACTTTCTTACAAAATATTTTCCTACAAAATTTTTGTATTTAGCCAAAGACTCTGTGACATTATATACTGTTCTTTATTCAATGTAGCACAGAAGACTGTGTGTAGAAAATGCTAAAATCAAGTAAAAACTAAAATAATATTTACTAACTCTTCATAGTTACTCTTGGTATGCTCCTTTTTAGAAAAAAAAACTGAATATATGAAAAAGTGTTTACTCATTTTAGAATGTAGGAATACATATTTTACCCTCATAACCTTCAGTAACTCACTTTATTACTCATTGTGTCCATTTCGCAGACACAAATGAGAAACTTATTGACTTGTAGAATCCTACATGGTGCCAAACTCCTAATTAAACAATCAATTGCCCTTAAGGACTGATTTCAAATCTAGAAGCAGCTATTATGCAGAAAGAGAATAAAATGATTCTCTTTATTTGTGTGGATCAGTGTTTATCAAAATATACTTCTTCAAGCACCAGTGTTGTCAAATATTCTATGGGAAAAAGGGTTCTGTTATTAAATACTTTTGGGAAACATTGTTGAATTTATTCCTCTCTAAGTAGGAGATAATACCACTGTTAGCACTGTAAGGGTTCTGGTAAGTCCTGCAGTTAAAACTCCATTTATCTTTCTTTAACCCAGTTTTTCCCAAATGTATCTGACCTTAAAAACCTTCCTCCTCAAATAATACATATTAAAAATATGTTTAAAAAAAACTATTTAAAAAACCCAACAGAATAATCTTTGTAAAATTGTGTCCTAGATAATACTTGTATAGAAGTTCTTTGGGTTTTACACAGCTGACTATTATAAAACATCTGTATTGTCCTAGAAGTCCTATAATGCAGCTGGTTGCATCAGCGGTACTTCTTAGCTTTGGCTATATGTTCAGTGATAGGAGGTTTCACAGTATTTTATGTGCCCTTGATCCCTGTTTTTAGCCCTAAAATCACTTCAAGGGACATTTTTTCTTACAGAAAAACAAACATCCTGGAAATGCATGATTAGTGAATCTTGAGTCATTCTAGACTACACGACAGTTTTATTTCCAAGGGTAGCAGATAGGCCTGAATATCACACAATACTTTATTCTATTTGTCTTAACTTTAATTATGTCTTACACCAGGAGGTTTGTGCAGAGACTAATACTCTTCACACTATTGTATTTGGTTATAAGGTACACTCTATGACATGACTTCAGTCCAGAAAAATGTCCACTTGTTTTCATAACCCCCCCAAACATTATAACATCCAGAAGAGAATAGACCAACGGTAAATTCACCAAGTCTAGTATTTTCCCTCAATTCCCTGTTTATTGAACTCTGACCTTGAGATAATAAAGAATATTTTTTTAGGTTTAGTTTGATGATTCAAATTCATGTATCTATCATTACTTAAAGTCATGAAAGAAACTCTTTAAATGTTACACTACTTAAATCAACATCGAAAGACCATTCTAATGCATTTTATTTCTCCAGGATTGTTAAGTGTCTATTTTATTTCTCAAAGAACAGGGACCATGTCAACTTTTGAATCTTATAAACTATTAATTAAGTTTCCTTTTGATGTATTGACAGCATTGGCCAGTGTGTTGTGCCTTCACTGTTAGAGAATTTATGTTTTTAGTCTTTATGAGGTGATAATAATTCATCCTTGAAAAACTGTTATACTGTCTCGAAGGAACTTTCACATTGGTTTTGTGGTATCACCTTTAAATTTAGTTCCTAATTTTGAACTTAACTAAATACGATAATGTTACCTGAGAGATGGCTGTATATTAAATCATCTTGTTCTGGATTATTACCACCATCAACTCAAAAAAGAAAGATAGTCATAGGTAAGGCTTTGTCTATAAAATAATAGAAAAAAAAGCATTTATTTGTTAACCAAAATGTACCTCACACAAGTTGTGGTCAGCTGCAAAAACTGTATGTTTCCTGATGTTTTTGTAATGTCATGTAATGTCCTTGGGTGACTGTGCTGTGTTTAATAAGGAAAGCTGGTGTGTGTGCTGGAGACTTGGGTAAGCTTTATTAGGGATGCAGCAGATGATCGCTGGGCATCCTGCCTTCATAGCATCAGGTGAAAAGGCTTATTAACCGGGTCCTGATATGCTCTGGCTGGCATGTGATGTAGTAATTGTAATAAATAGCCACATTTGGAAAAGTGGTATATAAAAATAAATTACAGGTAAAAATTAGGTATAATCTGTTGGTCAAACCATAGGAAAACCCTGAATGGGTATCTGAGGGCCAGGAAATTGCAATTTAAAAAACTGCTAAGAGAGTTTTGAATTAAACAGCGTATTGCTGACATATGATATTTCCAAAAATAACAAGTGTTTTGCTGAGTACAACACATTTTAGAATGAAATGGAGTAGTAAATAAAATTATTCAGTTAAACTGACATATGAACAAAAGCAATATAATCACTGGAATGTGAATGAAAGATGTAAGTCTCAGGTTGCAACAAGAGGCTCTTGTCTTTCTGTTTTCTGCTTACGAAGCAGATGTGTGGTCTTAAAGGAATAAACTACATTGACTCTCAGACTGTCTAAAATATTTTTTCTATCTACAGGCTTACACCATCTGAGAAACTTTAAAATGAGTATTAGTGAATGTATGAATAAATGATTATTTAATCCACCTGAAAACAACCAAGAATGGATTATAAATTATTTGAAGTCAGTAATTCTGATAATTCTAAATAAGGTCCAAGGGTGTTCCATGCAGGCTTATGTTGGTAAGATTGTTGCTTTTCCATTCCTTTTCCACATTCACACTTGCTCCCGCTTTCTAATATATTCTTTTCCAGGATGAGGTTGTCTTCATTTCCATAAAAGGGAGGTAAAAGTCATTTGATTCATGAATTCACTGATTCAGTTGTTCATTCAACAAACACTTTGTGGTTCCTACCAGCTGAAATGTATCAGGGCCTGTTCTCACCATGTGAAGTCAGCGTCCGCCTGGACCCTTCCTGCTTTGCTAATGGAGCCCACCCGTGCATCCACTGTGTGTGCCAGCTCTTCCTGCCAATGGGATATGGTCACTTGAGGATTTTGTTTCTTCAGGCAAATAATGGGAAAAGCATAAAGACATAACTCCAGACCTTACTGAACTTTCAGTCTAATATAGAAAATGGTTATAGTAAAAAATACAGTATGCTGTTATTTCAGGGGTGTTAGCAGAAAGTGCCTGAACTGTGTTCAAGTCTGAAAGATGGATGAAAAGCATTAACTTGTTGGGGGAGGCAGTGTCGGGGGGTGGGATTGGGGGAGAGTATTCTAAGAAAAGGGGATACGTTAAAATAGGAATTAATAGTTATGTATATTGCTATTTCTTACCTTTTTAAATTATTATTACCATTATTTTTTATTTTAAAATCATTACATATCAATATATAAGTAAATTATCATTGTAAAAGTTTCAAGAAAAATAAGTACTAGGATAGAAATATGGAAAATGTTCACTTACTTTACTCCCCAGTTTATAGGTAAGACTTAAAAGTTTGGTATGTGTCATTTCATTTCTCTAGTTAATGTTCTATGTAAGCACATTCAAATACATATAAATACACACATATATGTATTTTAAATAAATGGGCTCATGTTATACACTTAGTCTGGTGATTTTTTTACCTAACTGTGTATCTTGGAGCATTTTCCAAGAAAGTACATATAAGCCTTTAATACCTGCATAATTTTCCATAGTATAGCTTTATTATTCTTCCACTAACACTTTCAGAGATGGTTATTTATATCAATTTCAAATTTTTCTATTATGAACAAAGTTGCAATGAATGTCCTTAAAAATAAACCTTTGCATTCTAATACGAGTATTTCTTTAAGGTGGAATTAGAAGCATTGTATCAAATACATGTACATTTTATTTTGATATGTACTGCCCATCAAATTCCCCTCGAGCAAATGTTCTACAAATGTGTCGTATTCCCAGCAGTTACACTACTGGCTAGTTTCTCACACCCTTACTGGCAGTAGACATTTTCCGATTTTACATTGTTGACAGATGATTCTATAAATCTTGAGAACTTTTCTTCCATTAGATAAATATAAGGGCTCAAATTCAAAGATCTTTCAGAATCAAGCAAATAAATGTATTTTTGAATCAGACTAAAAAAAAGAATAGAGTGGCATGGAGCTTGGCAAATTGGAAAGGACATGCCTTGCTACATTAGATATTGAAATTTATACTTTTTTGAAAATACTCCGTTTACCAAATAAAGGAAAATTGTGTCTTGAGGACCATCTGTTAAAGATCTTGCTCTAATGAAGAAACCACCAGGGAGAAGACAGTCAGGTGCAGGCTTCACAGTTCCCCCAGTAGCAGAGTCTGTCTCTTGCATGTATTGTCAAGGTCGGCCCTTGTCAGCTCACAGACTCAGAGAACCACATGTGAGGATCCTATTTTAAGGACTAAGGTGTAAGAGAATCACTCTGTTACCTTAGCATGGGGTGAGTTATTTCACACTCTGTGGAAAAGTCATTTATCACAGTCAGAGTCAGAATGATAAAAGGTAAAGCATTTGTAAGAAATTTGACTATTTTTTTCTTTTGCTGTTTTCATGTAAAATATGTGGTTTATTGCAGCATCCCAGCTTTTAAAAAGTACTTTACCTCTCCAGCGAAACCATGAATTTTAGGCTTTCACTCTATCTCCTACTACCTATCTGTTCCTTTCATATGAAATATTGCTAAAACTTGTATAACTGAAATGTTTTATCTAAAAAACATTTTTTTTGTAGACATTTAACTTCATATATTTTTCAGTGGCAAGTCTTTGTTATATTAATTGGATTGTCATTAAACTGAATGATAAAGCAGGGTGTTTTGTTATTTAAAAAGAAAATCTCTCTCTCTAAATATACATATAAACACATTTTTTAGAGTGGCAAAATTCCCCCTTTGTTCTTACAATATCCAGCAAGCCTATAAGTAGTGACATATCTGTTGGCCGTGAGCTTAAAGATTATTTCTAATTTTCTTTAAAGGTATTTCTGGCTTACACTGGAAGGCCAACTGTAATATTCATGAAGTACTGGGTTCATGAGGCTTTGAAAACTGTCATAGTTTTAGTGGGCAAAGTAGAACAGTTACTTTTCCAAATCTAGCTTAGCTGTGTTTTAAAATATCTCCTTTGACTTCTCACTGTTTTAGTTTTCCCTGGGCCTGCAAACATGTGAATGTGAAAAAAACTTCTCACGGAATGGATTTTATGACTGTAGCCAAAGGCAGCCTCTGACCGAGTGGTAAGGTAAGCCAACCTGGATGAAGACAGCTGTCTGGAAAATCTGTATGAATGCCAGAATCAGAAGTACCTAGTTTGGACCCCAAATGTGACACTTTCATGATATGAATTCACTGGGTAATTACCATAACATGCAAAAACTTTTGTTCCCTAATAGGTTGTACTGGAAAAAACTACATTTCTCCTCCTGTGTGTCTCCCTTACTTTCAAACAGAACTCTCCACTTTTGACACTTCTAGTTACCAGATTTGTGGGAGTTTTTCCCCACACCAAGCGATTCTCTGACACCAGCTGGGTGTTTTACAATTTAACTCAGTTCTCACCCTATCTACCTGGAGGTAGCATCAGATCCCAAGGGTTAAGGGCTCAGTCCCATGAGACTGCCTCCACTTCAGATGCCAGTCGTAAGTAGTAGGTCCCCAGTTTACCCACAACTTCCATCTGGCTTGCCTACAAATCAGAGGTTCCTATGACCTCTCCCCCCTTGGATTTAATTATTTGCTTGAGTGGCTTGCAGAACTCAAAAAAACACTTATGTTTATCAGTTTCTTAAAGGATCTGATAAAGGAATCGGGTTAATACCCAGATGAAGAGGTAGATACACAGGGCAAGGTCTGGGCAAACCCCTAGTCCAAGAGCCTCCATCCTCGTAGAGTTGGGGTATGTCACCCTCCCCGTCCATGGAAGTGTTCTCCAGTCTAGAAGGGCTCTGTATCCCCTACTATTGGGATTTTATGGGGGCTTTCTTATGTAGGCATGATCAATTATTAACTGCATTTACAACCTTCTCACCTCTCTGGAGGATGGGAGGATAGGGCTGCAAGTCCCCAGCTTCTAATCATGACTTTGTCTTCCTGGTGACCAGCTCGCAGCCAGGAGCCCAGCCAGAGTCACCTCAGAACAAAAGACACTCCTACTGCTCTTATGACTCAGAAAATTACAAGGCTTTTAGCACCTCTGTGCTAGGGAAGGGGTCAAAGACTAAATATTGGAATAAGAGATACTCTTACCACTTAGGAAATTACCGGGGTTTTAGGAGCTCTGTGCCAGGTATTGGGGAAGAGACGAATAGATATTTTCTATTATCTCACATAGGTAAAGGGGTGCCACTAACACCTACCCCATAGGTTGTGTGTGTTGCCAAGGTGAGGGACATAAAATATAGAGAACTATGCCAGCTCTAGTCTCCCAGTGAATGTCATCCACTGAGAGAGTCATGTGTTAATTGTTTCCTTCATTCTACTGTCCTCACAGACCACTAGGGTTGGTTCAGTTGTTCTGACCCATTAGGCAGGTGCCTCTTTTCTCCCTGGGCTTCTGATGATGCACGATGACTGGCTCAAAGAGATGGCCTGTCCCAGTATAGAAAACCTGTATCTATCAAAAGGGCAGAAGAGCTGCCACACCCCAACCCTGAGTTTTCACTATGAGGAAGAGTGTCTTTGGCACCTTCGTGCTGAGGTTCCTTACCTCACAGCCCTTATCCAGCAGATGCTCTCTTCCTCCATCTCAGAACCTGGGGCTCTAGATGAAATACCTTCATTTCCTATTACTTCATGTTTTTCAGTAAATTAGAAGAGTATTTTCAACCTTGCGCTCTCCTTCCTCTGCAAACCTCACTCCACATCTCTGAGCCCAGTTCCTGTCATTCTGCATCTTTCATTTTTCACAAATTCATCTTCAGTCTCCTCCCCTGATTCATCATCTCACCATCTTGCTCCTCTTAACTGCACCTTCTAGATTGGTTTATTTCAGCTCTTTCCACCCCACAGTGAATGCTTACGTTACTCTCCCTGCTCAGGAAACTTACTGCCTCTCATCCTCTGCCTGGACCTAGAAATCTTTTTTCCTTTAATCCCTTTCCTGTTTTTCATGACTATTCTTTTTAAAGGATATCATTTTGGTTCAGGTTTTGATTTGCATGTGTGTGTATGCACGTGTGTGTGTGTGTGTGTGTGTGAGTGTCAGAGAGAGAGAGAGAGAGAAAGAAAGAGATTTTTTTACCCAACCCTTAAATTAATTCATTTGAAACACCAGTTCTGATAAATATTCTGTGTTTCAGGAGGCTATAGTGATGGTTTTGTAATAAATCAGTTGAAAAAATCCCTGTTAATCTATGTATATAGTAGTATGTTTTAAATCTTTTATACAGTATGACTATAATTTGATGCATTAAAGCTTGTGCTTAAATAAAAAGTAGAATGTCTGCCTCTATAATATTCAAAGCAAGATCCCCATAGACTGAATGTCTGTCAAATATATGAGGCTCATTATTTTATTAATTAGCTTGTGAATACAGTGTCAACATAATTTGATATTACATGAATGATGACACTCTTCCCATATGTATTGATACTTTGGTTGACTTTGGATAACCCTATATGTTACCCAGAATTTCTGTAAGGCTCTTGTGATAATTCAAAGGTAGGCATCCCTTTCTCTAAATGTTTAGTTATTGTAAAATAACATTATCTTTGAGCATCAGTATGGTACATAATTGTGATATTGTGATTTATAATAAGAAATACATATGTGGTCTTTATCCGCAGTTCCTGGCTCACAGATCCCAAAATCATTGGAATTCCTGAGGGATAAGAGCATTGGAAGCTTTTTTTTTTTTTTTTGGTCATAATACTTGGTCTCTTGTCCTCAGTTCCTGAAATCAATTCAGAGCCTTAAAGGTGAAATGGGTGTCTTGTTATTCATAACAAGCACCTTTCTACCGTAACTGGGTTTATATTAAGGAAGTGACCTTTGGAAAGCACCTACTGATGAGGGCTGGTTGCCAGGGGAAACAAGCATGAATAGAGGGTTGGAACCCTCATTCCCACCCCCTGATTTCTGGAGAGGGGAGAGGGGCTGGAGGTTGATTCAATCACCAGTGGCTAAAGATTTAATCAACCATGCCTATGTAATAAAGCCCCTATAAAAATCCAAAAAGAGGGGGTGAACACACAGAGATCTGGGGAGAGCTGTACACTCAGAGGGCATGGAAATTCTGTGACCCTTTCCACATACCTGGTCCTATGCATGTCTTCCATCTGGCTGTTTCTGAATTATATCATTTTATAATAAACTGGTAATCTAGTAAGTAAAATGTTGAACCCAAGGAGGGGGGGGGGGTCACTGGAACCTCTGATCTATAGTTGATGGATCAGAAGCACAGGTGATAAGGTGATAACCCAGAGCAGTCTTGTGGGACTGAGCCCTTAACCTGTGAGATCTGATGCTATCTCCAGGTAGATAGTGTCAGAATTGAGTTGAACTGTAGGACTCCCTACTGGTATCTGGAGAATTGCTTGGTGGTGTGGGGAAACAGCCCCCATCCCCAGTGGAATTGGGTGCAGAACTCTTAAGTTTACTATGTAAAAAGCACAATACTCTTAATAACTTAGGAGACATTGCCTTTATAATTAAACCTTGTCGATCTCCGTCTGGCTGATAAGTAGACCATGTCAAGACCATCTGACTATCAATCCCCCTGGCTCCCCACCTTTTAGCTGTCATTGCCTACAACCAACTCTTCTAGGATTTCTAAGAAGCATTTGCATTGCTAATGACAGAAAGATTCAAAAGGCAGCTGAAATCTAACTATGTGCTCAGGTGTGTATTGAGATGGGGCGAAAATTTAACTGGCGTTGCTATTCATTGAAAAGTACATAAAGAAAGTCAGCTATGACCAAAGAAAGTAGCTTTTCATCTCTTCGTCTCTGTAGTAAATATGTTCAGGTATCTATCGGGAGGTACCTACTCATCGTATGTTAGAAAACTCAGTATTAGTCATCATCCAATAATGGATTCTATACCATTATATGATTCCAAATCCAGAAGCCACAGGGAAACAGCAATTCAGGGGCTGGGCTGGCATTTCCATTACAGGAATAGTTTTGTTTTGTTTTTCCACTACCATGGATTTAGGACCTAAAATCAACCAGAAGCTTGACTCTACACCATTATGAAAAAAAGAATATGCCAGATAAATTTAAAAAGTTGAGATGATAGATATATAAGATTATTTGTTCTCCACTGAATACATATTCTTGTTTCTTGATTAAACACATATATAATACTGAAGTTTTAAAGTTGTGTTGAAAAGAAATTTTTCTAAAATAATTTACTAATGCACCTTAATCTCTGAATCTCAAGCTAATATTCAGAAGCAATAATAATAAATCCACAATGATTCATTCAGAATATAACACAAGTGGGGCCATATATTGACTAAATATTAGACTCCCTGGAGAGCTTTTAAAAAATATCTATTAATGAACTCTGCCACAAACCAATTAAAAAAAATTGTGAAAAAAAAATTGTAGTTTAGATGCACACATTAGTGGTTGCTGCTGTTTCTGTTTTTTTTTTTTTTTTTGCGCTACGCAGGCCTCTCCCTGTTGTGGCCTCTCCCGTTGCGGAGCACAGGCTCCGGACGCGCAGGCTCAGAGGCCATGGCTTACGGGCCCAGCTGCTCCGCGGCATGTGGGATCTTCCCGGACTGGGGCACGAACCCATGTCCCCTGCATCGGCAGGCGGACTCTCAACCACTGTGCCACCAGGGAAGCCCTGTTTCTGTTTTTTAAACTCCCCAGATGGTTTAATGTGCAAGGAAGTTTGAAAAACGCTAATGTATACTGTTCAGCGTTAGTAATTTCCCACTGAACTATAGTTTACAGTGATTTTTGGTATGGCATGTGATAACTGTATTGATTTGGAATTGCTCCAAGTTTCATGCAACAGAAGTGAAGCAAATATCCTTGGCTAACAAGAACTCCAAAGGTCAAGGACTAAATTAGCCACTGCCCAAGCTAATCAAATGCCATAGTTTCCTTTAACTTTTTTTTTTCCAAACAGTAGACTGGTTTTTTCGTTCATCCCCTGCTGTTTTTTTCAGGAAAGAATTAGAAGAATTACCAAGCAGGTAGAAGAGGTTGCATATGATAAAAAGTATTTTTTCCAGAGACTCCCAACTGACTTAGTGTCCAGAACTTCAGCCATGAAAGAAGCTGAGAAACTCTGAAAGGTACATTCTTTTTCTATTTTTATTAACACCAGTACTATTGCTACCTTGCATCCCCAAAGTATGCATACCATTTTGATATTCTTGGGTGGCTTAAAACATTCTTTTCCTACACCTCAAGAAGTCAGCAGTGTTCCTGTTGGAGAAACACGTCTCATCTAATAAATAAAACATAACATATATACAATCTCTTTAGGGAACCATTTCCAGAAAAAGAATCATTTTCCATGAAAAGTATGATAGATAATGTACTTAATGGCACTGCCAAACATATGTGATAAAATTGTACAACCAAGAAAATTACATTAAATACCATTAACCAACATTCACAATTTGCTATATGATCAATGCTCATCAAAGCTATTTTTCCTTGGCTGAAAAATCATTTCTATCATTTATAACCATTTAAAATTTCAGCTGGTGTGTACTTTGTCTTGTATTCTAAATCTAAAGGGAAAAGTCCGATTTTAACCCCCTTTTAGTTCAATTGTCAATATAATTGCTCTGGACATTAACTATACAATTACATGTTCATCCTTTAACTTTCATTGCTTGATGAATTCCTTTGGGAAGAATATATTAAGAGACAAACTTTCCAGATTGATATAATCCACTCGCAGAAAGTCCACTTAGTAATACAGAGGACTTGGGAAGTGTTTTGATATTTTTTCCTTTCTCTATCAATCAGGATCCAATCAGGGGATAGAAATCACAAAGCAATTTGAAAAGGGAATGTTTAATATAAAGGATTGTTAACTATAACAGAGTATTTTCTCTAAAGGAGTAAAGAGTGCTCTAAAGAACACCTACACTGGGACTGAGGGAGAGTACCCAAGGGAGAGATAAATCTCAAGGCTTGGATTTGGACCTCATTGGAGAAGGTATGATTGCAGACCTGTGATGGCAGAAAAGGTGAATGGGATAACTCACTTTAGAGCATGTCCACAGTTGTTGAGCAAGCAGGAAAAACCCCTTCAGGATGCAGGAGAAGAAAACCATTGCAAGTACTGACAAACAGGAAAGGTGCTTTTAGATTTCGGGCAATATGAAGCTGGGAATCAACCACTGGCACACTTAGAAGCTTCACTGGAAATTCACTTGAAATTACCACAGTTTCAGACTACAAAACACACTACCAGATCTCAGTGGGAAGCAGTCTAAGGGGCTGCTACTGATACTTGAGGGTGATGTAGGCGGCCATCTTCTCCCTGTGTCCTCACAGGACGGAAGCAGCAGAGAGCTCCCCGGGGCTTCTTTTATATGGACACTAACCACATTTGTGAGGCTGCCACACTCATGACCTAATCACCTCCTAAAGGCCCCATCTCCAAATAACATCACACTGAGGATTAGATACGAATTTTGAGGGGATGCAAACATCCAGTGTATAGTATTGTGTCCCAGCCCCTGAAAATTCATGTCTTCCTTGCATGCAAAATACATTCATTCCATCCTAATAGCTCCAGAAGTATTAACTCATTCCAGCATTAAAGTCTAAGTCCAAAGTCTCACTTAAATAACATCAAAGGCAGATATGGCTGAGACTCCAGGGATGATTCATCCTGAAACAAAATCCTCTCCAGCTGTGAACTTGTGAGATTAAACATGGCACATGCTTCCAAAATGTAATGGTAGCATAAGTATAAGATAGACATTCTCTTTCCAAACGGGAGAAATAGGAAAGAAGAAAGGAGGAACAGGTCCTGAGGAAGTCTAAAACTCAGCAGGGCAAATGCTGTTAGACCTTAAGGCTTGAGAATAATCCTCTTCAGCTTGATGCGTGGTCCTGCTCCTGCTGCTTTGCTGGGCAGCAACACAGGGGCTTAGGTGTCCTTTTAAGTTTAGGCGGAGGCAGCCACACACCCACAGCTTGTGCGCTCTGCACGCTGGCAGAGGTGGACTGTGTGGACACCGCCAGTGTTTCCTGCCTGTGTCCCTCACAGGGTGGGTCCCGTGGCCTGCGTTGCGCTGGGGCCCGCTGAAGCTGTACCCAGGGCAGCTGAAGATCACAGGCACCAGAGCGTGGAGACGGGAACCCTCTAGGCCAGGTGTGCCAGACAGTGAGCTGAAGTCCCATGGGCGTTGGCGGCACCTTTGCTAACAATGCCATGTGTTAATCAACTATACCCCGATATAAAAAAAAATTAAAAACAACAAAAACAATTTCATGTGGCTCGATCTAAACTACAATTGATAGATGGATTTCAAAAGATCTCAAATACAAGGTAAATATATCACAACAAAAAGAAACACCACCACAAAACACTGTGTTTTTAGATCTAGTAAAAAAACAAATTAGAAAAATAAAATTAAAATCTCTACAGTGAAATGGTGGTATAATATTACATGTCTAGGAATAAATACAAAGACTTTAAGGCCTCTATGTTTATAAACTAAACATAACCCTAAAATAATTAAGTAAAATCTCAGTGAATGGTTCCAATATGCCATGATCATTATAACAAAGACTCAATGTTATAAAGATGTCAATTTTCCCCAACTGATCATTACTGTAAATGAAAAACTAATTATATTCTAACATTTTTTGGTTGGTAAAATCACTTTTAAATTTTACATAGAAATGCAAAGGTCTAGGAACAGCTAGGACACTCTTGAGGAAAAATATATCAAGATTTGATATATAAAGACTTTTATGAAACTACAGATAGTTCAGTGAAGAAGTATAGAGAAGGCAGAAACAGAACTACACATATATGGTCACCTAGTCTGGTAAAGGTGCCATTGAAGTCCAGTGGGGGGAAAGGTGAGCCTTTCAAAAATGGTGTTTAATAATTGGCTATCAATATGTTTAAAAAAACCCAACTTGATTCCCTATGTCAAACTAAGTCAATGTCAAGTGAATCATACACCTAAATGTGAAAAAAATAACTAAAAATTTAGAAGAATACTAAGAGATTATCTTCACAGCCCCGGGAGAGTTAATATTTCTTGAGAGATACAAAAGCATTAGTCACATAGGTAAACATCGACAAACAGAACTATATTAAAAGTAAATCTTTTGTTTATCAAAAGGAATAATAGGGCAAATGGGAGACAATTAGAGAAGATACTTGCAAAACATATATCTAATTAAAAACTCATGCAAAGAATATACAAGAACTCCTACAAATGATTAATAAGGGCATCCAATTATATTGTCCAAAGACCTGAACAATAACTTCATAAAAGAGGAAAACTGAATCGCCATGAGGCTTATGAAAAACTAAAAACAAAACAAAAAAACCTCAATGTCATTGGCATTAGTCATTAAGGAAATTAACCTTAAAATCACAATAAAATACCAATAAACTTTCATCAGAATATCTAAAAAAATTTTAAATGACAGTACCACATTATTTGCAAGAAAGTAGAATAAGTGGAATTCTCATACACTGCTGGAGAGTATATACATTTGTGCAAACACTTTGGAAAACTGTTTAGCACTCTCTTAAGTATATACCAGTAATTCCACTCTTAGTCATAACCTCAACAGTAAGGCGTAACCATGGGCACCACTAGACTTATAAACAAGGTGTCTAGCAACATTATTCATAAAAATTGAAAACAACCCAAATGCACCTCAATATTTTAGCAAAGAAAAAAGATATATCTTGATATATTTATGCAGTGGGATAAGCAGTCTATAACAGTAAAAAATTCAATTATGACTAATGAAAAACATGGATGGATCTCATAGTCATATCATTGACTGAATAATGCAATTATTATTATATTTGTCCACTTTTATAAAGTTCAAAAATAGGAAAAACCATGATGACAGAAGTCAGAACAATGTGATTTTGGAGGGAAGTTAAGGATAGGGTTACATCATGAGAGATTCAGGATCTAAGTAGACATCAGTTGGGTGCGTCGATTTTGTGAAATTTACTACTCTGATGCTTAAACTCTGTACGCTTAATTGTATATTTTTTAATACTAAATTTTAAGAAAAATTTAAATATTGTTTGAAGTAAAAAATAACAGAACAACTTGAGAGAGAGAAGAAAAACAAAAATCTTGGCTTCTCTTTTCCTCAGTCCTTCCCATCACTGGCCTCAAGTGCTCCTCTGGTTTCCTATGGCTCTGTCAATAGAAGAGTACCCTGATTTGGGTTAAATCCTTTTGCTGTACTAATAAGAACACTGAAACCCAGAAACATTAAATGCAGGAGTCATTCCCTCACAGTATGCCAAGGACCCCAATTTTAAACTTTTCCTCCCAATCTATACCCAGGAGATAAACATTCCCTGTTAACTATCCTTACTTTCACACTTAAAGAGTATATTTTATTTTTTTCATAAACTTTCTTAACCTCATCAGTTTCTCCTAGGAGATTCTTGACTTGCTGATTAATTAGCACTTACTGAAAAGAGGCTTCATGGGACCCCTCTGCTTTCTCCCCTTTGGATTAACAATAAATTGACAAAAACTGTTTAAAAGAATCATGCCTTTTGTGACAGAAGAATTGTCTTTTAAGATACATTCAGAAATAATACAACAGAATATGGAACATTATTTTCCAACTTGGGTGCAAAATATATAGTGATTTAAGCACTTTGAGTTGAACATTTTGGGGAGCCCTTGGTTTAGATACAACAATTTTTATCTTCTGCTTTTTTTTTTTACCTTTTGTCTATTTTTCCCACTAGATTTGGGGAAGAAATAAAAAAGAATGTCACAATGTCAGTATCACCTTGAATTCCCCAGGATGGCAGCTTAAAAGCACTTTCATAACCTTACGTTAGACATTCAGAATATCATTGGTGATGTATTTTCAGAGGCCATGTGAATTTTTATTTCTTTTCAGATATGGAACTATGGATTTTGACTAAAGGATACAGAATGAAATTTGTTAAAAACTTCCTGATTAACCCCATGTGAGTTCTCTGTCTTCAGTGGAAAATCCCTTCCCTAACTTGCCAAACTGTCAGATGGCAACCTTATTTAGAGCCCTCTCTGTTGAATGGTGATCAGTTGAAATAGGACAGTTTTATGATCTTTAGTATGGAAGATGTTTGGGATTTGTGTGGCTTTGGAAGAGTGACTCGAGACAATGACATAATGCTCATTTTTAGTAGAAATCCCCAGGGATACTGCTGTGCATGTAAGCATGTCTATGTGATATGTAGCCAGAGGAATAGGAAAAATAACTATCTGATCTTTTATCGATTTCTCAACTGTGAGTTCCAGTGTAACTACGTTTCTGATAGGTATAGAAACATTGGAGATGATTACGTTTTCCCAGTCATCTCCTGAAAATTATGAATTACACCTCCTGCAAAATGTGGAATGTTAGCATGTTTCGTTACTGTGTGTGCAAATGGATAAAATATACTATAGTAATATGACTGTTTCCTAAGATACTGATTCTCCCCAAATTCCTCTCTCCACTGCACTCACTAGTGCCCCCTGGTGGGGAAGGACAAACCTGTAAAATGTCAGTAGTTTGCCTTTGCTGCTCTTACTGTTTGATTGCCCTTTGTGACCAGGCATTGTTTTCCTCTCGCTCATTATCCCATGCCCAAGCAGATGCCTCCTCTGTACCAGTCCTCAAACTTTTAAGATAATATTTGACAGTGAGGTATTATTTATAAGGACCGAAGGCAGTATTTCTAAAAGGTTATTGTACATAAGCATCACTAAAGAGCATTGTTAAGGTACAGATTCCTGGGTCCCGACTCAGACACTTTGCTTGAATAGGTAAATAGTATTTCTTAGGAACCTCCAATTTTATCAAACTGTAATCTCTGGAAACATTTACATATGCAGGGATCCCTTAGGTCAGGTTTTCAAGATCTGATAGCTATATGGTCTATATAAGGTCTCCTTCAAACTCTGTAAGCAATTGCCTCTCTGCTTCCCCCAAAGGCAAGCCAGTCCTCTCCTCATTATCTTTCTCACTGAGCCATAAAAGTTAGGAGATGCTTTTATAGTCATCTACTCACAGGTATTCTAAGAGTCATTTAGTCATTCAACAATATTGAGTCCCTACTGTGTGCAGGCTCCTCTAGTTATCTGGGTTACATCAGTAAATAGAACATTACAATTTCTGTCCCCATGGATATTTCTTTCAAGAAGGAGAGAGAGAAAATGAGCAAAGCATACTAAATAAGTAAACTTTATATTATGTTATGTAAGTGCTGTGGAAAAAAGGAAATGGAGAGTAAGGTAAGGAGGCTGAAGAATGTGTGTATGCTGGGACACGATGAAATTGTAAATGGCATGGTAAGACTAAGCCTCACTGAGAAAGTGACATTTAAACAAAGCTTTGAAAAAGGCAAGGGAGGGAGGTATGTGGGTATATGGGAAAGAGTATTCCAGGGAGAGGGAGCAGTGGGGCAGACGCCTTAAGGAAAGATTGTGCCTATAGAAAAGGAATGCTAGGATGGTTGGTGTGTCTGGTGTGGACTAAGCAAGGAGGGCAGTAGTTTGTAAGGACTTAAGTAGAGAAACAGGAAGCAGATCCCATAAGGTCTTTGGATCTATTGTAAGAACTTGACATTTAATGATATTGTCAAGGTTAATGATATTGAGGCCCATTAAAATGCTTTAAGCAGAGGAGTGACACTTTCTGTCTTAAATTTTGAAAAGATCACTCTGGCTGTTGTGTCAAGAGGAAACACTGGAAGGGCAAAGTTGGAAGCAGGCAGATCATTTATGCAGCTATTTGCAGGCAAGAGATGATTGCAGTGGAGATGCTGAGAAATTGTTGGATTATATTTTTGCATTTTGAGTATAGAATCCACAGTATTTCATGAAAAAATGAATGTGGCGTGTGAGAGAAAGAAAAGAGAAAAATATGACTCCATGTTTCTGTGTTTCACACCTGGAAGGATAAAGCAGCAAATTCAATGCATTTGATGGGAATAAATAAAGAATTCAGTCCTGGAGTTACTGAGGTTTGCGATATCTGTTAATTTCAGAGTGGTGGCTTTAGGGATGCAGTGGATGTAAGTACCTACATTTCAGAAGAGAGAACTAAAAATACAAATATGGGACTTATCACTATTTAGAGAGCATTTAGAGGTATAAAAGTGGATGTGAGTGCAAAGATAGTGAGCTTACACAGAGGAGAAGAAAGGATTAAGACTGAATCCTAAGGTGCTGTTGGAGAAGGTCATCGAGAGGATGTGACCAGTGGTTGACCCGAGAGCTAGACCCGGGAAATGAGAGGCTCCTCACCCACCCACCCCCACCCCTGTCCTTGGGATGCACATTCTGCCCACGGTCCCCACAGTGGGAGCCCTTTTCAAAGACGAAGTTTTGAGAGAGCACTGTGTTGTTGAGACCATCTGGATGGTGTATGTGACTAAACCCAGGCAAGGCCTCTACATAAACTTTCAGGATTCTGGTGGACAGGTGTCGGGATCTACTCGTCGTGATGGCCCAAGACAAACTTCATATGTAACCTTCCCTGCTTATTTTTCCAGTTTTAAGACTGTGCACATAAATTGGATGCATTCCAGGGAACAGAGCATTAAGTGAATCAGAACTACATGGGGTTGTTGTTCAATTCTCATTTTTTAGATGTATTTCCAGTACTGAAAATTAGAAGTCCCTCATCTTTAATTCTGTGGATTTTTGACGTACTTGGGCTGTAGTTTCTTCCAACTAACATTCATTGAATAGTCGACCTGTCCTAAGACATCTCAGTGATGTTCATCCTAACCTTCACAGCATCAAACAATCTTCAACAATCTCAATGCACCTGCTGATTTTTGTCCTCTATTTCCTAGGACAGTCTATTGAATGCACCTTGAAAATCTCTAAATATTGTTGCGTGTGTTTTTAACATTAAACATATTAGTCTTAGTATCATTTTTGGCATTACTTCTTTAGCGTTATTATTCATAAATTATGAATCGACCATTATGGATCAATAATACTAGTAGAAAACCAAATAAATGTAAGAAAGAGAGGACCCTGTATTGAATGAACACTATACATTGCTGACCATACTTATCTTGGATAAGTAGAGTAGCCAAAATTTTGGCTGAAAATATTGACCCTATGGTGCTCTGGTAATGCTCATCAATAGAGAGTGGAGAACACCACCTGCTTTACACATTCTTATTGGCTGAAAGCTCATGATAGCCCCCTTTTACCACCATAAAATATACTTAACAATATGCATACAGTAATGGATTTTTTCCCTTATGTGTGTGTTTGGGTCTATCAGAAAAATATAAATGCCAAGTGGTTAGCATTAATAAATGAGGTATGCATATCATGGTTTATTACTATACCTAGTTATCAAAGAGAAGGAAATTTACAAAAGGAGAAAATAAAAGTTGGCCGAGCGCCTACTCTATGCCAAATACTGTGTAATACAGATTATGTCTTTTGTGTCACTTGATCTTTGCAAAATTCCTAAGTGATGGATATGCCTGTCTCTACTTCACAGGTAAGAAAAATAACTATGAAATATTATGTAATTTGCTGAAAGTGTGTTAGAGACTCATCTGAAATTTAAACCTAGGTCCTTCTGAATCCAGATCCCCTGCTTTTTCCATGACAGCATGTTTTGTGGGAAGACTATGTAGTTATCTTGAGTCCTACGAATTTCTACATATTTTCCTTTGGCTTTGCAAGAAAAAGGCATTGACGGAGGAAGAATAGGAGCGGGTTGAGGAGGACAAAGGAATAAGGAGAAGAAGAAAGATTGAGAGGAAGAGAGAGAGGTACAGTATGTATTCAAAATATGAATACAAATGATATGAAACACAGTAATGAGACTAATTTCAATTTGATTTACCTCTGTCTTTGAATTTTGGATTTAGGTTTAATGATTATCAGTAAATTATAACCATTATTAAAAAATTTTGTATGTGGAGTGAGGTTTATAGTGGCTTATACATAATTAAAGGTAACTTCTGCTTGAGACATTAGAACACATTGGAGTGTCGTGAATTTGTGAACATCTTATTCACAGGAAGAAGGAACAAACCCACTCAAGCTGTCAGCCAACATCAGGAAGGACTAGTGAAAAGACCTAGAGGCAAGGGCTTAAAATAGCCTCTGGGAACCAAGACAGAAGCACAAACATTAGCCAGTGGCTGAGTCTACTGCCATGAGGATTAAGGTAAGGATCCAGGTGCAGGAACTATGTTGAAGGTCAAAAAGGGAACTACGGCAAAGATGATGATAAATGAGTCACCGGATCGTAGGACTAAAGCTCCTTATATTCTCTCTGACAAAGGGAAAGAATGATTCCACAGCTTGACAAAGGGCATGGCACACCTTGGAGGCTCCAACTGTGTAGGTTAATGGATGCAAGAACAGCACATAGGCTGATCTCTACAGAAGTGATCGTATGCACAAGTTTTCTTATGCCTCAAGCTGATTCCACCAGAGAGTCCCTTGTTATCATCTAAGTTAACCCCCAAAAAACTTTAAAACACTCAAATTTTATCAAAGTTTACAAATGGAGATTTAAATAGAATTCACCATGAGGTGTGTGTAGAAATCCATACATTTTGTAGGAGTTATGTAGGAGATAAAGTATTGACTGCAGTCATATAAACTTCTGTTTTTCCACCAGTTTTGTGGTTAGCTCTCCTATTTAAACCCTGTAGGCTTCATGGGCCTTTCCAAGATGATATTTTTGTTCAGATGTAGTTCGAGTTTTGTTTTAGAAAAAGTGCCATGATACCAGCTTTTACATTTTGCCTGCCTTTTTTTTTTTTAATTGAAAAGGCTGTCAGGGTTACTCAGATATTAAGAAAAGTATTATTCCCACTACCAAAAAAAGTAAAAATAAATCACAGTCAAGAGAGATTCATTGGTTAGTGGTGTTAAGTGAACTGAGAATTTCTGAAATGGATTTTCCCAGGGGAGTCTTACAAGTCTGTATACGGGATTGTGGGCCACACTGTAAGACAGCCACTTGACTTAGACAGATTAGCTAACACTCCTAAATTCATTAAGGAGTTAGTCTAAACACAATTTGGAGCACTGGAGACTAAATTCCATAATGTCATCAACACAAAACTATTCCATAATGTCATCAACACAAAACTCTAGTTCTTCATT
The DNA here is from genome assembly GCF_963455315.2 of Globicephala melas. NCBI lineage: Eukaryota > Metazoa > Chordata > Mammalia > Artiodactyla > Delphinidae > Globicephala > Globicephala melas. The sequence continues at coordinate 75,584,921 of NC_083324.2, read as the reverse complement.
GAACCTTGGCCTGGCATTGCTTCCTACCAATGATCAAAGTCAGGGTAGCTAACCAACTTTGAACACCTTTCTCTGAGTTGATAATTTGTCTTCTGGACATATAAAACCCCCTGCCCAAAAGGCAATGGAAAGTAAAAATTTTATTTTTTTTCACATACACCAAAGAAACAAATGCATTGTGAATGCTGTCCCTATTTTGTTTAGTTTTCTCTTTTAAAAAGACTTTGCAGAAGTTCAGTCCTATGCCTCTGGAAGATCTCCAGCACACTTGTAAAAGGAAATGACAGGCATCTAGAATAATTTCTCCCTAAAGAATAGCAGAAGCTATTTCTTTAGTGTCATCAAGTAAGATATTGATTCATCACAAAGTTAGATGCTGTTGATAGAGAGCAATTTTGCCATCTCCTTCAAACCGTTCTAAGGTAAACTATATTTTCTCTTTCATATTTAATAGGAAATTATCTGAAAACATTTAAATGCATACTGGTTATTATACTGTGCTTTGTACTGGATCTAGAAAGGCTAAGCCAATTCTAGGAAAGAAGAGGCTTATTTATGCTTGAATGTCAGATGTGGTTATGATTTCCCAAAGAAGGTGATAAAAAAGGCATTAACTGAAATAACTTTTTTTGGGTATGCTCCTTTGGTATGCTTATGTATTTTTTAATACATTATCTTCTTATTTTTTAGTTATAGGGAGGTTTGACCCTCTGCTTCTGAAATCATTCAGCTGATCATTTTGGTATTTTTTTTATTTTCTAGGTGTCTGAAAATGACATTTATAAGGGAATGACAAATACGCACTATTGTGTGCCAAACCCCATTAAGGTGTTTTTCATACACCGTCTGATTTTTTTTTTTATCACAATAACTTATGGAAAGGGAAGGAAGCTCAGGGGTATTAAAGGATTGCCTAAATTACTGTTGTTGTTAAAAGGGCATCCACTTTTTATATCCTACCTGGAAAAGTAAGCACACCCTTCTTATTAAAAAGTATCTCCAGTTACACAGCTTCTACGTGTGTCTGGACGTACAGAATCAAAACACTGATTGTGAAGTCTTAACTGATTCCTGAATATTTCTTTAGTGCCTGGCGCTTGAGGTGGGATATTACTTAGCTCAGGGGTCCCCAACCCCTGGTACCGTCCTTCTGTGGCCTGTTAGGAACCGGGCCGCACAGCAGGAGGTGAGCGGCGGGCGAGCCAGCGAAGCTTCATCTGCGCTCCCCATTGCTCGCATTACCGCCTGAACCATCCCTCCCTCCACACTTCCCACTGTGGCCTGATTTGTTCAGAGCATGGGAGCATCCATGGTAGCTCCAGGCAAAATTCCTCAGCAAAATGTTAACAAGCCAAATTCCACAGTATATGTATAACAGATAATTAATATATTATGAATAAAAGGAGTTTATCCTAGAAATTCAAGGTTGTCTTAAGATTTTAAATTTGGTTAGAAGAATGATTTCCCAAGTGGAAGAGATTTCTGAAGAGTTTGGTGAATATTCTCTACATATTTTGTTCTTTAGCTGGAGGTAGCAGCATAATCAGGAGAGGGAAGAGCGAGAACTCAAAGTCTTGTCAGCTAAAATTGTGAATTCATTACTAGTGGGGAAAACCTAGGGCTTTGAACCTGTAATTTTAGTTGCAGAAAGGAAGGAAAATAAGTGAAAGACATGCATTAGAACTGAAGATGTAAAGATATTTTTATTCACAGATGACCTAATCTTGCATGAAGAAAATCCTAAGCAATCTATGTTTTGACAAAAATAATTCTTTGAGCTAAAAAGTCTGTTTAGCAAGGTCTCAGAATTAAAGAGCAATCTACAAAAATCAATTATATTTTTATGACCTACCAAGTAAAAACGTAATATGAAATTTGCAAAGCAGAATAAGCATGGAGAAGGATAAACTAGTGATAAATTTAACAAAAGATAACTACAGAATCATGTTAAAAGAAACTGAAGATTAAAATAAATGGACAGAGAAAATACATTCATGATTCAGAACTGTTAAGATGCCAATTTTCACCAAAAATACATAGAGAGTCAATGCAATTTCTATCAATATCACAGAAGGCTTTTTCCCCTCCTATAAATTGACATAAATAATATATGAAAATGAAAAAGACCTAGAATAACAAGCTCAATTTTGAAAAAGAAGAACAAAGGTTAAGGTCTTAAACTCCCTGATTTAAAAATTTACTATAAAGTAACAGTGGATCAAGGTATTGTGATAAGAACAGACATGATTGGGGAACAGAAATGAGAGTCTAGAAATAAGCCCTCACATTTAAGGTCAAATGATTTTTCAACAACAGAACCATATTAATTCAATATGCATAATAGAATTGTCTTTTTAACAAATGGTAATGGGATAGATATTCCTATGCAAAAAAAAAAAGAAGAAAAAAAGAAAGAAGGAAAGAAAATCTGAAAGTAAATGAACAGGCTTCTAAATAAAGAAATTAGAAAAAAATATATATCTGAAGAAAGTATAAGAAAGGAAACTTAATGCAAATGTTAATTTATTCAAGAGTAAAACTACAATAGAGAATATAAAACAAATTGTGGGTTTTTTAACACTAAAAAAAGGAAAATATTGCCTAGATAAAGAAGTTACAAATAAAGTATATATAGAGAATTTATATGTGCTTATTAAAATTTATGAAATATTTCACAGTTTAAAAAAAACAGAGGAAAGAAGGAAAAATTATTTTTTCACAGTTGGCCCCTTGGAAAGATATGAACTCATTCGAAAGGCAGTGGAAGGATTTTGTTGTTTTCAATGTTACTGTTGTTTTAGTTTTAGCAGGTACACCTAAGATTCTGTTTTGAAAATGATCCAGTCTGAGACACTGCCCTTTCAGAAGAGCTAAAGGACTCTGAAAAAATTATCCAGTCCAAGGAATCAATAATACTTAGGTAAACCTACAAATTTGTGTTCTTATATTATGTATGTTTCTATCAATCATACAGACTGTATCATCAACATTTTTTAAGTCAATATATGAGCCACAGCAGTATGGAGACAATTTTTTTTAACAGAAATTAATAAGTAGGAGGCATGGAAGGGAAAAAAATGAGAAAGCAGGAAACATAAGCAAGTTACAGGATAAAATAAGGTCAAGGTAAAGGTAGGTGCATAAATAGCAAAGAGGACGGAGTTTAGAATTTTACCAAAGGAATGAGAAAAAAAAAATGTCATGGAAACGGCATCTGAAGATAAATCACATTACAGATGCATGTAATAAATGCAATCAGATTATTTTTTTATATTTTTGTTTGGTTTGACATTGAGATCTCTGACATTTCAGTGTGAGGAATGATAGAAGGAGAATAAATAAACTACACTCAGAAGTAACAACGTCATCAAAAGAGAGAAATAAAGGACTCTGGTTTCTCCCAGTTATTTGAGAAAATAATTGTTATACGTTGATCCGATGGCTAGCCTTCCAAAGGTAACTCACATAAAACAGGCAGGCTTCTTCCTCTTTCCCAGACAGAGATAATATTTTAAACATAATAGACCATTCAGTTTTTCCTCAGAGATGCCGCCCAATTATACTATTAAGCACAGCAGTGAGGAGTGTAAGTCTGGGAGTGAAATTTGTGCCATTTGTTGCTGGGTCAGTGGGGGTGTGTATTACACCCGTGGTCCAACTTCCTTTCTTGTCTCACAATCTGACTTCCATAATCCACACTGCTTATATCATGACTTAAAACTGTCATATATTTTTAAAATGATGGTAAAATACCACATTTGGATAATAGATGATGTGTGACTCTAAACTTCAGGTTGTATTCAGGGATTATAGCAGGTGAGCAAGCACGTGTGTGTGTGCGTGTGTGCGTGTAAGAGAGAGAGAGAGAGAATACAAAGAAAATGGAATGATTATGATTGTAAACTGTGGGTGCAGTGGATGTTTTGCTCCTCTACACTCCCTCCCCAACATTGAAATATTCATTGCCACAGCTGCAAGAATGACGGTAGCTGATAATCTGTCAGCTGAGTCTTTCTCTGGTACTTGAACTTGGTTGAACAGAGTTGTTTCAATCAAGGTTATAATTGGTAGCTGCAGAGGAATGAAGTCTCAGTCCCATTTCTCCAATTTTGTACAATTCCAAAGAGCCATCTCAGCTCCAGTCATCCCCATAGAATCCACTGAGGATTTTGTTTCAACTTTATCACAGTCCAACGTTCACCTCTTCAGGGTCCTGCTTCTTTCACTCCCTCAAATGTGTTGATCTCAAGAGTGCTCACTAATAAACGTCCTATTTACAAATGTTTAGCTAAGAGTCTGCCTCCTAGGAAACCTAGGACAACTCTTAGCGGACAAATGGCACCAGAAATAGTCCAGGAAAGCAGCCCTGAAGATAGGATATTGAAGTTGATCAACCAACAACACATCAGCAATGAGAACCCCACCTCTGGTGACAGGGGGAACAGGAATATTCCATAGCAGTTGGTAGTGCTGCTATCCTATCTCCTCACACAGAAGTTTACTGGGATGATATATCCACTGGCAAGAATGAACTGGTACATGAAATGTATCAGATATTTGAGAAACATGCGATAAACTGTAATGATAAAGCATGCGGATCTTGAGCATTGTATATATTAGAGACCTACAATAAAAGTCCCAGGATACATAACAAATGAAAGGCTAAGGGTCTTCTGCACAGCATATAAACAGGCTGCTGCAATCAGAAAACTGAAAAGGTTTGGGATGTAGCCCCATACTCAACATCACTAATCATTAGAGAAATGCAAATCAAAGCAACAGTGAGGTACCACCTCACACAGGTCAGAATGGCCATCATCAAAAAATCTACAAACAATAAATACTGGAGAGGGTGTGGAGAAAAGGGAACCCTCTTGCACTGTTGGTGGGAATGTAAATTGATACAGCCACTATGGAGAACAGTATGCAGGTTCCTTAAAAAACTAAAAATAGAACTACCATATGACCCAGCAATCCCACTACTGGGCATACACCCTGAGAAAACCATAATTCAAAAAGAGTCATATACCAAAATGTTCATTGCAGCTCTATTTACAATAGCCAGGACATGGAAGCAACCTAAGTGTCCATCATCAGATGAATTGGTAAAGAAGATGTGGCACATGTATACAAAGGAATATTAGTCAGCCATAAAAAGAAACGAAATTGAGTTATTTGGAGTGAGGTGGATGGACCTAGAGTCTGTCATACAGAGTGAAGTAAGTCAGAAAGGGAAAAGCAAATACCGTATGCTAACATATATATATGGAATCTAAAAAAAAAAAAAAAAAGGTTCTCATGAACTTAGGGGCAGGACACGGGGTGGGGGGAAGGGTAAGCTGGGATGAAGTGAGAGTGGCATGGACATATATACACTACCAGATGTAAAACAGCTCGTGGGAAGCAGCCACATAGCACAGGGAGATCAGCTCATGCTTTGTGACCACCTAGAGGGGTGGGATAGGGAGGTTGGGAGGGAGATGCAAGAGGGAGGAAATATAGGGATATATGTATATGTATAGCTGATTCACTTTGTTATAAAGCAGAAACTAACACACCATTGTAAAGCAATTATAGTCCAATAAAGATGTAAAAAGAAAAAAAAAAGTAACAGGGATCTTGAACTATTTAAATTCTCAACTTTCAGAGTTCTGCCAGACCAAGGTAGGGTCCCTGATTAAGAAAATGTGGCAACCTGAGACATGGAACAGTGACACCAACTACAGTGTGACCCTTTGGTCTTGCAGAAGTTGTCCCGTTCATTCATAGTAAACGCTTGAATTCTTCACCGTTTAAAGACAAAGCTGAGGTTTCTGTTATGCAAGACAGCTGTCTCCTTCAGATCTACGACACCTTCCCTCCTGGCCCCCAGACCAATATTTAGAGTTAAGGCCAGAAAAACCACAAAATGATATGTTTTCTGAGATTTCCTAGGAGACATTCATTTAGCAAAGCTCCAGTGAGAGAGGAACTGGCATCACTGAGTGTAGTGGCAGCTGTCTCTGTAGGACAGGGCTGATGGAAAGCGATGTTGTTACATAAAAGTGCTCTCTGATTGCAACAGCTATTACACCATGCTAAAAATAATGAAGGTAGGGGCTTCCCTGGTGGCGCAGTGGTTAAGAATCTGCCTGCTAATCCAGGGGACACGGGTTCGAGCCCTGGTCTGGGAGGATCCCACATGCCACGGAGCAACTAGGCCCGTGAGCCGCAACTACTGAGCCTGCACGTCTGGAGCCTGTACTCCGCAACAACAGAGGCCGCAATAGTGAGAGGCCCACACACCGCGATGAAGAGTGGCCCCCGCTTGCCACACTGGAGAAAGCCCTTGCACAGAAACGAAGACCCAACACAGCAAAAATAAATTTAAAAAAATAATAATGAAGGTAGATGGTGGCATTTAGTTTAGCAAGTTAGGTGCAGTTATTGTGATGACGAGTGAGACCAAAGAGTCAGTCAGGGATCTCACCCACAGAAAACTGTGGAAGTAGTTACGAGAGCATGGTATCTGTAGAGGCAAGTTAGGTGGGCCACAAGGACGTTGCTCAATCTCCAAATCCCAAACAAATGATGTGTGATTAATCAAAAGGCTGAATGCAGCCACCCCAATAAAAAGACAACAATTCCTTGCCCAGCTTTCAGACCCAGGAACCACTGACTGCAGTATAAGCAGGCTCCCTGGGAGGCATGTCTGGACAATATCACAGTACCTGTGTAGATAGGGTAATATTTCTCTGTGTATCGTACATAGTTCCCATAATGATTCTGTGTGTATAGTGTTTAGATAGAGTAATGATTTCTGCAGCCCTCCCCCAAAGACACATATGACCATTTACTTGGGTACACTGGATAAAGGCTAATTCCCAAACATTCTGAGGACTGTTTGGAATGCAGCCAGAGCTGATGTTGATGACCAGGGAACAGAAACACAATCAAGGCTCCACTTTTAGAGTGGAAGCATAAGAGGAGCCGTTATCAATGGACTCCTAGACTCAGTGGGTACATTGGGTCAGTGACCCCACCCACTGGTCACATCTCATCTGCACATGTATAATTAGAGTGAACATAACTTGGTAATTGGCAGAAACCTCACCTTGGTTGTCTGGTGTGTGGGGTAAGGACTATTATATTAGAGGCAGACAAATGAAGAATTCTAAAACTTCATCCTTCTCAGCAAGGTATTAATAAACCATATTAAATAAAAAATTGTACCACATCCTGGGGGTTATAATAGAGATTAGAGCTAACCTTTAAGACCAAGCCTTGTGACGGTAACGTTCCATCACATTTCCATTTAATTCACTAGTCTGGCCATTACAAAATTGAGGCAGAAGCTGTAAAATGATAACAGACTACCACGAAGTCATCCAACTGGTATCTACCATTGCAGCCACTAATCCAGATGTGTTATCTTTGCTAAAGTAAACTGGCATGACTTCGGGAGTACTGTATTTGACCACTGAGCTGATGCATGCGTTCTTTCCATACTTATCAGAAAGGACAGTTTACATTCTCAGTGGATGGATAACCAAATACATTTATAGTTTTTGTCCCAGAGCTATGTGAACTTTTTTGTCCTCTGTCGTATTAGCAGAGGGGACTAGAAACATCTAGATCTGGATTATCTGAATTGGAACAGTATAACGAAGAGACAAGGTTATTACAAGATGAGTCCACAGTGACAAGTCTGTTGGAGGTTTTAATAAGACGCACATACTCCAGAGAGCAGGAGATAAAACCCATGAAGATTCAAGGGCTTGCAATGTCAGTGAAGTTTTTAGGAGACAGTGATCTGTGAAACACTAAGGAATCTCCTCCAAATAAGGAACACACCGTTGAATCCCACACCTTTACCACTAAGAAAGAAACACAAGCTTCCTTGGGCACTAACAGACAAATCATACTTGCTGCAGCCCATTAATTAGATCATGAAAAAGACCACCCAGTTCGAGTGAGGCCTTAAATAGGAAAGGGGTCTGCAAGACTAGGCTACCATGCAAGTGGCCCTGCTGCTTGAACCATGTGACGTGGACACTGAATTACAGTTGTGTTACCATTCCATTCAGGAATGAGACTGAAAAAGGTAGTGAAAAGGAATTCTAAAGATGGAACAAACAAATGGTTTAACTGATTGGCCGGGGGCCTAGAAAATATTGGAAGATTGGGGGAAAGGGGTACATTAGATTCCTAGGATTTCCGTAACAAATTACCACAAACTTGGTACTTAAAACAGTAGGCATTTATTCCTTCAAAATAATGAAGGTGAAACCGAGTGGGGCCCTGTGGGGCTCCCAGGCATGGACGCCTTTCTGTCCCCCATTTCTTGTGGGCAAGACTCCAGCCTCCAGGACCTTCCCTGAGTTCCAAAGGGCGGGATTCCCACAGTTGCTAATTAAGGAAGGAGCAGCCAGAAAACCACTTGAGGCCAGATTAAAGGGACCAGAGAAGCTCATCAAGATCAGGAGACCTGAGATGAGATTAGGGAGAGCAAGCCCTGATCACACCCTAATCTTGTCAGAGATCCCACCTTTGAACCATGTTATAGAACCCTAATCAAATCCTCCTGGGTGGCGACATATCCCCACCCGTCATTTTTCAAGGCAGAAGCCTGGTGTGCCCTCCTCTGCCTGGCAAAGCAATAAAGCTATCCTTCTCTACTTCACCCAAAACTCTTTCTCCGAGATTTGATTCGGCACCGGTGCAGAGAGGCCGAGCTTTCAGTAACAAAGCTAGAAGCCCAAAATCAAAGTGTTCACAGAATGACCACATTCTCTCTGGAGGCTCTAGGGGAGAACCCACTTCTTTACCTTTTTCAGCTTCCAGTCCCTGTCAAAATTCCTCAAGCTGTGGTTGTACTACTCCAATCTCTGCCTTTCTGGTCACATCACCTCCTCCCTATATCTTATCTTCTGTCTGTCTTCTCCTTTGTGTACCTCTTACAGGGATACTTGTCATTAGATTTAGGGCCCACCCAGATAATCCAGGATAATGTCCTCATCTCAAGATCCTTAACTGCATCTGCAAAGACTCTTCTTCACAAAAGGTAAAAGGGTATCCAAGCTAAGTCCCCAATATAATATTATCTCTAGGAGACCATCAGGTGCTTGATGACAAGTTGACAATATTAGATCCTTTATATCCTGGAGCTGTCAGTAATTCTTTCTGACTGCATTAACTTATATTCCAGTTATGGTTTTGCCTTTCCTGCATGAAGGACCTCAGCCAGCGTCCTCTCCAAGATCACAAAATGAAAATATTTTTCAAAAGATTTTAAAACCCTCACAAATGATGTAAAATGACTAAGGTATGAATTTAAAATAAAAGACAAATAATTCCCAGTTGAATTCTGAATTAGAAGAAACACAAGAGCATCTAAAATAGATAACCCATTAAAAGAAATAGAAGGTGAGGAGGGGAAAATTTTTTAATAAAAAAAACTGTACAGTTAAAAAAGATTTTTTCTAAAAGTGAAAAATGTGGGGAACAGTCAATAAACAACTTATGGATTATAAGAAACCCTGAAGAAGAAAATCAAAGCAAGGTAAAACAATAAATACTAAAAGCTGTTATTTCAAAAAGCTATTGGAAAATTTAAAAATTTAAACAATAAATTGAAAGAAGGCACTTCATAACTGAGACTATAAACCCAGAAAGATCAACAGCCAAACATATTCTTGCAAAATTCCTGAACTTTAAACAAAATAAAAAATCACTTGGTCATGTAGGCAAAAAGAGAAAATAACTTATGTGGGAAAGAAAATTAGACTGTCATCAGTTATTTTTGCAGTAACACTTTATGCCAAAATGAAATGAAAATACAAATGAAAGAAAATGTGAGCGAAGAATTTTACACCAGTAACACTGACACTCAAGTATTAAGAATACTCTTCCAAGAACTCAAGGAATATAACTCCCATAAGCACCTCTTGAGAAATCAACAACAGAATAAGCAGCACACAACCAACACAACTCGAGAAATATCAGTTTAAAATTCTAGGCATGGAAGTGAAGATTCAATAAAAGGGACTTGTAGAGTAAAACTACATGAGAGTTGAAAAAGAGTCTAGTTTGTAATGGTTCCGTGTTCAGACAATGTAGATAAAGTACAACTATTAAAATACAGGGAAAATGAGAAAAGCATGTGAAAAAATTTTAACTTTTTTCACTATTTTGACATTGATAATTATCATTATTGATAATAATGATATTATTATTCTGATGCTACTGTGTGCTTAATGTGTGATAAAGTAAGCAGGATAACCTTTATCCTTTCATTCCTTTGTGTCCTTGAAAATCAGGATTAGCTTTGTAGAAGAATGTACATATACAGATGTAATATGCAAGAAGTAAAAAACCCTGTAGTCCTGAATTTTAATTGGTAGCGTAAATTTATGAGGTTTTCAAAAATAAATTTTATATAAAAAATTCAGATATTTTACATGTAACAATATTTTATAGTATGCTTATTTATTTAAATATATTTATAAATAAATATACTTATTTAATCCATCTAGTAGACTTCTAAGATGACTCCCAATGATCCCAGCCTCCTGGTATTCATGGCCTGGTATAACCCCTACTCTTGAGTAACTTGCTTCTAACAAAAAGATGGCAACAATGAGGGATATCACTTCTGTGATTATAGTACAAGAGATTATAGCCTCCATCTTCTTAGGAGACTCTCCATATGGCTTTGTCAGCTTGCATGGTTTGATAAAATAAGCTGCCATGTTGAAGAAGCAAGAAATTTAGGGCAGCTGCCATCCAAAGGTGAGCTAAGAACTGAGAGCCTCAGTCCAATGCATGAGGAACTGAACTCTGCCAGCAACCATGTGAGCTTGGGAGTGAATCTTCCCCAGCTGAGTCTTCAGATGGGACCCCAGCCCTGGAAAACACTTTGATTGTGGTATGGTAAGAGATTTGAATATTGTGTTCCTGAGTCCCAATATATGGTCAATACTCAGTAAATATATTTGAAGTGAGTGAAGATGTTAGAGCACATTTTTAGAATATATATATTCTAAATATATACAATGTAAGTAATTATTAAATTGCAATTTATTTAAGATTATGTTTAACAGGGTTTTAAGTTTCTAATAGAAAATTTAAAAAAATTCATTCTTTAAGAGTTAACCATCCTCTGAAAATTATCAGATAGAGCTTTTATGTTTAAAAAAAAAAATCCTGTTCTTATGGGGTATTGATAAAATGATTGCCCAAAGAACAGTGTTGGCTGGTGAGAGTTTTCAGCTAATTATGTCATTATGAATTCCCTTCATATTTGTGGAACATGTAATGCCTCTTTGTATGGAGCCATTTCTAATTATAAGGCACTTTTATACAAAAATTCAGAATGGGCTGATTGATTGCTCATCTATTAGTTTGGAAGGTGCTCAGAAGCTGGGAAGTGAAACTGAGAGATAAGTATTATTAACAGATGACCAGCTTCAGATAAGGTACACAATTCAGCCCATACCAAACCCTAAGGGGTTTAGTCTTCTAAATGAACTTAGATGGAAGGAGGGATATGGAGAGACATTCTATCTTTAATACAGCAATTGTTCTTCATTAGTAAGGCTAGAAATATAATTCTCTTTGGTTATTGCTGAATTGAATCCTAGTTTTTCTTTTGCTACCCAGAGTGGGCAGTGATTGAAAAAGCACCTTCCACTATCAGCAGGAAGTATTTGAAGATGGTGGTGTTGGAAATGCATGATTTCTTAAAGAGAAGGAGTAAGTGATTTACAATTAAAAGATGTATGATAATTTCACCAAGTAAAAGGCAGACATGTTTGTTTACTTTTAAACCAAGTTAATAGTTTTACTATTTAGAAATATTTTTATATTTCATGGAATCTAGATGCTATTGACTTTAAGAGATTTCTAAGAAAAAAATGTTGCCATTTATAATTGTAAAATGCTTCCTGATTTTAGAGATGATAAAATGTGGAAGTATGTGAATTATAAAATATTGTATGAGTTACTAAATTACCAGGCCATGGATATTAACTTGGATATTTCAGGGCACACACAAAAGGTGGTCTTGCTTTTCTGTTTATGTCTGATGCAGCCCATTCTATTATCTTCCAGGCATAATGCAAACACTCATTCCTCTTGCTTTAGTAATTAGAAAATATTAAGTGAAACACTTTTTTTTTCACTAAAAAATGCCTGTCCTCTCAATTTTTAATGAAACTCTAGGTCCCAAGGATATAATCTGATGGTAAATGAAGGAGAAAGCTATTATCAACTTACACATGCTTCACGTAGACTACTCTTCACAAAGCTATGAGAAGGTATACTGTGCCTTTCTGAGGGGGATAAATGCTCGTGAGATCTACATGATCTCAGCTCAGCATTTTCACAGCTCCTATATGTCCCTACACTAAGTGGAAGGTAGATAGAGATTTCAGGCATTCACAAAATTTTAGTGACCCTTGAGACCTGAGCATTTGTATGAGTGAAAATTTTCCACTAAATCCAGATTTTCATGTAGTAGGCAAATGAGGCTGTGACAAAGTGTACTTAAAGGTTCACAGAGATTGTTATGAGGGACAGGTTTTAATTAAGAAAAGCTCCAGAAGGTATGTCCCTTAAAGAGGGCAGATAAATACCAGAACTTTCCAGACTTTGATGCCTGTATCCGTTTTCTAGGGCTGCCATAACAAAGTGACACAGATTGGGTGATTTAAACTACAGAAATTAATTTTCTCATGATTCTGAAGGCTAGAAGTCCAAGATCAAAGTGTCAGCTGGGTTGGATCATTTTTAGGGATTCTTTGGTTTAGAGATGGTCGCCTTTTCTCTCTGCCGTCACATGGTCTTCCCTATGTGCTTCTGTCTTCTAATCTCCTCTTCCTAAAAGGATATGAGTCATATCGAATTAGGGCCCACGTATATGACCTCATTTTACCTTAATTAACTCTTTAAAGGCACTATGTCCAAATACAGTCACATTCTGAGGTAATGGGGATGAGGACTTCAATATATGAATGGCGGGGGTGGGTGGGTGGGCACGGAATTCCATCCACAACAAATCCCAAGGGATTTAGTTTTCTAAATGAATTTAGAAATTACACAGCTACTTACACAGCTACTTTGGGCCTGGCCTCTGATGTTATGAGTTCAAGTGATTGTGATGTCGGTCTATTTGATGTAACTTCTGAGTTTTTGAGCCCAAGTATTCTGGACTTAGAGATGGGGTAAAACAGAAGTGGATTTAATGCTCTGGGGGGCAATGTTAGGAATTCTCAGGTATTTTCCATATTAATCAAATAATAACACATATGGATATAGGATATATTTATTCTACCCTGGTACCCAGACTGGCTGCTAAATTTACAACTGCATCAAGAGATTTGGTGGTAGCAATGTGGACACAGATGTAGAATCCTATCAATTCAATGTCACATAAATAAATGGTTTCTTCTTTTCCACTGAATATTCAGATGAAAGCAGCTGCCTAGTTGCTTGATTTCAAAAGAACACTTGTTCAATAAATTCATAGTGAAGAGAGCAAGGAAAATCTAAGTGAATGAATAATAAGATAAATGATGTGGTGCTCCAAAAATATTTCTTTAAATGTATGTTTAAAATTTCTCTTGGGATTTGAATGCTTGAACAGTGGTATAATACTTCATTTAACAAAAAACACACAATAAGGGAGCTAGTAATTATTAGGACAACAAATTCCTGATTACCACTAGTCAGCTTTGTGGAAGTCTACAGGAATTAAAATTCTAAAGCATGAATACATGAGCAGCCATTTCACACTTTGTTAGACTGACTTCAAAATTCTGAAAGGCAATGTTGATATCGAAGATTTTCCTTGAAATACAATACTGCCTACCTTTCTGAGTTATTATTCCTCGATACATTAAGGGCAGGATAGGTCTGCCATATTTATCCTATTCCGTCTGATTTTTTCAATACTCCAGAAAATTATGAGTGCCTAGAAAATAGAGCTGTCCTGCTTCATTTTTGATCTAAATCTTAATTTACCTTTCTATTTGTATCCCTGATGAAAGACTGCTCCTGTGTTTACTATTTTAGTTTCTGATACTTGAGCGCTTTTATTTAAATGAAATAACAATTGAAGGACAAAGAAATAACAACCTTTTTTAAAAACCTAGCTCTGTAGCCTTATTTGGTCATCAGGCTTTCCCACTACAGAGGCTTTATGATTCACGACTTAAAATCATACAATTACCTCGGCTATTAAAGAAAAGACATACTATAAAATAGAGGTGTTGGGGAGATTTCACTAAGAGGAAATTTCAAGGAGATACTACCACTCAGCTCAATAGAATGTAAATCCCAAGGACAATTGGGTTTTAAATATAAAATCATAACTCCAGTTGCAATCAGAGAATGTTATTACTAGAAGAGATTGATAAACCAATTTGCTACTTTAACAGATGAGAAAACTGAGGCCTAGAGAGATTGATGGCTTATTCAATTAAGAGACTTTGAGACTTTTATTGTAGGAAACTGCAAATTGTGAGTTTTTATAGGTACTTCTCTCACTTAAAAAAAAATGCCTCCAGCTAATAGAAAAAAAATTTATTTCATTTGGATTAAAACTATCAAGATATTATTGGAGGCTGTGAATATGTGGTTCAATGTAGTTCAGATAAAAAGTATATGTAAAATATTAATTTAACAATTTCTTAATTACTCCTCTTTTAGATTGTTGCTTAAAAAAATCATTTGTAACTCTAATCTCTCAAGATATTAAGGACTGCTTTGTCCATTTATTTTTGGCCCGTGTCTTTGATGTAGTTTCCATGCGGTAAAATGGATTTACAATTCCTCCTATGTGAAACCATACAGATAAACTCAAAATCAGGATGCAAAAACATTGCTAGTGGGCTTCCCTGGTGGCGCAGTGATTGAGAGTCCGCCTGCCGATGCAGGGGACACGGGTTCGTGCCCCGGTCCGGGAAGATCCCACATGCCGTGGAGCGGCTGCGCCCGTGAGCCATGGCCGCTGAGCCTGCGCGTCCAGAGCCTGTGCTCTGCAACGGGAGAGGTCACAGGGGTGAGAGGCCCGCATACCGCAAAAAAAAAAAAAAAAAATTGCTAGTAATTCTATTCTGTGGTATATTTTAATAGCTCATTTATCCTCTGCAATTGGATTAAGAGGGTATTTGTTCTGCTCTGTAACTCCAGAAATACCCCCCCACACACACTAAATCACCTGAAAATTCAATCCTAATTCTCTTTTCTGCCAGAACAAAAGGATATGGAATTGTTTTCCACATGTTTGGTGAGGGGAAGAAAAAGAACAAATGAATATGCGAAACAAGTGTGAATAAATGAACAAGATACATAAAAGTTATAGGTGAGTGAAGGGTATTAAATTAGATCAGCAGTCCACAACCTTTTAGGCACCAGGGATGGGTTTTGTGGACGACAATTTTTCCATGGACGGCAGGGGCGGGGGTGGGGGGTGGGGATGGTTCAGGTGGTAACGGGAGCCTTGGGGAGCGATGGGGAGGCGGGGGTGGGGGGGGATGGTTCAGGTGGTAACGGGAGCCTTGGGGAGCGATGGGGAGAGGCAGATGAAGCTTCGCTTGCTCACCTCCTGCTGTGCAGCCAGGTTCCTAACAGGCCAAGGACTGGCACTGGTCCGTGGCACGGAGGGTTGGGGACCCCTGGATTAGAGGTTGTCATATGTAAAGCTCTTGTGTTTTTCCCAACTCTGAATCACTTAAAAGGTAGAACTTTTAATTGATGGAGATGAAACAATGGCCTGTATTAACGATAAAGCTCATACTTAATTACTAATTGCATCTTAAGCACGTGGACCCGATATGTTCTTGTTTCGAAATCCAAGAATTTTTCAGAATAAATGAACCAGATGCAGGTAACAATAGAGAACCTTGGGCTTCACAGTGTTGGGATACTGAGAGCCATGAGGGGACAGAGCTGGTCAGATGAAAACTGCTTGCTCTGTCTGGGCAGCTGGTTTCTAGAAATAAGGAAAGAGGAAGGGGTCTGATCTGCAGGTGCTAATTTCTATTCCCAAAGACACCACTGGAATTCACCAGAAAGAAGGAAGTGAGTGACCTGGGACAGGACAGAATCATAACTGGTTAAGATCTCTTGACACAGAAACAAGAAGCAGAGTTAGATTCCTTGTGAGAGAAAGAGAAAGCTAGTTGCAAGGAAAAGGCCTGTAACAAGTGAAACATATCCTGGGTTCCCACAGCATCAAACTCACAGCAAATTGTTGATTCAATTAAAGATTAACTATGACAAGATTTCATCACTATCTTTGATGTTATTCTCCTAATATGTTTTGTATTTTAGTAGAGAATTGGTATGAACTGAGGAAACTTAAAATTTAGAAGGAGTTCAATTCTAAAGATGAAATGATTACAATCTTGGAAGTAGTACCAGCTCCCATAAAAAAAGGAAAATTTAAAAATGGAAAAAATTGAGGTATTAAAAATATATATATTAGAAAATAAATTCATCCATATTTCCAAACCCAACTGTATCACTAAGTATTATTTTGTATATTTCCAGTTTTTTCCTCTGAGAATAGTCTACATTCATTAAAATTTTGCAAATATACAGCTTATATTCATAAAAATTTTATATATGCATATATATAACCAACTAGAACTACAGACAGATAGAGATATATTGTACATACAGATATAGAAATATATAGATACAGATTTTGTGTCTTCACCATTTCAAATTAAGCCTATATTCTATTCATACTTGATGTGTCTTAAAACCCTAATAAGGTATAGGCTATAATGACCAGGAAATATTTATTTTTAATTCAACATATACAGAAGCCTGTGCTACACAGTGATGTTGGCGATAACAAAAAATAGAAATCACAACTGTTGCTCCGAAAGAGTTTACAATTGGGGGGGTGGGAAACAAACATATATCTAAAAACAAAAACTCATATAGAAAGTAGGAGGTAGTTAATGTCAAATGAGAGGTAAAATAAGTGTATAGAATTTAGAAGGGGACTTCCCTGGTGGTCCAGTGGTTAAGACTCCACACTCCCAATTCAGGGGGCCGGAGTTCAATCCCTGGCCAGGGAACTAGATCCTGCATGCCGCAACTAAGACCCGGCGCAGCCAAATAAGTAAATACATAATTAAAAAAAAAAAGAATTTAGAAGGAAATGGAAAATGTCCTGTAGATTAGGATGGTCTAGCAAGGCTTCATGGAAGAGTCAGGGCTTAAACTCAGTCCTGAAGGATTACTGTGGTTAATGTAAGTGGAGGGGCAGTAGAGGGAATCCAAATAAGAAATACTGATACAATAAAAGTACACAATAATTCTCTCTTTGTGGTAAACATTTAGTAGACCTGCTTGATTAGAAGAGGGAAGGAAGAGAGAGAGAGAATGTAATGAGGAACAACATATATGTTATATTCATCCATCCATCCATCCATCTATCCATTTATCTATCCATCCATCTACCAAGCACATAGTTAGGGAGTTAGGTAAGGCACAGAGCTAGGATTTGAACTAGGGTTGCTGTGCATTCAAGCTTATATCCTTTTTATAAGTATAAAATGTTTTCAATACATGTTTGCAAGAGCTGAGCTGTGGATGTAGAGATAGTGAGTTTCTTTATTACTCTTTTCCAAGAATTAACTTGATACGTTTAACAGATGTAGGTCAAGAAAGCAATGCTAAAGAAAGAAAAAAAGCTATGTGAGCAGACATGCGTTGGTATATGTATATGTGTTGAGTATGTGTACAAAAGAGAAGGTCATTCAGCCATTGTTAACCACATCCATGTCAAAAGAAGTAATGAATTATCTTCTTCAGCACTGTATTTGCTTTCTGATTTGTACAAGATCTCTTCTATTCCATTTGTCCTTTGAAGTGCTGCTCACCAAGGAGATTATAAGGTGGGAAGAAAGAGAGGATGAATGAACGCATGAGCAATCTTCATCATAAGGAGAAACAGCTCCGAGCACACTTCATGCTGAAAGCAGATGGGGGAAGGTAGACAGAAGCTGTACATGTGTTCAAATTTTCAGTATCATTGGTTTTATGTAGTCCTTTGAAAGATCACAGAAGTACTCTGTGCCCAAGTATGGACATCTGTAGAATTACATAGGGACTGAGTAAGAGGATAATTAGACTATATGTAAATACCCAGTGTATAGTATTTAAAAGTTGATTGTGGGGAAAATGTCTCATCTTTGTATATAAAAAATAATGATGTATTTTTGTCTGTCAGAATCTACATGATTGAGATGTGCAGATGGATAGACTGTAGGAAGAAAAAAAGGGCAGGTAAGTACAGGTTTATTCATATATCACAGATTAAAATAAGAACAAGAAAGGCACATGTGTTAGATTCTGACTTAAATCATTAATGTGACTTAACAGTGCAGAGAATAGTACATGAGTTCTCTGCTTTAGATTTCTCAAATGTTCTATTTCTGCTATGATGAGTTGAAATCCTCCTATTCTACTCCCACAAAACAGTTATAATACATTAAACGATCATTTTAAAGGTGTTATCTGGGGAACCAAGGTGAAATTGAAAAAAAAAAATCAAATCTCTCAACTCTGTTACTATTCCTAAAATAAAAGAAGTAGGACCAGCTCATATAAAAAAATAGATTCTTGTGGTAACCTACATACTCAGATTTCTTCATTCTCCTCTGCCATGTATTAAAAGAAAAATTAGAGGGCTTCCCTGGTGGCGCAGTGGTTGAGAGTCCGCCTGCCAATGCAGGGAACATGGGTTCGTGCCCAGGTCCGGGAGGTTCCCACGTGCCGCGGAGCGGCTGGGCCCGTGAGCCATGGCCGCTGAGCCTGCGCGTCCGGAGCCTGTGCTCCGCAATGGGAGAGGCCACAGCAGTGAGAGTCCCGCGTGCAGCAAAAAGAAGGAAAAAAAAAAAAATTAGAATCCTCATATGTATCTCCAACTTATGTTTTGTGTAAATCAGTTTTAGTGATACGTGGGATGGCCAGTCATTGTGATGTTATCAAGTTATACGATCTTTTGAGATTGGCAACTGATGGTCATGGAAAAGATAAGTAATTTCAAAATTGCTAAGTAACAATATGAACATGATCAAAGAAAGCAAAGATGCAATTTACCTCACCATTGGTGATTTTATGAGGCACCATCCATAGTTAAACGAATTCACATTGATCCAAAGGCGTTTTACTAGCACTCGGCAATGCTAGCAATTTAATGTAGCTCAAGATTCAATAAAAGGTAGACTTTATTCATCAAAAAAAAAAATTTTTTTTTTTGAAGAGCACGAGGGCCGCGACCGGCTGAGACCCCTGGCCCACCCCCGCGCCGAGGGTGGCGGAGGACCCAGGCGCGGACATCAAAATGTTTTTAAAGGCTATTTTTTCTTTGCCTTCTTTCGTGGTTTAGTAGATTGGAACCTTTAAGGTATTCCAAAAGGGTTAACTACATTTATTTACAAGTGAGTTAATATCCGCTGATAAAATAATCTTCAGAAATGAATATTATATACTATTTTAGAACTCTGAAATAATAAATTATCTGGCAAATTTTTTGTTTCAAATAAGCCATCAGTATTAGATACAATTAAAATTAATACACTGAAGATTGGGTGAATTTTAAACAATATACTGTAGTTATTAGAGACACAATCTTCTCAGCTTGTAGTTGACAGAAGAAACAGTACCATTGTCTCTGATTTTCTTGGGAAAGTCACTATTATATTTTAAGCCCTTCTTTGATATTTTACTAAAGCACAGCAAAAATCAAAGTTCTTTCTTCAGATGGTTTGAAACAGAATCAAATCTTAAGGCATTTTGGGGGGATTTTTTAATCTGCTTTTTTGATTAGTTCTGCATTGATGTATTAAACTTAAGAATTAACGAGTATGAAATAACATTTTTGGGATATTTTTACAATCTAATTTTTCTCCTCTAAATCTTGATATAATTTGATGGTCTGACTAAACAAGTTGATGATTTCATACATCTATTTACAGTGTTTCCAAGATCCAAATTTATATCACAAGTTGGAACTCACAATGTTTTGTCTGCTGTTTTTGCTTGTCTAGTTTGGTTTTTAAGGCACCCTCACCCCCTGGCTCGTGTTTCCTGTTATTTTAGGTCACCTTTAGTTCCTCTTTGATTTGAAAGATTTTGCTTCTGTGTTCTCTTAAGGGAGAATGTTTATAATGGTTTGTGTGCCCACACTCCATCATGGAGAATAGGCAGTTTTGAGAAATCATGCTATACGTATCTTTGGCTTTTCCAATGACTTCCATTTGGGAAAGAACAAAAAAGACTCTGTGCTTTCACTCTTTCAATTTTTTTTTTTTTTTGCGGTACACGGGCCTCTCATTGTTGTGGCGTCTCCCGTTGTGGAGCACAGGCTCCAGACGCGCAGGCTCAGCGGCCATGGCTCACAGGCCCAGCTGCTCCGCAGCATGTGGGATCTTCCCGGACCAGGGCACGAACCCATGTCCCCTGCATCGGCAGGCGGACTCTCAACCACTGTGCCACCAGGGAAGCCCATCTTTCAATTTTTTTAATTAAAAAATGTTTGACATACAAGATTTAAATTTAAGGTATACAACATGTTAATTTGATATATTTATATATTGTAATATCATTGCCATTGTGTAATAATGAACTCCTCTATCATGTTACATAATTACTTTCTTTTTAGTGGTTGAATAATTAAGTTCTAGTTGATAATTATAGTATAATATTGTTGTCTATATTCGCTATACTGTGCATTAGACCTCTAGGGCTTATATACTCCTCCTTACAAATTCGTACCCTTAAACATCTGTCCTGTTCCCTCACCCAGTCCTCTGGTGACCACCATTGTACTCTGCATTTACAGTTTTGACCTTCTCAGATTCTACATGTAAGTGATACCATACAGTACTTGTCTTTCTCTGAGAAAGACTTATCTCAAGACTCTGTGCTTTCTGAAGATCAATGCTTTCAGAAAGACTGAAATGCTTTCACATCAGAGGGGGAAATATCAAAAGAATTTCCCCATCTTTTAGTATAAATTAATGAGAAATTCAAAATTTTTCTTTCCACTTGAAGCCTCCCTTCACCTCTGCTTCTGAATATTATACATTTTTTCCTCTGTAAGAGACTTTTTCTTCCCCAGAGCCTTTCTGATATGGGGGAATTAATATTTCATCATACAAAATTATAAATGTCTGCCTTGGCAGAAACTTTTCTGTCTGTTGTTAACACGACTCTTGGGGTAGCCTCTTCAGATAAGGCTTTCTAGCGAGTGGACAGCAGCTTTTAACATGGACATGGCACACAACGATGGGATATAAATGTATAAGCACCATTCAAATTAAAGTTCTTATCAGATAAAATTGGACTTGCAGGGGGAAAATGTATTTCTTTTTTGAGTTTATGCAGTACTCTTATTATCCCAAGTGCGTTTATGTATAAGACTCAGGGAATCTTTCTATATGTCATACTGCTATTCTGCAGGGAAAGAAATAATTACAAACATGTTCCTTCACAATAAGAAAGTGCAAATAAATTTCCAAATGTGTTTCAAAATCAAGAGTAATTCCAGATTTTATGGTGTTAATAGCATAGCGGTAAAAAACCCTCAAATATCCCTGGTTTAAATTCCTAACAGTCCATGTAATTGCTTTGTGATCATGAGCAAGATAGTTAGCTGTAATTTTCCTGTTCCTCATTTTAAGATGGAGATAATACTAGTACACTTGTCCTAGGGTTGTGGTGAGGATTAAAGAAGAGATGGCATAACACAGGGATTAGCTATTATTATCTATTATTGTCATTAATTCAGGTCTATACTTTCATAATAGATTAAAATAATTACTGTTTCTACTTTCACACTCCTTAATACACTGTCAAATCTCTTTCTTCCTACGGCTCTTTTCATTTCATGAAAACTGCTTTATTCCAGTTCAGTAACGACTTGCCATTTGCTGAATAACTGAGCGTTTTTTAGACCTGATCCTCCACTCACTGAAGCTTTTGACACTTCACCGGTGCTTTTGTCTGGATACTCTTTCCTATTTTGCCTTCTCAACTGGTTAGAGAACACAGAGGAATCTCAAAGTGTGAGCGTTCTCTTCCTGCCTAGCTACTAAGGAACTCTGTTGTTTTAAGGATGTGCCCCGTGCTCTGTGCCCTACATGCCATTAACACCTATGCCCTTCTTTCCAGACTACGTGAATTGACTTTTCCAGTATGAGTTTTCCAAAGGTAAAGGCAGCAAATTTATATATTTGCTCCTTAAAAGGATGAGGTGTGATTACCTGTCAAAACCGAGACATTATTTGAATGAAAAGCTATGCTTGTAACAACAAGCATACGGTTGGTTGTAGGTCCTAGCTGTAGTTTGATAGATTATCTATGCTCCCTTAGTGCTTTATCATATGTCACTGGGGTCCAGATACTTTGGATATGGACTTTGGCCTTAAGAAGTAAGCCCAAAAAATGCAGCATGGCTGGGAATCTGTAGGTGAGGTAAGGATCTTTAATATGGTCCCTGGTGACTTTTTTATTGAAAGTCAGGTATAATTGCCTCTCCCATTAGGAACAGGTGATTAAGAGACAGAAGAACATTAAAACATGAAGCATCAAGAAAAGTCTGGCTATTGTTGCTGCTATTTTAACACAAACAGGCAAGAGAGGTACCAGCTAAAGAACAGTAAATATTTCAACAGCAAGACAAGATCTACGTTAATGGTTCTCAAATTGTAATGCACATAAGAATCATCTGGGTTGTTTATTAGAACTGCAGAGCCTCGATCTCCACATCTTTGGGGAAGTTTTTAGAGGATACCTTACATGTGCCCTCAGAGAAATCCCCTCTGCTGACTGCTGGTGCTCTCCTGCTGAGACCACCAGGCATCCGATGTGCCCCCAGAGTCCACTCTGTCGCTGGGTATCCTGGCTACACCTGGACTCTATTTCTTCTCTCAGAAGATGCTTCTCTGACAGAGCACTGTTTCCCAAGGGCCAATAAAAAGCCAAGTACCAACATCCCTGAGATTTTAGAACACTCCTGCCTTCCCTGTGGTTCCCTCTGCAATGGAGTCCGGTGTTACAATGCTCTGCACAGAACAGGGAATGCACTGCGGCCTTATCAATCCCCTGCCTGTTGACTCATCACCCATATTCTTGCAGGAAACTTAACTCTCTTCTCCCTTTTCCCCCCCATACATATCAGGCAGCAAATACATATCTTAGTGGTGACTGGCTGCTTATATACTGTCCTGTTTGAGGCCCGTTGCAGACACCGCAATGACATTTTCGTCTGAATTTTTACAGTGGTCTTTTTGCTAACATCTCTGCTTCCTGTCTCATTCCTTCTGGTTTATTCCTTCCTCAGTTAGAGCTGTCTTTCTCTAATTCAAATCTCATATCATTCTTTGGCTTAAGATCCCTCAGTGAGTCCCTGTTGCTTTCAGGATAATAGCTAATTCAACACAACCAGTATTCTGTTACTCGTTCAGCCTCAGTTCCCCCTGCTTCCCTCCACATCTCATGCCTGCCTTCCAGACATTTTCTCTCATTGTCTGTCTTTGCACAAATTAGCATGAGCAACTACTTTTCTCCATTTACTGGTTACAAGCCTTTTTAACCCAATAATACTATAAAGTTCTTTTGATCAGGGGCCATTTCTTATTTTTTATATTTCCATGTTCCCTAGCAGCGGACTTTAAATACAGTTGCTAAGGTAAAATAGGAAGGCAGGTATTAAGGAAAAAATAGGAAGGAAGGAAAGAAAGAAAGAAGGAAAAAAGGAAGGAAGTTTGTTATACATGTCTAGAGACTAATACCTAGACAGATGGGTTTACCATTCTCATATATTAATACTTTGTTTTTCTAATGTGTTTCTACTATAGAAACAAAACTAACAGAGAAAGTAATAAGCTATTTCTTCTTGGCTCTCATTGCCCAGCACTATGTCCACTCCTTTCCTCCCAGGCACACAGCCTTAATGTGGCCATCAATCCATGCTGCTGGTTATTAAATGGGAATCAACAGAATGCCTTCAATCATTTATATCGATGAGCAGGGAAGGGGGTCAGAGAGATAGAGAAATAGTCCCAAACTGAGGAAGGCAAGAAGAGAAAATCCATGGCAGAAGCAAGTGAAAATCCTTAAGTCAGGGAGTTTTAAAAATTGACCTCCCTCACAGTTGCCTTGCTGTTCTCAAATAAGACTTGAACACACATCAGAAACGTTACCCAGGCCAGGAAGCAACAGCCCACTTCTTTTGAGTTCTCAAGGGTATGATGAATATCAATTGAAGATAATGCATTTCACTTCTATTTCTTTTCATAGGTTATCACTCAACATCTAATCATTAAGGAAGTACAGAAAGACGTTATTTTTTTTTCTTGAATTTTTTTCTTGAAATAAAGTTTATGTACAATATTATATAAGCTACAGGTGTACAACATAAGTACTATATAGTGATTCACAATTTTTAAGGGTTACACTCCAATTATAGTTATTATAAAATATTGGCTGTATTCTCAGCTTTGTACAATATATCCTTGTAGCTTATTTTATACATAATAGTTTGTATCTCTTAATTCCCTATCCAGAAAGACATCCTGCATGCCTGTTATTTATCCATGCATACATAGTCTTTCAGGCAAGGTCCACATTTTACATTCTTCTCTCTGAAGCTGGAGCTACATTTCACAGATTTTTTTTGTCAGGTAGAGTTTTGTTCAGTTCTAGGAAGAGTGGGCTTTAGTAGGCGAGTGGATGGCAAAAGGAGAGAAGATACCACCTTCCTACTTTCTTGCTGTTCCCAGTATTATCACACCAACTGTGTCTCTGTCCCAACACCAGCAGTTGGTCACAGACTCCAGCTTCTTTTACCACTCCTGGAGCCAAGCCCATCAGATGTCACCACAGGGTGTTGCAGCGGCTGGCTAATGCTCTCTCCTTTGTGGTTTGAAATCACCTTACATGACCTCTCTAAATTTCTGAAACCAAATCCTTGCCATTTTGTTTTCCTAGCTGCAGAGTATGAAATGTTTTCTACCCCAAAGATATTTCTCTTGGCTACCTCAGCATTCACTTTTCCTTCTTCACCCTCCTACCCCATGATAATAGGTTCCTAATATCCTGGAATGAATCTACTGTCTTGAAATATCTAGTGCCAGTTTGTTTTCCTGAGTGTACTCTCATCCCTTAGGACTCTGGATTCTGTTTTCAGTCTTCTATTAATTCAGAGGTCATACTATTTCTACATTGACTAACATCAAACTTACAGCCATGTGTCTGGAGTCCAGGAAAGACATCCTTTTAGGGCTTCCGTGGTGGCGCAGTGGTTAAGAATCCACCTGCCAACGCAGGGGACACGGGTTCTAGCCCTGCTCCGGGAAAATCCCACATGCTGTGGAGCAACTAAGCACGTGCGCCACAACTACTGAGCCTATGCTCTAGAGCCCGCGAGCCACAACTACTGAAGCCCGCATGCCTAGAGCCCGTGCTCCACAACAAGAGAAGCCACTGCAATGAGAAGCGCGTGCACCACAACGAAGAGTAGCCCGGGCTTGCCACAACTAGAGAAAGCCCATGTGCAACAACAAAGACCCAATGCAGCCGAAAATAAATAAAATAACATAAATTTAAAAAAAATTCCTTTTATTTTTACCTTTCTCACTTCTACTCAGCCTCATTTCTTCCCATACCATAAAACAGGCCTTACCTTACAAATACTATTACAGTATGTGTTCTGCACATCCGACGCTTCTGCAAACTTATTCTAATCTAGATGTCTTTTTTACACTGTTCTCCAATATATTCCTTCTGCCTATTCAAGACACCTACCTCAAAGCCCTATACCAGCCTCTCTAACAGTGAGTAGCAGCCTCTACTACTGCAGCTTATAATATTCAATTTTTTTGTAAGCTATTACAGGTCTACCTTACCTTATATAATCATGATGACGGTGATGATGATTTCCTGTTTGTCAATCTTGATTTCTGAATTAAAAGTTATGTAAAGACAGAGACTATATCCTTAATTTCTTTCCATTGCCCATTTTATATATTATATAGTCAGTTGCACAGAGATTCTCTTTATACACAGATGGTCTAATTTCATCCAGCAGCTAAGCAAGTAACCATAGTTTATCTTTTCTTCTCAATGTAGGTTATTCTTGATGTTCTATTTCCAGTGTACCAAGGCTTGCCATCCAGTATGGGTAGAAAGATGTTGTTCTTAACGATGATGAAGTGTTTTAGCCTTAGCCCATGTAAAGTCTTTCTGGCAGGTTTATTACTGCTTTAATTTTTTAAAGTGTCCTTGTGAAATCGCAGCCTTGACACAAGCTTGGGTAATTGAAATTCCTGTAACTTTTGGTGCCATGAAAAAAGTCCCATGACTGGAATATCCTAATATGATTTTTACTCCCTCCACGAGAAAAGAGCCCTGTTTGCTAGTGAAACGCAGTGGGAAAATTATCCAGTCTTTGCTTTAATTCTAATCTCCACATTTTATCCCTCTACAGCAGTTCTCCACATTTTCTTCTGCATCAGGTCATTCATTAGGTGAGATACAGTAGCTGAATGTGAGGAACTGCCACTTAAAAATAAAACTGCAGGAATGCTTCCTTCTTGAAGGTGCGTTATATTGAGGAAAACGGTCAGTTCAAAAGCAAAGTTTGCCATCTATCTTTAAATAACACTGTAAATAAAAGATGATATTCTAACTTGCCTTTATTGGATACTTTTTTTAGCAAATACAAAAACTTAAGAAAGTAAAACAGAATATTCTATATTGCTTTTTTTCTAAGTGAAAAACTGTTAAAAAACAAACTTCTTATATTTGAGTGTGAATGGTAATAAAACGTGAAATATGTCATAGGCCTTCACTCTCTTTTATGTTACTAAAGAAGAAGAAGGAGGAGGAGGAATAATCTGTCAAACCAAAACTTCTACTCTTAGATTCAGCAGTAAGTTACAGGGCACAAATTGAGGTGGCAAAGGAAGCTCATCTGGTCAGAGAGATAAAGTTCTCTTCACACCCTAACGAAGACATGTCTGAACTGATTTCATTTTGACGACAAACAGAAAACATTTAGAAGACGGTAATATTCCTTTAGGGCTTTCACCGACTCTTGGACATGACAGTTTTCCTCTGATTAGCGTCTTTTCCTTCGCCTTCCCCAACCCCTGGTAACTTTGAGAACCTTGCCCTCTTACAGCTTCAGACAGGGGGAGACTATTACTTTAACCTCAGTCCTCTCATCAGATAAGTCGAAGCATCAAGTCATCCACAAGAGCTGGGGCCTGGTGGTCCAGTCCACCGCAGAGCTCCTTTCTGACTCATCAGATAAAACCTGGTACTCCCTGGGTGTGAGTGTCTCTATATTTTTCCTTCTGAAATCTCTTTTTATTCCTTATTCCCCCCCACACCATGTTCTTCAAAGCTACCTTATATTCTGCTCCTCAGTTTGCACTGGTGTTTTCTTTCTGCTTTATCACTGGAGCCTGCTCTGAAGGACTACTCTTACTTCTCCTCCCTGGAATAACAGGAACCTGGAATATCAAGAATAGTAGCCACCACAGAAGACCTAAATAGACATTTTTCCAAATAAGACATACAGATGGCCAACAGGCACATACAAAGATGCTCAACATCACTAATCATTAGAGAAATGCAAATCAAAACTACAATGAGGTATCACCTCACACCAGTTAGAATGGGCATCATCAGAGAATCTACAAACAACAAATGCTGGAGAGGGTGTGGAGAAAAGGGAACCCTCCTACACTGGTGGTGGGAATCTAAATTGGTACAGCCACTATGGAAAACAGTATGGAGGTTCCTCAAAAAACTACAGTTGCTATATGATCCAGCCATCTCACTCCTGGGCATATATCCACATAAAACTATAACTCAAAAAGATACATGTTCACAGCAGCACTTTTCACAATAGCCAAGACATGGAAACAACCTAAATGTCCATCGACAGGTGAATGAATAAACAAGATATGGTAAATGTATACAATGGAATACTACTCAGTCATAAAAAATGAAATAATGTCATTTGCAGTAACATGGATGAACCTAGAGATTAGCATACTAAATTAAGCAAGTCAGAAAGAGAAAGACAAATACCATATGATATCACTTATATGTGGAATCTAAAATATAACACAAATAAACTTATCTAAGAAATAGACTCACAAACATAGAGAATAGACTTGTGGTTGCCAAGAGGAAGGTGATGAGTGGGAGAGGGATGGATTGGGAGTGAGTTTGGGATTAGCAGATGCAAATTATTATACAGAGAAAGGATAAACAACAAGGTCCTACTGTATAGCACAGGGAACTATATTCAATAACCTGCAATAAACCATAATGGAAAAGGACATGAAAAAGAATGTATATATACGTATAACTGAATCACTTGGCTGTACAGCAGAAACTAACACAACATTGTAAACCAGCTACACTTCAATAAAGTAAATTTAGAAAAAAGTATAATAGCCACCGGGACTCCGTGTAACTACATTCCACTTGAATAATTGAACACCTTGAAATCGCTATGCTGTTGACTGTGGCAGAGGTTCTTCTGTTCCCTGGTGATCTGGTGCTAGTTTATCACTATGGACAAGGAGACCACCTGAGTTCTGTTTTCTTCCTACTGTTTAGTGGGTTAATTTCAAAAAACATAATAAAAATACTATTGACCCATCTATAAGAATTCTTTTCAGTTTTCATTCATTTTCTACGCTATTTATTTTTCTCTGTTTTTTTAAAGCCTTTTGGCTTTTCTGTGGTTCTCAACAGGGATAGAGAAGAGCTAATTAAATTCAGTGATGCCCTCTCTCTTTAAATATCATAAAATGAGTTTGTAGTAGGAGGTTGGGGCAAAAAGATGGATGTCTTTTGCATACAGGCTCATGTGTGTTTCTGATACAAAACATTTGGGGATTTACTCTGTATTTCAGTTAAGCATTCTACTAGAAACCAGGTTTGGTCTTGTTACTGACATTTGAATGATACTGTGGTTTTCTACCAGGGTCTGGGGTTTTA
Organism: Globicephala melas; assembly: GCF_963455315.2. Taxonomy (NCBI): domain Eukaryota; kingdom Metazoa; phylum Chordata; class Mammalia; order Artiodactyla; family Delphinidae; genus Globicephala; species Globicephala melas. The sequence goes on along the minus strand of NC_083324.2, from coordinate 75,555,893 downwards.
CCCTACTTATGAGCTAATAACTTAGCTTGTTATAGCTGCAGGGATGCTGACAGATGGTCTGAAACTCAAAGATCAGAGACAATGACTTATTATTTACAGCACAGCAAGCATGCAGTGAAGTTCCATGAGGTGAGGGGGTGAGGCCCAGTTAGATGATGTTATCCTTGCAGCAAGTTCAGAGTCCAAACACTGTAAACTTGGGGAATCACAGCTTTCATAGTGAGCCTCTGTGTCTTGGTAGAGACACAGCCCTAAGAAATGTCCTGAATAAAGAACGATCAGGGACTTGCATTCTTGTCATAACCAACAAAAATGGGCATGGATACTCAATACTCATGCCAGATTACCTCTTCCAATATTCTTTAACTTCAATTTCAGTAAGAATTTCTTAGAAACTTTGTTTAAAATCCATATTGCTGGATGCAACATAGAGAGATTTTAATTCAACAGTTCTGGGATATTGCCAAAGAAACTGCATTTTTATTATAATCAACAGATGATTTTGATGCAGATAGTTTTTCCTAGAAGTGTTTTATTGTGTCTAAATTGCTTTCCTATACATGGTATCATTAACAATTGAGGGAGATGTTCTGTATGTACAGGCATGCCAGTTGTAGAAAAAAAGAAACACCCCTCAACCAACCTAAACATACCGTGTATTCCATAGTCCAGGATTAACATGTGGATGGCTATGTCTTATCATAGCATATATAAAAAAAGCCAACCACATCAGAGAAATTATACTAAATTACCACATTCAGCAATGAGTTCACAATGTTAGTAGCTCTCTGTAAAATGTTTTAGCCAAGGCAAGAGCCAGGAAGAGGTGTGAGAGGAATCAATGGGTCTGAGTCAGATGGAGATGGAACATTCTCCTTTTCAAAAACAGGTGGTTATTAGAATAATTGTTTAGAAAGAAAAAAAGACCAATAGCTTAAATGTCTGAGATCTGTTTTTGAGCTGATTCTCCTACAAAGAACAAAACTTTGGGAAAATCACAGAATCTCTGTTAATTCATCTGTAAAATAGAAATTATATCTTTCTTGCCTGGGAGGTGGTGTGACTCAGGGGAGAAAATGTGTCTAAAGCATCTTGTCAATTGGATAGTGATATGCAGATGAAAGCGATGCTGATCATTTTATTCATGGTAACTTTTGCCTTTTAGGAAAAATGCAGCCTCTTCTTCTTGACAAATACAGGACATGAGAATATATCTTTTTCAGTGGCTTGACCAAAGTAGTAAACATTATCTGATTAACCTGAATCATCTTTCAAATAGAATTTCAATTACAGGCATACCTCAGAGATGTTGCAGTTCAGTTCCAGACTTCCCTAATAAAGCCAATATTGAAATAAAGTGAATTACATGGACTTTTTGTTTTTTCAGTACATATAACAGTTATGTTTACACTACACTGTAGTCTTAAATGTGCCATAGCATTTATTCTAAAAGGGCAATGTACATACCTGAATTTAAAAATATTGCCAAAAAGCGTCAAAACAATTACCGTAGTAACAGCGTAAGATCACTGATCATAGATCACCATAACAAATATGATAATGAAAAAGTTTGAAGTGTTGTGTGAATTATCAAAATGTGACACAGAAACACAAAGTGAGCAAATGCTATAGGCAAAATCGTGCCCATAGACTTGCTCAGTGCAAGGTTGCCCCAAGCCTTCAAACTGTAAAAAAAAAATACAGTAAATACTGTGATTTTACTGCAAATTGCAATAAATCAAAGTGCAATAAAACAACGTGTGCCTGTATGCTATTCCAGTGCTACCAAGGGATCTCAGCTGTTAGAAGAGTCTCCATTTATGATAATTTTTCATTGAGAATTACTATTAATCAACAGTGTATCCATCATTGCATTTTTCCACTTGACAAAATTAAAATTACATGAATTTCATTTTATTCACTTGGAAATAACTTCAATACGTGTGAACAGCTCATTCAGAAGGCCCAGTGTTTTAGTATGATTCTTTCCCCTCAACTCTTGGTCTTTGAGCCTTTTTGTGTTAATTTGCCAGTTTAGAGTAAAGTGGTGGCACCACTGGTAAACAAATTACTCTGTTTAATAATTTCAGGTGCACATTAGGAGCTCAGGAAGATTTTGTTCTTACGGTTTCTTCCCAAGTACAAATGGCCATGATGTAACAGCCCTGCTGTATGTAGTCATGTACGCTGAACAAGAGGCATCATGTTTGATAACTGTTTGCTGCGAGAGGATTCATTTCAACAAAGCTGTTCATGAAAAGCAGGTACTTTAGTGCCAATCCTGGATGGCTGAATGGGTCTCTACCATAATATCCTCTGCTAGGGATTCTTAATTAGTCAATAGGAAAGTTTACGTACCTGGATCTTTTAAAAATTTTATGTAGTCCAGACTGAATACAAAGCATTTTTCAGTGATATAATCAAGCATAAGAAAAATACTGTAAAAATGTATAACCTAAAGTTTTATTATTTTTTGTCTTTTACATACTAATGAAAGTTGATGGCACCTGTGCTCTGATTTAAAATAAGGCCGTGTGAAAACTCAGTGGGCCTTTGATGTCATCTTTATGACAATAAACACTTTTTCTTAGAGTCCTCGGTTTTCAGTGAGGATTTCAATTCAGTAACTCACCAGTTTAAAAACATTTCCTGTGAAGGAACAAATAGTAACTATTTTATGCTTTATGATTTGCCAAGGATATTACATAAGATCTTATATAATAAGTAAGAAAACAAATTTCCACCCACATGTTATTGATGGTATTCAAATAATAAAAATAACTGAATAACCTTTTTGTAATATAGGGCTAATAATGTGAAAATTCCTTGCAGTGTATTTTTATTATTTTTTTTATTGAAGTATAGTTAATTTACAATGTTGTGTTAGTCTCAAGTGTACAGCAAAGTGATTCAGTTATACATGTATATCTATTCTTTTTCAGATTCTTTTCCCTTATAGGTTATTACAAGATATTGAATATAGTTCCCTGTGCTCTACAGTAGGTCCTTGTTGTTTACCTATTGTATATATAGTAGCGTGTATATGCTAATCCCAAACTCCTAATTTATCTCTAGTGTATTTTTATTTCAGTTTTTGTATTCTTTATCTCTGTTTGGTTCTTCTTTGTATTTTCTAACTAACTCTGTCAAAAATTTCTAACCTTTCATTCTGTTCACTCTGTTCTACCGAGTTCTTTGAGCAATTTGTGATCGTTACCTTGAACTCTTTAATGGGTAGATTCCTTATCTCCACTTCACTTAGTTCTTCTGGGGTTTTATCTTGTTCCTTCATTGGAAACATATTCCTCTGTTGCCTCTTTCTGCTTGATTCACTGTTTTTACTTCTATGTATTTGGTAGGTAGGATACATTTCCCAGCGTTGGAGGGAAATAGTCTTTTGTAGGAGATGTCCTATGTGTCCCAGCAGTGCACTCCTTTCTGGCGACCAGGGCTATATGCTCTAGCGGTGCTCCCTATGTGGGTTGCATGGGCCATTTTATTGTAGCAAGATGACTACTATGGGTGGTCTGGTAGGCATGGGAGGCCCCCTATCTGGTTGGTTACCGGGCTCTGCCTTGTGCCGAGGCTGCCGGCCACTGGTGGATGCGGTCAGGTCACAAGGCTTCTGGCTGTGGAGCCCTGGGGGAAGGGGGTTCCAGGACTAGTGCTGGCCCACTGTTGGATGGAACCAGGTTCTGGTGTTTGTGGTCTGGTGTCTTAGATCTAGCGTCTGTATGCTAGTGGGCCGGGCCAGTTCCTGACATGGCTAGCTCTGGGGTCTAGGAATTCTTAGAGCTGGTGTCAGCCTGCTGATGTGAGGGACCTAATCTTGGCGTGGCTGGCCAAGGGGCCTAAGGTGTCCCATAGCTGGTATTGGCCTGCTGGTGGGCAGGGCTGGGGCCAGTGGCTCCCAGGACTGTGCAGTGTTGCTGGTAGGTGGGCTGGGTTCTAATAGGGAAGGCTGCAGGACTATGGTGGTCCTGGGGCTGGTAACTACCTGCTGGTGGGCGGGGCTGGAAACCAGAGGATCCAGGGGCTGGTGCCTGCTCACAGGTGGGTGAAGCTGGGTCTTGTGGCTAGTGCTGGCCCACTAGTGAGCAGAGCCAGTCCCTGAGGTCTCTGAACTGGTATTGGTATTGGTATTTGAATACCAACTGGTATTGGTATTGGTCTCTGAACTGGTTGGTGGTATGGAGCCAGTGCCATGGCACTGGTGGGCAGGGCTGGATCCTGGGTCCTCTGGTGGTTGGGGCATGGTTCCCTGTCAGATGGGTTCTCAGGGGGGTGTTAATGCTGCCAGCCTCTTGGTGGGTGGGCTGTATTCCTGCCTGACTAGCTGCTTGGACTGAAGCATCCCAGTACCGGTGCCTAAAGGCTAGTGGGTGAGACCAGGTCCCAGCGCTAATAAGGTAGAGGGAGGATTCCAAACTGACACTTGCCTGCACCACTGTCTTTATGGTAGAACGAGCTTCCCCAGAGTACCTATGTCACCTAGGTGAGCTCCAGTTGCCGCCTGTCCCGCCAGGAAGCTCTCCAACATTAGTAGGTAAGCCTGACTCAGGCTCCTTTCAAATTGCTGCTTCTGCCCTGGTCTAGAGTGTGTGAGATTTTGTGTACACCCTTTAAGAGTGGAGTCTCTGTTTCCCACAGCCCTCTAGCTCTCCCATAAGTAAGCTCCACTTGCCATCAAAGCTAAACGTTCTGGGGGCTCATCTTTCTGTTTCAGGTCCATGAGCTGGGGAGCCTGATGTGGTGCTTGGATCCATTGCTCCTCGTGGAGAACCTCTGCCATTGTAATTATTCTCCTGTCTGTGGGTTGCCCATCCGGAGGTATGGGTCTTAACTCTACCACATTCCTTCCTACCCATGTTGTTGCAATTTCTTCTTTATATATTTAGCTCTAGAAGATCTCTTCTGCTAACCTTCAGGTCTTTCTTATCAACAGTTGCTCTGTAAGTAGTTGTGATTTTGGTGTGCCCATGGAAGGAGGTGAGGTCAGGGTCTTCCTACTCTGCCATCTTGGCCACACCCTCTAATATTTATTTTATATCATTTTAAGGAAAAATGAGTATAAAGTATGTTGAAAAATTTTACACACAATAGGCAATATACACATTTTTATCCATGTTTTCTTTGAAATGTATTCAAACACTTTAAACTACAACACTCCTGCATAGTGAGAGAGAAAGATTAATACTCATTGTAGATGTAGAAAAATCTCAAGATCTATATTTGAAATAGAGACACAGTAAGAGTGATTTTTTTACTTTACTTTGTTTAATCTCTATTTTTTCAACCATAAAATGGTGCAATAATATTTGCTAATCAGAGTTGCTATGAAGTTGAGAATATAAAATGCTTCATATCTTGAAAAATATCTTATGAAAGTGTAATTATTATCTGGAAATTACATGGCTATACGGTAGTTACTTTTGATTTACAGTCTGACTTTCAAATTAGATTATGATAGTTTCTTTTTCCCCCTCAACACCTAGTTGATTCCTCACACACAAAAATTTAACTCCTAAATCTTAAAGATAAAGACTAGCTATTTAAAGCAGTGGAATGAATCTCTAAAATTCAAATTAAATTTCAGCATCTGACTTTACAAACACGCAAGTCACAGGAAGAAGCTTTGTATTATGCAGGTGGAAGTGAGCAACCTTATGGCTTTGCATGACTTCACTATAAATTCTAGAATTCTATTATTCCTCTTTCTTTCTTCCTGCTCCAATTGCTGGTGACTTTTGTCATACCTTAGTTTACGTATGATAAATTAATCTGTAGAATATATTTGGAAGTTTAGCCGCAAATCAAACACAGTGATAACATCTTTACAGCCTATACTCAAAGACCACCCCAGGGAAGCAAAGCTCCATGTTCTTAAGTAAACAGAAACATTTGAGCATGAATGACATTTGAAAGAAGGCACAGTCCTTTTAGTGGCCTACAGAGCCCCATCTATTCTCTCTCCTGCACATCTATCACCATCACCACACCACCTCTGTGGCTTCGTCTCCTACTACTGTCTCAGTCATAGTCATTCCAGTGCAGCCGTTCTGACCTCTTTCATCAGAATGTACATTGTGCCCCGTCCTTTGTTCTGAGTGTGTCTTCTGCCTGAACGATCTTTCTAAATATGCACATGGCTGCTTCACTCACTGCCTTTGAGACTCTGTCCAAACACTGCTTTCTCAATGAAGCTCACCTTCACTCTCTATTTACAGTTGCATCTCTTCAGCTACCAGTGTTTGTGATCCTTCCTCTTCTGCTCTACTTTGTCTTCCCGTAATACTTGTCACCTGCTAGCAAGTACATTTCTATTATTTATTGTCAGTCTCTCCCTGCGAGAATGTATGCTCTCTGAGGAGTCGTTCCTCTGCTTTATTTACTGCTGTCTCCCAAGCACCAAGAAGAGTGACTGGCATGAATTTATCGAATAGATTAATAAATAAAACATGCGAAATGCTTTCATTTATAAGAGGTATTTTGAGTTTCTTTGTTTTCTTGTCATTGATTTCATAGTATTTTTCTTGTCTGTCTTTTCCTTTTGTTTTTTGTTTTGTTTTGTCTTTAGTTTGTTGTTTTTGTTGTAAAGCACTGTTATCCATGGCATAGATTTGGGATCAAAATAATAACACATCTTTCTCTCTTTTAGGTGTCCTATTACCTATTACTGCAGCCCTCTACAATGAAAAAAATCACCCATGTGTCTTAGAAGCTGAAATCTGAAATCTATAAAGTTGCAGAATACTTGTTTAGTTTATATAGACTCTCTGGGCGTCTTGGTAATTTAATACTCTAGCGTGATTGTTAATTTTATGTGTCAAACTTGTCCAGATATTTGGTTAAACATTATTCTGGTTGTTTCTGTGAGGGTGGTTTTAGATGAGATTAACATTTAAAGTGGTAGACTGAGTAAACCAGGTTGCCCTTCCTAGTGTGGATGGGTCTCATCTTATCAGTTGAAGATCTGAATAGAACAAAAAGTATGATTCTCCCCCATAAGAAAGAATTCCCCCACCTGACTGTCTTTGAACTCTGACATTGTTTTTTTTCCCCTCCTTCAAACTCAAACTGAAGCACTGTCTCTTCCTGGGCCTCAAGCTTGCTGGCCTTTGAACCAGAACTACACCATTGGCTTCCCTGGGTCTCCAGCTTACCAACTCACCCTGAAGACCCTGGGCTCTGTCAGACTCCATAATCATGTGATCCAATTCATCAGATATACGTATAATATATATAATATATATAAAATATGTATAGATATAATATTTGATATATATACATTTGTATTAGTTCTGTTTCTCTGGAGCACCTTGACTACTATAACCTAATAATATTCAATAAACTAGACTCGATCATGAAAGTAAAAAAGGGGAAAAATAACTTGTGTTACAGCACATGAGCTTTAGATTAGACTTAAGTAAAAACCTAATTTACCTTGGTTAGCAGTCTCTAGGTGAATTAAAAGGAATGATTTTGAGACAATCTCAGATTAAAAAAATAACAAAGCAAAGTATACTATTCTGTGTGTGTTGGTTCAGGGGATAGTTCAATGTCAGGAGAATAAATCACGTTACCTTGTGTGTAGTCATGTTCAGAAGAGCCCGTCTCTCCACTTCCCCATATAAACGAGTGTTGGAGCTCCTGGAAAAGAAACAGAAGGAATTGAAATATGTCATTCTTCTGCTATAGAGGAGAATATGGCCCAAAGTGAAGCGTCACAATCACTCTATATTGTAGATATGATGTCTCACAGATTATGCTTGAGAGTCATGAATGTTGTTTGATCTAAAATAATAATAATTCCCGTGGAGAAGAATTCCAAATAATTTGTGTAAGCACTTGCCCTCAAGGAAGTGGAGTGTAACTTCCCACTCCTTTAGTGTGGGCGCACATAGAGACTTTATTCTGAAGGAATGGAGTACATAAAAGAGGACAAAGGATAATGTGACATGGAGAAGCTTGACAAACACTGTCTCAGCTGAATGATCAAGGTCAAGGTTGGCAGTTGTAAGTCATGTTGATAGTACATATCCTCAGCAGTATGTGATGAAAATGGCACTCTACCTGTGTGGGTGTTTCCCCCTAAACCCATAATCACAATGTAATCACTAGAAAATGTCAGACAAATTTCAAATGAGGGTGATTTTACAAAATGCCTGATCAGTTGTCCTCCAAAGTGTTAAGGTCATAAAAATCAAAGGGAATTCTAGAAGATGTCATAGCCCAAGAAAGCCTAAGGAGACATGACAACTAAATGTAATATGGTATCCTGGATGGAATCTTAGAACAGAAAAGGGACATTAGTAAAACTAAGCAAATGTGAATAAAACATGGACTTTAGTTAATATTATATTAGAATTGATTCATTAACAATGACAAATATACCATATTAGTAGGGGAAACTGGATGTGGAGTATATGAAAATCTCTGTATTATCTTTGGAACTTTTCTGGAAATCTAAATATATTGTAAAATTAAAAGTTTATTCGGATAGGAAATCCTGAGCTCACCTTCTCCCACAGACCCATCAAAACAACAACTACATATAGAACAATTCTCTCTGGAAAAACCTGAAGACTAGCAGAACAGCTCTTCCACAACAAGGGAGAAATAAGAAATAAAAAGCCACATCAGGATGGATAGGAGGGCAAGAGACATGGATTTGCTGGGACACCTACCCCTGGTACAGAAACCCACAAGTGGGAAAAACATCAGAAATACGGAAGCAAGGGGTTCCAGCCCCACATTGGGCACCCCAGACTATGGGACCTTCAGTGGAAAGACAAGCCCCTGAAATGACTGGCTTTGAAGACCACCAGGACTTCCATCTGGAGAGCTGAAAGTCTGTAGGAAACCGAGACTCTGCTCTGGAAGGGCTCACACATACTCATTTGCTCTGAATCCCAGTGCAGAGGTGCTAGCTTGAGAAGTACGGGGCCAGATGTGAGAGAGATTTGTTGACTATTTTAGAGCATATACCAAGGGGCAGGCATTTACTGGAGATCTCTCCAGGGACAGAGGCACTGGTGGGCACCATTTTTCTTACTCTCCTTCTGCCTCACTAACCCGGTGAGGGCAAGCACAATTTTTTGCATCCTCAATCTATTCCCCCACCTCAGTGTTCCCCTGTGCCCCACCTCGCCAGACCTGGCACACAGCCTCACTCAGCCCAGCACTCCTCTACCATGGCTCTTGTACAACCAGATCCAGAAAGTGCAGAAGGTGAATGCAAGCCCCTCTGGCCACCAGCACACAGATGTTCATGGACCCTTGAATATCTGGTACTGGTGGCCAGAGGGGCTTGCATTTCTGGGGCCCACAGGACTGAAAAAATCGGAGACACAGGATCTGGCAGGCTACTAACCACAGGGCACTGCACAATAACCAAACCTTACCCCCCGTCTTTCAGTGACTACCATTTTAAGACTGGTGTTTCACCTAATACGTAGAAACAAACATAGAGAGTCATGCAAAATGAGGAGACAGAGAAATATATGCCAACTGAAAGAACAAGACAAAACTTCAGAAAAAGATATTAATGAAATGGAGATAAACAATCTACATCCCTCTCTTCTCACCCCTTTTCTCTTGTCTTTCCAACTTCCTGACGTCAGTCTTGTCTGAGCTTTAAATAGGTACCTCCCTTTACCTATGGAGGCCCCGAAGCCCACTGTCAGCATAGAGCAGGATTAAGTTTCTGTAGCTCAGCAATCTTTTGATAGGAAGAGAGATATTAGTTTCCATCCATTTAGAAAGTCAGCACCCTCTTAGAGCCCTTTTCAGTTAGCTCAGATGTGGGAACCATTCTGTTACATTCTGTACATTACTTCATACTAGATGAAGGCTCTCTGTTTTATGAGGGCTCTCTTCAATTCCTTCCAGATGTGCTCTTATCATATTTCTGATTTTCTCGTGAACAGCCTTCATCAGAAGGTAATGTTTGAAAATGTCCTGCTCCTTGTCTTTTTTGGATATGTCTACTAAATCATAAATAATGAATGCTATTTCTAAAGAGTCCTGGTGGAAAAAATAATTTAAAGGGAGAGAGAGAGAGAAAGAAAGAAAAGAAATAAAAAAGAAAAACAAGGAAGGGAGGGAAAAAATAAAGAAGACAGATTGATTTCCTGGAAACAAATTTTCAAATATAAAATTTTAGGGGAGAACTGAGGCTGTTTATACAAGTTGGGTTTCTCTGAAACAAATGCAAAAAGTTTACTTGGACAGTTAGGATTGAGATCTATGGGTGAAAACACTTGTATTTCATTTTATGATCACCAATTCAGAGGATACTACACAGAAAGTGCTAGTACATGTGTGTGTCTGTGTATGTTTGTGTGTGTGTGTATGTGTATTTCTTGGAAGATCCTCTTAAGTTCCTTTGTTACTTGGAAGTGCTTCTAGCTGGGAGTAGTGATTTTTTCCCCAAGGGAGACGATAGAGGGAAGAAGCAGGGGTACAGTATTTCTATAATACATTTTATGGTAGGGAAATTTTTTAGATTTTCCAGTTTTTGTCACTGAAAAAAAAACCTATATGATCATGATAGAGGTACATTATGTACTCTCAGAATGGCTGATGTATGAATGTTGGAGCTGTGATACTTTGAAGATGAGGATCTGGAATAGCCTGTACTGATAATTACTTTGATGCTGTCTCAGAACTGTAAAAGGATGTTAAAATTTTTTTACAGTGACAATTGTAACTGCTTGGTCTTAGGGTAAAATGAACTATATTTATGTTAATGAGAATGAGATTTTAATTTCTTACCCTTCAGAAAGACATCACATGAAATTTAGTGACCAAAATGTCTGGATTATTCCCTTTAAATTTCACCTTAGAAAGAGCCTCTTAACTATAATAATTTTCAGGGACATATAAATCTCTTTATAGTCAAGAGGAAAAAAGATCCAGTAATGAAAATACTGGCATTTCTTCTCAGTTTTTTGGGACCTTGAATTTGTCTTTGGAAAAATCTCCTGTCAATGATGACCACCTCTGCCCTTGCTCAGCTCCTATCTTTTACTGATAGCATCATACTGAAAGATAATGAATCTGATTAGATAAGGAGAACATACTTTCTTGGTGAATTGCTGTATCTGATTTTCTGTTGTGCCTGTTTGTATAGTAATTGCACTGAAGCTGTATAGTGTAGATGTTTTAAAATCACAGCTAGTCACTAAGAAGCAGACATTGGAACTTTTCCTATTCTTTTAAGCAGGGACATTAATACAAAGAAACATTTGTCTACTTATACTCGAGTCTACTTACATGTTACCTGTCCTTCCTTCAAAAGACTGGCTTTTTAATAAGTTAAAAGCTTATTTTACAGAGAAAGCAGAATGCTCATGAGACATCTTTTGGAGTTGAGATGACATGCGAGTCATTCAGGTCGTTGCTCAGAATGATGTGCTTTTAGGTGCTCAAATACTAACAAGACTGCAGAATATTTCCATCTCTCACACATCACTTATTAATTACATATTGCACACTGGCAGCTCTATGAAACACTGCGGACAGAAACTAAAGAAAAAATATGGACTCCACTTTTAAGAATTTTCCTGTCCAACTAAGGAAATACGATGGGGATGTGTGGATATGACTTAAGAATTTTTACAAAACGTCCTTGACTAAGTGGAAAATGTCTAACACGTATCAACTGAATGATCTTGAGGAAGCCTTTTGCTGAACATCAATCGTCTTGTTTACAGAATGGAGATTAAATGAATACATGTTTGTAAAGATCCTTGCAGAAAATTATTTTACGGACAGAATCACATTGTACAAAAGCTGGCTGTAAAGGTGTGCACTTAGAAGTTACGAGGTGGAGGAAATTATAATGGTGTGTTAATCATGATAGGCAACCTCCTACTCTAAGAATTGCCAGGGGTTAGGACAATAGAGATCATGCAGTCTGAGCCTTGCTGGAGGCCAAGCTGCCCAAACAGTTGTGAACTGGGGCCATGGAGTTTTATCGTTCTGCCTTTCACATTTGGATTTACTAAATATCTGAAATTCTTTTGTTATTATGTCTGGAAGGAGTCTGGATACGTATTTTTTCCAAACGATTAACCAATTGTCCCATTTATTGAAAAACCCATCCTTTCCTGTTGCACTGCAGCCTCATATCCAGTGACTTATATGTATGGTTCTTTATAAGGAGATTGCTTTATTTAATTCTACAGGTTTTATTATTTTTTGATGTCTGCATATTGATTCTTTATACTTTCTGTTTCTTGGTCATATTTTCAAGTTTCTTTTTTCTCTATTTAAACAACTTACATAAGATTATTTATATTCTATGCCTGATAATTTCAATATCTTAAGGCTTTTAATTTCTGATTCTACTGCTCTGATTTTTCAGCTAGCTCTCACTCACGTTGCATTATTTCCTTGAGTATTTTTCTTTTTCTTCGTTTGCTTTTTTGAGAATTTGCTTTTAATCTGGGAGGTAATTTTTCTTGGAATTTTTGGGTTTGCTTCCAGACCTGGGTTAAAGGGGAGTTCTTCTGGGGAAGATTCAGGTTGTGCCTCCTAGATACCCGAGGACCCCGATAAGCTGAGACCACTTTAAATTAAATTTTCCATTTGAGATTATTTTGGATCTCATGAGTAACATTAATTCACACCAGAAACTCACATGCTAGCTTGGGGTGACAGATTATCATGGGAGACTTTTTTTTTTTCTATTCTGCCCAACAAGTTACAGGCAAGCAAAATGCCTTTTTTAGCCTTCTTTTAATAAAGTTAAAATTTTTTTTTTAAATTTTATCGTTTATTTTTAGACATGTATCCTGACCTTTGTGTGTGAGGTATACTCCTTTGGGAACTCAGAATTATGCAGGGCTCTTCTATAACTTGCCCATTTGAGGAGAGTCATAGGTTTATTTTCTGTCCTTAGCAACCCAAGCAGTTATCAAAGTAGAAACTCTGGAGTTCAGTAGAAAGCCTCAGAAAAAAGATAAATCTGATATTATTTTAGCTCCCAAGTTTGCAGCTTTAATTTCATTTTGCCGTTGCTGATCTATTGCTAGCACTGTGATGATAATTTGTATTATTTTAAATCAAACATTTTTTCTCCTATACTACCCAGTATAGTGTTTTCCTAATTTACCTATACTTAAAAAATTTTTTTTCCCATAAAAGGATAAATGTTTCTTTCCTACTGAATCACCTCTTCATAAAGACTTCCCAAATGGATTATATTAGTATTTCCTGGAAGGAGAAGAGCCTCAAGGTAAAGACAGAATTTTTGAATCTTCACCCAGACCTCCTTCCCCAGGCTGGAAAAAAAACATCACAGCTTTCTCATTGATTATGCAGAGAAAGTATTGCACAATTTAACTCAGCAAACCAATTAAGAACAGATCCATAAGAATCCATTATGACACAAATCAACCAGCATGATATACCTCATTAACAAACTGAGGAACAAACATCATATGATCATCTCAATAGATGCAGAGAAAGCTTTTGACAAAATTCAACACTGCTTTATGATAAAAACTCTCAACAAAGTGGGTAGAGAGGGAACCTACTTCAACAGAATAAAGCCCATATATGACAAACCCATAGCTAACATCACATTCAATGGTGAAAAGCTGAAAGCTTTTCCTCTAAGATCAGGAACAAGGCAAGGATGCCCACTATTGCCACTTTTATTCAACATAGTATTGGACGTCCTAGACACAGCAATTAGACAAGGCAAAGAAATAAAAGACCTCCAAATTGGAAAGAAGAAAGTAAAATTGTCACTATTTGCACATGATACTATATATAGAAAACCTTAAAGACGCCACCAAAAGCTATGAGAACTTATATAAATGAATTCAGTTAAATTTCAGGATACAAAATTAATATAGATCTGTTGCATTTCCATATACTAACAACAAACTCTCAAAAAGAGAAATTAAGAAAACAATCCCATTTACAATTGTGCCAATAAGAATAAAATACCTAGGAATAAATCTAACCAAAGAGATGAAAGACCTGTACTCTGAAAATGAAGAGACACTGAAGAAGGAAATTGAAGATACAAACAATGGAAAGATATCTTGTGCTCATGGATTGGAAGAATTAAGATTGTTAAAATGACCATACTTCCCAGGGCAATCTACAGAGTCAGTGCAATCCCTATCAAAATAACAATGGCATTTTTCACAGAATTAGAACAAATATCAATAATTCTAAAATTTGTATGGAAACACAGAAGACCCTGAATAATCCAAGCAACCTTGAGAAAGAACAAAGCTGGAGGTATTATGCTTTCTGATTTCAAACAATAACAAAGCTACAGTAATCAAAAGAGTATGGTACTGGCACAAAAATGCACACAGAGATCAATGGAACAGAATAGAGAGCCCAGAAATAAACCCACACACTTATGGCCAATTAATCTGTGACAAAGGAGGCAAGAATGTACAATGAGGAAAAGACAGCCTCTTCTTCGATAAATAGTGTTGAGACAACTGGATAGCTATATGCAAAAGAATGAAACTAGACTACTTTCTCACACCATATACAAAAATAAGTTCAATATGGATAAAAGACTTTAACTTAAGACTTGAAACCATAAAACTCCTAGAAGAAAACATAGGCAGTAAGCTCTTTGACATCCATCTTAGCAATTTTTTTATTGGATTTGTCTCCTCAGGAGAGGGAAACAAAAGTAAAAATAAACAAATGGGATTACATGACACTAATAAGCTTTTGCACAGTGAAGGAAACTATCAAAAAAACAAAAAGGCAGTCTACTGAATGGGAGAAGGTATTTGCAAATCATATCACCAATAGGGAGTTCAAAACCAAAATATACAAAGAACTCATACAACTCAGTGTTAAAAAAAAAACCAGACAACTCAATTAAAAAGTGGGCAGAGGGCTTCCCTGGTGGTGCAGTGGTTGAGAATCTGCCTGCCAATGCAGGGGACACAGGTTCAAGCTGTGGTCTGGGAAGTTCCCACATGCTGCGGAGCAACTGGGCCCGTGAGCCACAGCTACTGAGCCTGCGCGTCTGGAGCCTGTGATCCGCAACAAGAGAGGCCGCGACAGTGAGAGGCCCACGCACCGCGAAGAAGAGTGGCCCCCGCTCACCGCAACTAGAGAAAGCCCTCGCACAGAAATGAAGACCCAACACAGCCAAATAAATTAATTAATTAATTAAAAAAAAAAAAAGTGGGCAGAGAACCTGAACAGACATTTTCCCAAAGAAGACATACAGATGGCCAACAGACACGTGAATAGATGTTCAACATCACTGATCATCAGGGAAATGCAAATCACATTCACATTGAGACATCACTTCACATCTTTCAGAATGGCTATAATCAAAATGACAACAAATATCAAATGTTGGCAAGGATGGAGAAAAGGAACTTTCGTGCACTGTTGGTGGGATTATAAATTGGTGCAGCCACTGTGAAAAATAGTATGGAGCCTGCTCAAAAAATTAAAAATAGAACTGCCATATGATCCAGGAATTTCACTTCTGGATATTGACCTGAAAAAAACAAAGCACTAATTTGAAAAGCTTTTTTACCCTTATGTTCACTGTCACATTATTTACAACAGCCAAGATATGAAAGCAATGTAAGTGCCCACTGACAGAAAAATGGATAAAGATGTGGTATGTATGTATGTATGAACGTATGTATGTATACACAGATCTACATATATACACAATGGAATAGTACTCATCCATAAAAAAGAATGAAATCTTGCCATTTGCGGCAATATGGATGGATCTAGAAAGCATTATGCTAAGTGAAACAAGTCAGACAGAGAAAGACAAACACTATATGATCTCACTTATATGTAGAATCTAAAAAAAAAACAAACGAACAGAACAAAATGAAAACAGACTCACAGAAACAGACAACAAACTGGTGGTTGCCAGAGGGGAAGGGGTGGAGTAGGTGAATGAAATAGGTGAAGGGGATTAAGAGGTACAAAACTTCAGTTATATAGTAAGTCACGGGGATGGAATATACAGCATAAGGAATATGGTCAATTATACTGTAATTACTTTTTATGGGGACAGATGGTTACTAGACGTATTGTGGTGATCATTTCATAATGTATGCAAATGTTAAATCACCATGCAGTACACCTGAAACTAACCTAATATTGTATGTCAATTATATTTCAGTAAAAAAACAAGGGAATCCATTTATGAGATTGTTTTTTGTAACATGTCATCTTACTCAGTGGAAATTTTTAGTAGAGTACTAGTCCGTAATAAACATTTGGGTTATAGAAATCCTGACTCATCTAACAGGTAGATACTCTAAGGGGTTGAAAAATGATGATGTGGACTTCCTTTCCACTCAGTTGAATCACTTTCAAACTTAGTATTTTATATTTTACAGCCACAGATCACTTCTCAGCCATAAGAGTAATTAGTAACAAAGTTTTTCTGCTTACCATAGTTTTGAGAATGGAGAAGCTGGAAGTGGGGCAACACACCTTTTCCTATCATAGATGCCTTACTGAGTTCTCAGAACCTGATTCTGGGTACAACAATCAATGCTGCCATATTTTCAATTTTCCCCATTCCTTTAAAGAACTCTGCAGCTCTGTGTTGGGGCAGTAAATGAATTCACAGCAATGAGACAACAAAAAGAATCATTCATGCACATTCAAATGTGAATTTAATGTGAATGTAGGCTTCACCTTATATGTGGTTGCAAAATCCCTATCAGCAGAATTGTGTTAGTAGATTTCATTACACTTTGTGTGCTGTTAGAGTTGATGACAGTCCTTTGCCTATGGCCATGACTTAGAGGGAGACGTTTATGTATCTGCTGCTTCTGATGACATGTCCTAGAAGACTTTCTGATAACTCATTCCGGTTACTTTCTACTTTTTATTGATAACAAATAATAATAAGATTCCTCCCAGGTACATCTACATTTTAATAGGAGATGCCATAAAGGGCTTCAGGATTCAAAAACAAGCACCCAAAATAGCAGAGGATGATCAGATCAGATCAGATGCAAGTTTGTCAGAAGGACTTTTCTGACTCTTTCTCCAATCACATCAAAGAGATTTCTCAATGTCACATGGGAAGTCACTTATTCTGTCACTTTAAGAACAGACTACAATGATGGGCCCCCAGTTCGTCTGCACAATCCTTTGATGTGGTTGGCAGTTTGTTTTCTTTCTTTTTTCCACTGTGCTGACATAGCATCATAGAAATCAAAGGAGTGGAATCCAATAGTAGGGCTTCAGACCTAGGACAAACCCAATGGAAGTAACTTTTTGAAGGTCAATCAGTAATCGACCAAATTGCCAAAGTTTGTCTTCTGTTATCTGCCTTGAATCATCCTTGTATAAAACAGAATGAGAACAAAATAGCCCTTACTTTCAGGTCTTGGTGTTTGTAGTAGAATTTATTAAACAGCCCTCCAAAGCTTATGAACAGGAACTTGTACAGGCTTAGAATTTGTAAAATTCTATACATTCGACTCTTTTCTTCTTCCTTAACCTGACATACAAGGTAAGAAACGGTACATAAAACGTCAACATGAAGAAATGGCAACATCATTTATTAAGATTTCTATGTTGGGAGAAAAGACATAAAATATTCCTGATCAAAAATATTATTGAATCTGTTGCTACACATTAGGTGTCTTCTCACTTTGGCTTTAAATATTCGATTTAGAGGATCAGAGTACTATTCAGTTGTCCAAAGTGATGACCTGTTCAGCAATCCCTGTTAAAACTAACACCATCTTCACTCCCTGCCCAGGATCCCAGGTTGAGATTTAACCCTGTGTAGGAGTAGGTGACTTGTGTTAGTTACCTACTACTACATAACAAATAACTCCAAAATTCAGTGGCTTAAACAATACAGAGACAGCAGAAGCAAGAAGAACTACAATCCTGCAGCCTGTGGAACACAAACCACATTCACAGAAAGACAGACAAGATGAAAAGGCAGAGAGCTACGTACCAGATGAAGGAAAAAGATAAAACCCCAGAAAAACAACTAAATGAGGTGAAGATAGGAAAACTTCAAGAAAAAAGAATTCAGAATAATGATAGTGAAGATAATCCAGGACATTGGAAAAAGAATGGAGGCCAAGATTGAGAAGATGCAAGAAATGTTTTTGTTAAAGAGCTGGAAGAATTAAAGAATAAACAAACAGAGATGAACAATACAATAACTGAAATGAAAAATACACTAGAAGGAATCAATAGTAGAATAACTGAGGCAGAAGAACGGATAAGTGACCTGGAAGACAGAATGGTGGAATTCACTGCTGTGGAACAGAATAAAGAAAAAAGAATAGAAAGAAATGAAGACAGCCTAAGTGACCTCTGGGACAACATTAATCGCAACAACATTCGCGTTATACGGGTCCCAGAAGGAGAAGGCGAGAGAAAGGACCCGAGAAAATATCTGAAGAGATTAGAGTCAAAACCTTCCCTAACATGGGAAAGGAAATAGCCACCCAGGTCCAGGAAGCACAGAGAGTCCCAGGAAGGACAAACCCAAGGAGAAACATGCCAAGACACATAGTAATCAAACTGACAAAAATTAAAGACAAAGAAAAATTATTGAAAGCAACAAGGGAAAAACAACAAATAACATACAAAGGAACTCCCATAAGGATAACAGCTGATTTCTCAGCAGAAACTCTACAAGCCAGAAGGGAGTGGCATGATATACTTAAAGTGATGAAAGGGAAGAAACTACAAAGAAGATTACTCTACCCAGCAAGGATCTCATTCAGATTTGATGGAGAAATCAAAAGCTTTACAGACAAGCCAAAGTTAAGAGAATTCAGCATCACCAAACCAGCTAGAAAACAAATGCTAAAGGAAGTTCTCTAACTGGGAAACACAAGAGAAGAAAAGGACCTACAAAAACAAACCCATAACAATTAAGAAAATGGTAATAGGAACATACATATCGATAATTACCTTAAACGTGACTGGATTAAATGCTCCAGCCAAAAGACACAGTCTTGCTGAGTGGGTACAAAAATAAGACCCATAGATATGCTGTCTACAAGAGACCCACTTCAGACCTAGGGACACATACAGACTGAAAGTGAGGGGATGGAAAAAGATATTCCATGCAAATGGAAATCAAAAGAAAGCTGGAGTAGCAATACTCATACCAGATAAAATAGACTTTAAAATAAATAATGTTACAAAAGACAAGGAAGGACACTACATAATGATCAAGGGATCAATCCAAGAAGATATAGCAATTATAAATATATATGCACCCAACATAGGAGTACCTCAATAAATAAGGCAACTGCTAACAGTTATGAAAGAGGAAATCGACAGTAACATAATAATAGTGGGGGATTTTAACACCTCACTTACACCAATGGACAGATCATCCAAACAGAAAATTAATAAGGAAACACAAGCTTTAAATGACACAATAGACCAGATAGAGTTAACTGATATTTATAGGACATTCCATCCAAAAACAGCAGATTACACTTTCTTCTCAAGTGCACACAGAACATTCTCCAGGATAGATCACATTTTGGGTCACAAACCAAGCTTCAGTAAATTTAAGAAAACTGAAATCATATCCAGTATCTTTTCTGACCATAATGCTATGAGATTAGAACTCAATTACAGGGAAGAAAACATAAAAAACACAAACACATGGAGGCTAAACAATACATTCCTAAATAACCAAGAGATCACTGAAGAAATCAAAGAGGAAATCAAAAAATACCTAGAGACAAATTACAACGAAAACACGATGATCCAAAACCTATGGGATGCAGCAAAAGCAGTTCTAAGAGGGAAGTTTATAGCAATACAAGCCTACCTCAAGAAACAAGAAAAATCTCAAGTAAACAATCTAACCTTACACATAAAGGAACTAGAGAAAGAAGAAGAAACAAAACCCAAAGTTAGTAGAAGGAAAGGAATCATAAAGATCAGAGCAGAAATAAATGGAAGAGAAACAAAGAAAACAATAGCCAAGATCAATAAAACTAAAAGCTGGTTCTTTGAGAAGATAAACAAAATTGATAAACCATAGGCCAGACTCACCAAGAAAAAGAGAGGACTCATATCAATAAAATTAGAAATGAAAAAGGAGAAGTTACAACAGACACCGCAGAAATACAAAGCAACCTAAGAGACTACTACAAGCAACTCTATGCCAATAAAATGGACAATGTGGAAAAAGTGGACAAATTCTTAGAAAGGTATAACCTTCCAAGACTGAACAAGGAAGAAACAGAAAATATGAACAGACCAATCACAAGTAATGAAATTGAAACTGTGATTAAAATTCTTCCAAGAAACAAAAGTCCAGGACTAGATGGCTTCACAGGTGAATTCTATCAAATATTTAGAGAAGAGCTAACACCCATCCTTCTCAAACTCTTCCAAAAAATTGCAGAGGAAGGAACACTCCCAAACTCATTCTATGAGGCCACCATCACCCTGATACCAAAACCAGATAAAGATACTACAAAAAAAGAAAATTACAGACCAATATCACTGATGAATATAGATGTAAAAATCCTCAACAAAATACTAGCAAACAGAATCCAACAACACATTAAAAGGATCATACACCATGATCAAGTGGGATTTATCCCAGGGATGCAAGGATTCTTCAATATATGCAAATCAATCAATGTGATACACCATATTAACAAATTGAGGAGTAAAAAAAAAAAAAAAACGCAATTATCATCTCGCCATTTCTGTTGGACAGTAATCTGCACACAGCTAACCAGACCCTCTGTTTCAGGACCTTCCACTGGCTGTAGTCAAGATGCTGCTGTGAACATGGGTGTGCAAACATCTGAGCTGTAGAGTGGTCAAAAGGAAAGATTCAGGTATTTTCTGATTGGAGGCTGTTGATAGGGAGAAGCTGGAGGCAAGCTGACTAGAAGTGAGTCATCCTGTGTGATTCATTAATGTGCATTTGGCTTTCTCTGGTTGGTTTAGTTGGAAGTAGGGAAAAATTAGGAGAAGCTGTCAGTTATTGATCAAGTCCTGGCCATTTGGGATCAGGTCCTACAGAGGTTGTGGTTTGACTTCCTGAGCTGGTCGCCACAGATTTTAGGTTGACTTCCCCTGCTGGTTGTTGCAGGCTGCAGGTCAGAGTTGTGGGCACTGTCTGGTTGTATATCCAGTCTTTCAGCATAAGGAGTAGGGAAGGTTGTAGTAAATAAAGACTAATCCTAAGTAGCAGTGGTTGAGTATGTGGCCAGGACGTGCTAAAGCTGTTACTACAAAATCCATTTGCTAATGCCTAAAATTCTTTTAAAGTTGAGCTCTGTGTTAAAATTCAAGCTAATTAACTTTGAGACAATTATTTGGTTTGAACTCTAAACTTTATGCTTATTTAATCTTCACAGCTTTTTGTTCAAATTAAAGAACTAAGTTGGCACCTACTTACACCACAAACACACATTTACATGTTGTACTCATGTTCACCAACTATGCCCTTATTTTTATCCACTCATTAATAATCATAAATTTACATGGATAATGTAAACATTGAATAAAAATGTCTACTTAAGCTTTCAAGTGCTACTTTCAATGTTTAACATTTCTAAGGCCTAATTTATTCTTTTCGAAAAAGAAAAGCTTGGATAATTCCTACATTACACTAGCCCGAGGACACAAAAGTCACAAAATAACACCTCTATCATTCTCCTGATCTCAGTCATCACAGTTGGGAGAGGGGGGTGGTCAGCTTGCTAAGAAAACTCCACATTTGTTCAGAAAGTCTCCAGAAACTAATTTTAAGTTGAATACATTCCCTCTGGCTGCTTCTAGCATTCATCTTCTTCTCTCCCCCACTGTTGATGCTGGCTTTACGGAATACTGTCGTTTTTTATTTTACCAAAACTTCGCAAAGTAGGTTCGCCTTTTCCTCTCATTTCTTTTTTTAAAATTTATTTATTTATGGCTGCATTGGGTCTTTGTTGCTGCATGTGGGCTTTCTCTAGTTGCGGCGAGTGGGGGCTACTCTTCGTTGCAGTGCGTGGGCTTCTCATTGTGGTGACTTCTCTTGTTGCGGAGCATGGGCTCTAGGTGCGTGCGCTTCAGTAGTTGTGGCATGCGGGCTCAGTAGTTGTGTCTCGAGTGCTCTAGAGCACAGGCTCAGTAGTTGTGGTGCACTAGTTTAGTTGCTCCATGGCATGTGGGATCTTCCCAGACCAGGGCTTAAACCTGCGTCCCCTGCATTGGCAGGTGGATTCTTAACCACTGGACCACAAGGGAAGTCCCTATCATTTGTAGATTTTTTGATGAAGGCCATTCTTTATTGGTTCCTGGGTAGTGATATATCCCACAACCTGCACTGCAGTCATATGGGTCCTTCTGTTTCACGTTATCCTTGTGGGTGTGTGGGGACAAGGGAGCTGGTGCTTTTGGCTAGTCTTCCTTTTACAGTCTATGCCAGTAATAAACTATCTTAATCTAAAAGTGATTCACTGTACCTTTACTGGCCATGGCCTTGGCCTTGCCTTTTCTTGCATGTGCTTGGCAAATGGCAGCCCCAAGCCCATCCTCAGATACTTGGCAACAAACCCACAGAAACGGTAGCTACACAAAGTAACAGCTTCCGATAGACCTCTCCACAGTTTCCTGGTCATGGTCCCACTTTGGAGGCTGAGATTCTTTGGCTTCTCAGAATTTCCCTGCAAGCTCCAACTGTTCACTCCAATTGTTCTCTTTCAGTAAGGTTAGTTAGTGTTATCTTTGCTTTGATCTTCCAATTCTGTTGGAATTCTGGGGACTTACACATCACCATCTCATCCTAGAATCATGTAATATCTGCTTATTGTAATAAATCCCTTAATCCCATAACCCTCCAAGTAGTTCTTCTTTCCTGACTTAATCTTGACTGATAAAATGAGATCCTTTTTTAAAGCTTGTATTGAAATGGAAAACCTCAAAAAAGAGGATTTGAAATATGTTAATATACAGGAAATATTTTGTCTAGAGGAGGAAGTTTGGGATTTGGTCAGCTCTGAGCAACTTTTTGCATATTTTCTTCCCCCAAAGCTTAAGAAAATCCAAATCTCTGGATTGTGAGGTTACAATTTTGCAAGTCCTTGCCTCTCTAATTAAGTTTTTTTTTCCCTAATGTCACTTGGCAATCTTTGTCTTTCCTTTTCTTACAGCTCTAAAATATAGAGAATGAACAGACTTACTGCTGAAAAACAAGTGAATGATGAAAATTGAGAAAATTTGTAGTAATGATTAGACCATATGGAGTAAAGTATCTACTTTTATTAGAGAAAATTTTCTTCTGATATAAGGACAATTGCTCTTATCTGAGAAGAAAACATGTACACCTGCTGAACTTGGAAATTTTCTTTTTGTCTTATAATGTAATAGCATCAACGTATCATGTTTTTCTTAAAACTGTGTATTTGTATTAATATGTTGCAATTTGAAAATAACCTTCACATGTAATTTTTTTCATATAATCTCTGTGATTTATGTAAGGCAAATATTATCCTTATCTTGTAAATAAAAACACCCAACATTAGTAGTCTGAGTGATTTGTACTATATTGTGAAGCGTGAAAGTGGTAGAAAATAAATAATTCTATCCAAATGTGTACCTTTTAATTCTAACTATCTTTCTTTTTTTAAAATTAATTAATTAATTTATTTTTGGCTGCGTTGGGTCTTCGTTTCTGTGCGAGGGCTTTCTCCAGTTGCGGCGAGCAGGGGCCACTATTGATTGTGGTGTGTGGGCCTCTCACTGTCGCGGCCCCTCGCCGTGGAGCATGGCTCCAGGTGCGCAGGCTCAGTAGTTGTGGCTCACGGGCCCAGTTGCTCCGCGGCATGTGGGATCCTCCCAGACCAGGGCTCGAACCCGTGTCCCCTGCATCGGCCGGCAGACTCTCAACTACTGTGCCACCAGGGAAGCCCTCTAACTATCTTTTAATTAAGCTTGTAGATACTTGCAAGCTCAAAAAAGAAAGGAAATTAATATAGATCAAAAGAGAAAAATAGTAGCTTTTTCTTTAGGGACTACTGTCAACAAAAATTTGTGAAATTAATAACTTCTGAAAATTTCAGTTGGCCCACCTTAGACATTTGCAGTTATTGACATTTCAGCCCTAATGGCCTGAGACCCTTTCTTCCTAGGCTTTAAAATTTGTAAAGGGAAAAAATTCACCAATGGGTAGTTGTGGCTGGACCATTAGACGTGCTTCCAATAGGCTTGGTTTGCTGAAGCACATATCATGTAACTTTTCACACAGCATTCTCATTTGAACATCAGACTAAATTAGTATTTAAAGAACATTCTTGACACTTTTACTTGTTTAACACAAATTTTGTATGACTGATCACATTTTGAAGATTTAGAATAATCTGATTTATATGTTGTTTTTGTTATTGTTATGTTTGCTAGTATGCCTAATTATACATATATTCCTAAATCAGTGGTGTCTATCCAGGGGTAGCCATTGGAGTCACTTGTAGAACTGCCTCAAATATGTAGGCAAAGGAACTATCCCAGGTCAATAGAACCAGAATCTCTGGAGGACAGAACTTTCCTATGTGCTTAAAAACAAATAAAATAAAAAAACAAAACTCAACAATAACAGCAAAGATACTTCCCTAGTTATTTTTGTATTTCTGGTATTCGTTATTATTAGTTAACAAAAATTTGGTAACACAGTAGAGACATTAAATAAATATTTTCAGATAAGTAAATACTCAGCCGTGATGGCAAGTCCAATTTTACTACCAATTTTCCCTCAGTGATTGAATAACAAATGGTTCTCAGAACCTCACCACCTGAATCTGCCCAGTACTACTTTGCTGGTTCAGAAGTGGTAGGAGAAATCTCCCCAACTACGATCCTCAGATAAAAGCACTACCCAAGACATAAGGTGTCCTAGCAGTTGAAATTGAGTCCTGTACATTCTGCAAGAGCTATTTATTTATTTATTTAGTAACATCAATAACATGAAATTCGGGTGGGGGTGGGGAAGTTAAAGTGTAGAATTTCTGTATGTGACTGAAGTCAAGCTGCTGTTAGCTCAAAATGCCATCAGAACTAGAAGATGTTTTATGTGTGTTGTAAGGAATAATGATGTTACTTTAAAAATTTTTGATGATTAGGAGGTGCAGACATGGAATAACACTATGGAGAGGCACAAGGGAAAGAGATGTGTTATACTCTCGGGTCCTATAAGAGGGTGGCACGCATGCCACACAGGGACCATATGGGAGGAGTGCCAAAGGAGGGAACTCATCTGACTCAGGTTGAATGAGGACCCATGGGTATGTATCTTTATTGGAGGTCAGGGTGGGGGGTTTAATTGGTGCTTTTGAATGTCACAAGGTCACAGTCAGGGGAGGGCAAGCAGGGCAACTTGTGCCAGGGACCAGCCTTATCACATTGGTGCACCTAGTCACCTGGGTGGGGTACTCACAGCCTGCTTGTGGGGATACTGAGGCATCAGGGAAAATATGGAGTTTTCAAAATGTACCTTACAATAAACCTATGGTAACCACACACAAAATATATATACAGAAGATACACAAAAGAAGAAGAGAAAGGAATCAAGGAGTATCATCACTACAAAAAAAAAATCAGTGAAACACAAAGGAAGACAACAAGAGAGGAAAAGAGGATCAAAAGAATTACAAAACAGACAGAAAACTGTTAATTAATGGCAATAGTAAGTTCTTCCTTATCAATAATTACTTTTATTGGCAGTGGTGGAGGTGGGCGAAATGGGTGAAGGTGGTCAAAAATTACAAACTTCCATTTACGAAATAAATAAGTCCTGGGAATACAATGCTCAGCACAGTGACTATAGTTAATTAAAAAAAATAATTACTTTAAACTTAAATGGATTAAACTTCCCAGTCAAAAGGCACAGGATGTCTGAGTGGTTAATAAAACAAGACCCAACTATTTGCTGTCTACAAAAGACTCAGTTTAGATTTAAGATCACACATAAGATGAAAGTGAAGGGATGGAAAACAATATTTCATACAAATAGTAAACTATGGAGAGCAGGTGTGGCTATATTTATATCAGACAAAATAGACCTTAAGTCAAAAACTGTCACAGGGACAAGGGAAGATATTACATAATGATAAAAGGGTCAATCCATTAGGAAGTTATAACAGTTATAAATAGGTTATGTATCCAACATCAGAGCACCTAAGTAAGTAAACCAAATAGTAACAGAACTGAAGAGAAAAACAGACAATAATAGGAGATAAAATCTGCAACAGCATTTATTTTAAAAGCTCATGAAATGTTTCTGTTACTTTGAGGATAATTGTGACCAACTCTAAATTTGTTTTAAACAGATATTTGAAGTGAAAATGACCTGTTAAGTTAGTTTCATGTCACCAAAATCAATACCTATTCATTGAATCTGACCATGACAGGTAAACAGTCCTTTAGACAGGACTCTGTCCTAGAATATTTTTGTTTGCATCCTTATAGGATGCAGCTTCTTTTCTCAGATTCATTGTCTAAAACTCAATTCTGAAATTAAGGAAAAATACAGGTGACTGATAGACTCTTAAAGAATGTACATAAAGTATAATGAAGCTGGAGGGAAGTGTAAATATCCACATCTAGAGAATGTACATATTTCTATGTTCAGGAGAAAGAAAACATATCTCTATTTAGATATCTTTTCTGTTTTTCTTAGTAGCTTATAAAAGATTAATTTAAAATACTAATGAGAATTATTAGCATGTTTCTACCAGGTAGAGGGTAACTCATGAAATGTAATCTCAGCTCCTTTAGGAAATCTTCAAATCCGATTATTTGAAGGAATATGACAGAGAAGGTCACTGAAAAAATCATACTTTGAGCAGACAAGGTGTCTATTATTGAAAGGTAAAATATTTAAGGCTAAAAAAAAGCAACATTTGAGAGTTTCAAGTAGTTTCTGTCTTCTCGGGTAGACCTTTAGGGCAGGCCTTCCTTTTGTTCTGAAATGAGTTAATTTGTTAAGCAAATTAATTAACAAATTTATTTATTATTCTATTCACATTCTGTTCAGTAATGTGAATCCAGTATAATTCTGGTAGAATTTTCCTTCTGTGGAGCTAGGAAAATTTTATTGTCTACATGTTGCCAAAAATTATTGCATGCTCTTGGAAGATTTTTGTGTATTCTTACCCAAGGGATTTATCACCTGAGATCAGGACCACAGCCAGTGGAGGAAAAGTAGTAGAAAAAGAATTGAACTCAGTTTGATGCAGCAAATCCTGAATTGTTTTGTTGTCCTCAAGACTAAATACATTAATTTTGGAAAATTAATGTTTGTGATTTTTTTTTCTTTGGGAACAACAACTCATATTTTTAAAGATGATTGGGGAGTCTCTGGTTTTGATCTCAAGTGATAAATTCCAAACCCTAAATAAGTGATAAATTCCAAACCCTAAATATTCATTCTTTAGGGAACAGTCTTTGACCACATTTTAATTAATGAAGTGATAACAATTATTTGTATTTTTAAAGTCCTCAAATGTGAAGATATTAAACAATTTACTTGTAAATAACTCATAGCTCATGGGCTAAAGAAGATGTCACAATGGAAATAAGATATTATTTGAACTGACATATAATGGAAACATGACATCTCAATACATTTGGTGTATAACCAAAGAGGTACTTACAGAATAATGTATAGTCCTAAATATATATGTAAATAAAAGAATAAAAGGGAAAACCAATGTTCTAAATGTACATTTTAAGAATTAGAAAACCAATAGCAAATTAAACATGATGAATGGAAGCACAGAAGTAATAAGGCCCAAAACATGAATAAATGAGTCAGAAATCAAATAGAATCAACAATATCAAATATTAGTATCTGAAGAGATTAAGGAAACCAGTCTGACAAAACTGGTCAAAGACAGAGAGAGAAAGAGAGACTGTGAGAGACAGAAAGGGGGAAAGAGAGAGGGAGACAAAGAAAAAGAGAAGTAATACAAGAGAAGAAAAGATAATATACTACAGATTTTTTTTTTTACATAATGGGCATAAATCTTGAAAAACAAAACTTACCAAGAAGAAACAGTACATCTGTAAAGCCAATGTCTATTAAAAATACTGAATTTATAAATGTAAACTTTCCCATAAAGGATAACTCCAGATCCAGATGCCTTCATCATTGAATTATTTTAATTACTTAATAGAAATAAGGCTGATTGTATACAAATGTCTGCAGAAGATAAAAAAAGTAAGAATGCTTCTCAATATATTTTATGAGTCTAACCTAAAATAACATTTTTTTTTCAAACTCAGTTCTGTCATGGATATTCCAAAAAAGGGAAGTTAAGTTATAGGTCATTCTCTTTCACAGACATACATGCAAAAAATCTAAACAGAAAGTTTGCAAACAAATCAAATGTCATGTTAAAAAATTATATACACATTTACAATTTTACGGTATAAAATTTGGATTTGTTCAAAAAAGGTAAGTTTGGTTTAGTATTTGAAAATAAATTGATGTATTCTATCCATATGCATAGAGTGAAGGAGATAAATAATAGAATGATCTCCATAGATACAAAAAAGTTTTCGATAAAATTTAAAACAGATTCATACTCAAAACTCTCAACTAGCAGTGAATGGAAGAGAACTTGCTTAATTCAATAAAAAGTATCTACAAAACACCTACAGTAAACATTACAATTAATGTAGAAATATTGAAAGCATTTCCACAAATACTAGAAGGGAAGTAAGGATGCCTGCTATCATGATTTCCTTTCTACTTTGTACTCAAAATCTTAGGACAATAAGGTAAGAAAAAAGAAATAAAAGTTATATAGTTTGGGAAAGAAAAAATAAAACTGTTATTATACATAGTTGGCGCTATTTTATTTGTAGAATACCCAAAAGAATCATAAGGTATTAGAAACAATAAGTGAATTTAGTAAAAATCCCTGGATATGGGATCAATATGCAAATACATTGTATTTTCATAGAAACCAAAAAAGCAAAAAATCATCAGGAAAGAAAAATTTTTATTTTATTTAATTAATTAATATTTCTTTAACATCTTTATTGGAGTAAAATTGCTTTACAATGGTGTGTTAGTTTCTGCTGTATAACAAAGTGAATCAGCTATATGTATACATATATCCCCGTATCTCTTCCCTCTGGCGTCTCCCTCCCACCCTCCCTATCCCACTCCTCTAGGTGGTCACAAAGCACCGAGCTGATATCCCTGTGCTATGTGGCTGCTTCCCATTAGCTATCTATTTTACATTTGGTAGTATATATAAGTCCATGGCACTCTCTCACTTCGTCCCAGCTTACCCTTGCCCCTCCCCATATCCTCAAGTCCATTCTCTATGTCTGTGTCTTTATTCCTGTCCTGCTCGTAGGTTCTTCAGAACCATGTTTTTTTTTTAGATTCCATATATATGTGTTAGCATACGGTATTTGTTTTTCTCTTTCTGACTTACTTCACTCTGTATGACAGACTCTAGGTCCATCCAGCTCACTACAAATAACTCAATTTCATTTCTTTTTATGGCTGAGTAATATTCCATTATATACATGTGCCACATCCTCTTTACCCATTCCTCTGTCAATGGACACTTAGGTTGCTTCCATGTCCTGGCTATTGTAAATAGAGCTGCAATGAGCATTGTGGTACATGACTCTTTTGGAATTATGGTTTTCTTAGGGTATAGGCTCAGTAGTGGGATTGCAGGAAAGCAAAATTTTAAAATGATAGCATTTACAATAGCTCCAACAACATCTAGGGGAAAATTTAATGTAAGAAGCGTAAAATCTCTACAATGAAAATAATAAAATATCACAATGGATTCAAAGCAATCACAATCAAAATCCTGGTATATGCTTTATTCCCCAAATTGACAAGATTCCGAAATTTATAAACAAATGCAAATGGCTATGTATATAGCCAAGACAAACTTGAAGAAAGAGAGCAAAGTTGGAGAATTCACATTACTATTCATCTTTATCTTGGGGTTCAGAATCTAGAGCAAAAGCGTTGAACTACAAGAAATCCTATTTTTCTTTTCTTTTCCTTTTTTTTTGTGAAAAATCTGAAAGAGAAATTAAGGAAACACTTCCATTTACCATTGCAACAAAAAGAATAAAATACCTAGGAATAAACCTACCCAAGGAGAAAAAAGACCTGTATGCAGAGAACTATAAGACACTGATGAAAGAAATTAAAGATGATACAAATACATGGAGAGCTATACCATGTTCTTGGATTGGAAGAATCAATACTGTGAAACTGACTATACTACCCAAAGCAATCTACAGATTCAATGCAATCCCTATCAAATTACAAATGGCATTTTTTACGGAACTAGAACAAAAAAATCTTAAAATTTGTATGCAGACACAACCCCGAATAACCAAAGCAGTCTTGAGGGAAAACAATGAAGCTGAAGGAATCAGACTCCCTGACTTCAGACTATACTACAAAGCTACAGTAATCAAGACAATATGGTACTGGCACAAAAACAGAAACATAGATCAATGCAACAAGATACAAAACCCAGAGATAAACCCACGCACCTATGGTCAACAAAGAAAGCAAGGATATAGAATGGAGAAAAGACAGTCTCTTCAATAAGTGGTGCTGGGAAAACTGGACAGCTACATGTAAAAGAATGAAATTAGAACACTCCCTAACACAAAACACAAAAATAAACTCAAAATGGATTAAAGACCTAAATGTAAGACCAGACACTATAAAACTCTTAGAGGAAAACATAGGAAGAACAACACTCTTTGACATAAATCACAGCAAGATCTTTTTTGATCCACCGCCTAGAGTAATGGAAATAAAAACAAAAATAAACAAATAAGACCTAATGAAACTTATAAGCTTTTGCACAGCAAAGGAAACTATAAACAAGATGAAAAGACAACCCTCAGAATGGGAGAAAATATTTGCAAACAAATCAACAGACAAAGGATTAATCTCCAAAATATATAACCAGCTCATGCAGCTCAGTATTAAAGAAACAAACAACCAAATCCAAAAATGGGCAGAAGACCTAAATAGACATTTCTCCAAAGAAGACATACAGATGGCCAAGAAGCACATGAAATGCTGCTCAACATCACTATTAGAGAAATGCAAATCAAAACTACAATGAGGTATCACCTCACACCAGTTAGAATGGGCATCGTCAGAGAATCTACAAACAAATGCTGGAGAGGGTGTGGAGAAAAGGGAACCCTCTTGTACTGTTGGTGTGAATGTAAATTGATACAGCCACTACAGAGAACAGTATGGAGGTTCCTTAAAAAACTAGAAATAGAACTACCATATGACCTAGCAATTCCACTACTGGGCATGTACCCTTGAGAATACCATAATTCAAAAAGAGTCATGTACCACAATGTTCATTGCAGCACTATTTACAATAGCCAGGTCATGGAAGCAACCTAAATGCCCATCAACAGACGAATGGATAAAGAAGATGTGGTACATATATACAATGGAATATTACTCAGCCATAAAAAGGAATGAAATTGGGTCACTTGTTGAGACGTGGATGGACCTAGAGTCTGTCATACAGAGTGAAGTAAGTCAGAAAGAGAAAAACAAATATCGTATATTAACGCATGCATGTGGAACCTAGAAAAATGGTACAGATGAACCAGTTTGCAGGGCAGAAGTTGAGACACAGATGACGAGAACAAACGTATGGACACCAAGGAGGGAAAGCCGCGGGTGGGTGGGGATGGTGGTGTGATGAATTGGGTGATTGGGATTGACATGTATACATTGATGTGTATAAAATTGATGACTAATAAGAACCTGCTATATAAAAAAATAAAATAAAATTCAAAAATTAACCTCCCCTCCAAAAACAAACCTTACTCCCCAAAACTCTTTCTGAGAACTGAGCTCTACTGATGAGTTTAAAGAGAGGCACAGAATCAGTGAATGGTATTTTACTAATTCAATTAATATTACACTTTGACCAGTGAAAGGGGAGAATAAAGACCATGGCTGAGGAAGAAGAGGATGACTTGAGTGGAAGTAATGCCAGAAGATAAGAGATGTAGCACCCAAAGAGTAAGTGTTGTCAGAAACATTTTTCATCCTGCTAAGAAAGCCAGGTTGGGGAATAGGAATAAGTGGTAGATTTTTAGTTAATTTTGAAATTGAAAACATTTTTTCTCAATCAAGGAATTAGAATTTCTAAGCCTATGGCAAGATTCTGCTATAAACTTTGTTTTATTTCCTACCTGAACTCTTCCCTATGAGGAATAAAGGATAAATACTGCATCATGAGTAGGTTTTTTAGCTCTAGATTTAGAAGTGACTGGAGAAAAACAGGAAAGGAAACATTCCACTCATTATCTTCTGGGGGGCAGTAGAAAAAGCTTGATATAAGGATTTGATCAGAACTGGATTTGATCATAATTGAGCCTCACAATAGAACAAAGCATCGTGTTCTATTGTTCAGCAAGAGATATATCAAGCTGCAACATAATCCAAGTTGGAAGTGCAGATAAATTTCTTAACAACTCCCAACTATGGCCAATTTTCAGGCATCCTTTTATATTTTACCAATGCTAGACCCCAGGCATCTTGAAGACATACTTACTAAACCATCCTCTGACTATTCTTTTTATCTGGATGATTCTGATATTGAGTTAGCACTAGGATCAACATCATAAATCCATTTATCTACAGAACTCTATTTCCAAGTCTACTGCTTGTGAGCTGGGAGGTATTAGTAACAATAGATATTTATGGAGTGCCTGCTGGCTACTAAGTGCTGGGTGCTGATGTTCAGGAAATGGGCACATCGAATATAGTCCTTCTCTTCTTGAAACATACATTCCAGTGGTAGACAGCAAGTTACTTACCTTCTTTAGTTTCTATTTTCTTAATAATATTAATATAGGATTTAGTAAATGGCAAATGTGTGTCCGAAAAGTCATATAGGTCCATAATTACTAAAGACATTCTGAAAGAGAACTAGACGAAAAATGTCACCTGCCATATCAGTAAACAAAGGATGTTGTGGACATAAAGCCCTCAGTCACTGCAGCCACCCCTGACTGTGCACCCTGAGGGGATTCAGGATGGAGGAAAAACAGGATACTGGCCCTAGATAGTTAAGGTACATATCAAAGGAACGAATTCAATGAGCCCAGACTCTTGCATCTTCCCATACATAGAAAAGTGCTAAATTAATTAACTTGAGATGTTTGTTTCTTCTTTAATTACCAGAAATCTTTTGATGGCGAACAACCTGGTTTGTTTTTGCAAAACTCTTGGTTCCTCCCTTACCTCTTTAGAACAGTTCCTCAGGGCTATCTGGGAGGCTGTCTTCCAGACTTAAGTCCTCGGCAAGTTCACCAAATAAAACATAATTCTTAACTTTTAGGTTGTGCTTTTTTTTTCAGTTGACAGAGAATAGATTTGAACCATTTTCCCCGGGTATGATGACTCAGTGTAACCTTCTCACCTACCACCTACCTACATTTCCATTTGCAGGCTCTGTGAAGACCCTTCCCCAGGACTTCATTTTACACTGCAGTTCTGTTATTGATGCAGGGAGGGAGTCTGACTGTTAGCTGAGTGCTGTCACGGATGCTTTGGTCCACACTCACATCCCAGAGCATCTGTCTCTCCCCTGCTTGATCTACTTTGTGATCTCTGACATCCCTATGTCTTCCAGATACTGTCCTACGTCACAGGTTCTCCTATGATGACTCAAGTCTAGTGACTCTCCAGGTACTGCCTGCTCTGTGCCTGCCAGAGCTCTCCTGAGAGAAGAGAGATGTTGCTATTCACTCCTAAATATGCCCTAACATTTACATCTGCTCTACAGCCATGGGTTGGTCTAGTGGATACTTATTAACCTGTCAATTTTCTCCACTCTCTAATGGTCTGAACACAGAAACTCATCTTATAAAGCAAACTTAACCTTCACTCCAGCCCCCTCTGCATCCTCATTATTTGGTTAACTAAGTCCAATTAACATTCATAAACATCCATACACATTTCAAAATTAGTTATTCATACAAGAATGGCATTTTTTGGAGCAAAAGTTAGGACACAAGACCTGTCAAAGGGGAGTAGATTTGGAGGACATGGAATGGAATTTATGGAATATAATATAATAAAACATCTAAATCACTATAGGATTATAATAGAAATATCAGAACAAAGGATTATCATAAAGATATCATTATATAATAAATAGCAGGCAAATTAACTTGTATACCTGTATCTTAGAGCTCTCTATAAATCTGTAAGAGTTGAGTTCATTCCCATTAAAACATTAACCAATATCCAACAAATTTCCTTCAGAAGATAATTTTTTTTTTTGCCAAGTGACCATTTTTTACCTGTTTAGAAAAAGTGGAAAGAAGAAATTTTACTCTATGTAGACAACAGAAAACTGGACTGGATGTTAAACTAT